>NC_064288.1:47691303-47760919 GCF_019186545.1 Solanum stenotomum
CCGAAATAAATCCTTCTTTTAGTGCTCGCCATTATAATACTAGTGATTTATCTATATTTCTGTCATTTATTGCTACTGAGTAGTTAACACTTATTATAAACTTAAATTTTTGGTATATGAGGTTACCTCTTACCGCACTTATTATACTTTTTTCTATGGGTTGTATAATTCTATCATCCGCTAAGTATATTTCTATGGGTGTATCTCTAAAACATGCTTTTATTAATATTTCCGTTCCTTCTAAATGTACATATTTAATTGAATTTTAAGCCTTAATATCTTGTATTTCTTTATTTATTATTCGTTTATTTATTATTGGTATTTTGGCTTTTCCTTTAGTGTATTTGCAATCTATGATATCTTTTCTTTGACTTACTACATAATATTCTTGTTTTTGTCGTTTAAACCAGTTTCTTATTGTTGGTATTTCGAATATTTTTGCTACGCTTAGGTCTAATTCTTTTCCTTTTATTTGTTCAAATACACTATTATCAAATATTATTTTCTGTTCTAAATAGTCTTCATCTTGATGTTCTTCTCTATTTATTGTTTGTATATCTTCTTCAGTCATTTGTTATATTATAGAATTCATTATCTGATTCTATTTCTATGTCATTATCTATTTCATTTTTCGATAATTCATATATACTATCATTGCTTTCTAATTCATCATCTACGTATTCTATTTCTGTATATTTTTCATCATCTATTATTATTTCTGATATTTATTTTTTCTTTGGATTTTTAGGTAATTTACAATTTCTAGCTATATGTCCTAATTTTCCACAATTATAACAAGTACATTCCGTTAGTTTTCGTTTTGGTCTATATGGTCTTTAGGTTTTGTAATTTTTTACATAGTACCTTCTTCTTGGTTTTTTATATTTATATTTTGATCTATATTTTTTATTATATTTCTTTCTATTTTTGTAATACTTATCCGTACAACCAAATTGGGGTGTTGTTTTATTTTTGCAACATGCTAAGTTCTTTATTAATATTTTTTCCATTTTTATTTCTTCTTTATGCTTTTCACATAGTTCCATAAACCATCGTTGCAAGAATTTCATTCTATCTCCTAAGGTGTCCGTTAATTCTGCTTCATTCCAACTTTTTATTATTTTTGAATTAAAAGGTTCTGGTAATTTTGTAAAATATAATTTTCTTATTTCTTTACTTTCTTCTGTGCTATATGTTCCTTTATAATAATATTCTCTAAATGCACATGTATATTCATCTATGTAACACATATTGCATATTGCTAATTTTGTCATTAGATTTCGATTTATGATTTTTTCTTTATTTTGTTCTTCTACCTCTGTTGTCATACTACTAAATTCATTTCTTATAGCTATTTCGTATTTATATAATATTTCCATGGTTGTAGTGGCTATTCCACCATCAAATTTTTTATTATTTCTTAAAGTTGTTAAGCTTTCATTTGTTAAATTTTGTAGCCATAATTTTACTGTTCCTATAAGTGTTCTTTCTATGTATCCTGGTGCCTCTGCTATTACTATCTTGTTATCTATTAATTGTTTTGATATGTATCCTACCCATAATTGGATTGTTTTATTTATGTCTGCTACACAGTCTAAATCTAAAAATTCATGTTGTCCAGTTATTGGTTTAGGCGTCCATTTTTTATTTAATCTTTTATCCCATGTAGTTTTTTCTTTATTATATTGTTCATAATTTTTATTATAATATTTTGGATTAAAATTTTTTGGGTTTTTTACTCCTGATGTGCTAGGTTTTTCGTCCATGTCTACGTCTTCTGCATTTACTTCTAAATTCTTTGTATTATCTATATTTGCTAAAAGTTCCGTATATGTTTCACTTGTTTCCGAATGTTGTTCTAGATCATCATCGTTTATTTCATCAACTCTTATTTCGGGTAGATTATCTTGGTTATTTTCTTCTTTTTCTTCTAATTCATCTTGTAATTGCAATTTTTCTTTAAATTTAATTATCTCATTTGCTAATTTTGTTTTTTGTTCTTTTTCTTTTTGTTTAATTTCATACATTTCTTTTAATATTGCTAGCTCTTTTTCTAGCTCTATTATTTTGTTTAGGCCCGCACGGATTTAAAATGTGTCACTAATTGGTAAGGAGCACTTACTTATATACCCAACATCTCTTATATGTTTTGTCGATGTGGGACTTATAATATTAAGTTAGTGTATCACATACACCCCTCTATGGAACCATCACTGAGGTTTGCCCCCATTGTATATTATTTGCCTTGACTCATCACCGAGGTTTGCCTGCATTGTATGTGATTTGCCTAGACTCAGCATTGAGGTTTACCTCGTTTTACTAGAATTTTTCTAAACTCAGTTAAACTTTGGCCTACATAAACATGACAAGGCTAACACAAGAATGGATCTAATACCAAATTTTTTACGACCCTAGTTGAGACACGATACCTTGGACCATGAATGATCTCAGTATATCCCTTAACATATCAGGCATATTATAACACCCCAAAAATTTTCTGAGCTAACACTCGAACCGTTCTTCGTAGTGAGTGAGATTTTTGCAAGGAATTTAAAATTTCTTGAGTATTAAGGTCACTAGATGTACAACCTTAATTTCCAAGAAGAACTAAAGAGAGCTCATTCAAGTCATTCCTATGTTTTTCTTAAGTTTTGGGTCAACTTCAAATGACCATAACTCCTAGAAAAAGATGATTTAGGTGAGATACAAGATAGAAAATTAAAGCCCTTCGAGTCCTCTTGCAAACGCCACCGAGTTTGCTAAATTTCAAGCTCTGAGTAAAAAGTTATGACTGATTTACTAACGACGCGCAAACCTGGCAGCAGCTCAGCGATGGCTCTGGGTTACGGTGCCAATACGGACCTCATTGCCTGGTGAAAAATTATTCCGACTCCCAGCTCGTTTTAATTATTTTTTTAAACATATTTTAGTCCTAAAAACCCTTAGGAGGTCATCTAAATTGCCCCAAACGTGTAGAAAATCAGTTTTTCATAAATCAAACCCTCTCATCCACTCCAAAAATTCTACGCTCAAGGAATTCAAGAAACGCTAAGGTTAGGGTTCATATTTCAAGATTTTCCTTCAAGTTCTTCAAGAAGATGGTTCTTTCAGGTATGTAAGCTTCCATAGTATTGGGTTTGCTCACCCATACGCCAATCATGTAAATTTCAGCGTTAAGTTCGTTCTAGAAAGTTGAAAATCTGATGTTATTGATATGTGTTCTTGAATTTGCTTTCATTCTTGAATTGGGCTGAGATTTAGGAGTTCTTGAGATTATTGTTTTGATTTATAGAATAGTTGTGAGTTAGATTCTTGTGTACATGTGATGGTTATCTAGAAAAGTTGAGCAAAAGAATCGAATTTAGGCGATTTGGGGTTAGAAAATGAAGAAGAGAAAAGTCGGGCAAATCTGGCACTTGGCTCCGCGTCGCGGACCTGCCTCCCCATTTCATAAAGTTGTCTTCGCATCGCGGAGAGGTCATGGACCTCTCTGCCTCAAGTTTTTTCGCAACCAATTATTTTAATGCGTCTCTGTGTCGCGGACTAGCTTCCAAGTAGTGAATTTTTTATATTTTTAAAATCAATCCTAAACATCATGAGATCTTTCCTATCATAAATCACAACCTTGAATCCATAATTCAAGTTCAAGGTAGAGTTAAGAGTTAAGTTTTTGAGAACTCTTTCGAACTCTTTCGAACATTCTAAGAAAGTCCTTTTGAGGAGTTTTCTACAATTTCTAATGACTTGTTTCAAGACTCGAGCAAGTGAGTACGAGTGAGGAGAGTGTATTCATGAGTCTACTTTATCATTACAAGATCCTTTATACCATGAAGCATAACTCTTGAGTTCATAATTCACATTCAAGAGAGAGTAAATAGTAGAGTTCAAGAAAGCCTTTGAGTTCAATTGTGAATCCTTGAGATCAACTATCGATTTGAACTAAGTTTTGAGGAAGTAATTCAGAGAATGAGAAGAGTCACATACATGAGTTCCATATTGTTATGTAGATCATCGAGGCGAGTTGTTTCATGCCCATAACTCCGCATAAATGTCGTAAGTTGAGTATCCTTCAGAGAAGTGGTATCTTCAAGTTCTAAGTCTTTAAGTGTTGAGTTCCTAATCCCTTTTGAGAAGTATCTTTGAGTCCTTGAGTTGTATATTTCATGCCCATAATTCCGCATGAACACTATAAGTCGATCATTCTTGAGATGAGAAGTATCTTTGAGTCTTTGAGTTGAGTAGTTCATGCTCATAATTCTGCATGAACCCTCTGAGTTGAGCATTCTTGAAATTAGTAATATCATTGAAGTTCTTGATCGAGTTCCAAGTATTTGAGTCTATCTTTGGTTATTGAAAACCTTGCATTGAGTCGTTCAAGTCCATAATTCGGCGTGAACCATATTTTTAGAAGTCTTTTACAAATGTTTAAACTTTGTTTTAAGACTTAAGCTTTGAAGCTGAGTAAAGAGTAAGAGTAAAGTTCATTTTCTTTAAAATGATTTATTGGAAGTAAGTATTCCCAAGAGTAAATGTTTTCACATTTAAGACTAGAGGAAATTGAGATTTCCAAAAGAGTTTTGAGCAAGAAAGGGAACATAGATTCCAAGAGAGCTTTTAAGCTAAGTTTTGAGTAATTATCTCAAACCAAAGAAAGAAATTGTTTTAAAAACATATGAGCTAAGTATATTTTTGGGAGTAGTATTGAACACTGATATAGGGATGCGAGTTCATATTAACTCAAGTCTCCATAAATCATGTAGCCATCATGGGTATTAATGGGTCATACTTTTTAGATGATCACATAAGTTAAGCTAGTGGATCCACTAAGTTAAGTAGTTCTATATGACGGCAAAGTATAGGACAGCCTGGCAGCGTGATGGTAAAGACGTTGTATCACCATTCAGGCTCATAGTGGTGGTTGTCGGTTAGAGAATCTCCCACATAGTTATATTGTATTTTTATATACATACTAGTATTATTGTATTTTTTTTCAATACATTGAGTTGTTATCTACAGTTTTACAACTTTCCATATATATTGCATCTTTTATTGTTGCTTTATATTGAGTTGAGTATCTAATCTCTGAGTTGAGTATCTTATCCTTGAGTACTTCTGAGTTGAGTAAATTTGAGTAGTTTTGAGTATCCTTGAGTATTCCTTGAGTTGAATAAGTTTGAGAAGAGGTAATTATGTTTCCTTTTTATCAAGTTTCAAGCTTATGTTTATGCTTTAGAATTCCTCTTACATGCTCGTACAGTCCACGTACTGAGCCATTTGGCTTGCATCTTCTCATGATGCAGACACAGGTATTCAAGATCATCAACAGGAGATTTGTTGATACATCCGGGAGTTCGAGTTAGCTATGGTGAGCCTCCTCGTTCCGAAGGATTTCATTTACTTTTCAGTTTAGTTAGGATGTCGTGGGTTTTGTCCTGACTTCCATCTTTATCAGTTAGAGGCTTCATAGATAGTCAGTATAGTTGAGAAGTCTGTATTATTCATTTATTTTATTAAATAATTTAAAGACTTAAGTTGCCTATTTTATGGCGAGTTGAATATATTATTTTTATTTTAAGTTGTTCATTTGAGTTAAAGTTTTGAAATGTTGAGTTTATTGAATTTTATTCAGTTTTTAACTTTTGCATGCTTAAGTTAGTCTTCTGTTTGTAGTCAGCCAGGATGAGGGTTCTCTTGGGGACCAATAATGGTTCTTGAGTGCCGGCCATGTCTAGGGTGTAGACTCGGGTCGTGACACATATTATATGGACTATTGCAGAAACTAAAACATATGCTTAATAAAGCATTCAATGAACTCCATGAGACTACATTATTAATGTCTGAATAAAGTATCTACACTTTAGAATGAATATATAAGTCTACCGGGACATGACCACCAGCTACCTCAAAACAAAGACAAGTTAAGGAAAAAAGTTTACACTCTAAAACAACGGAGTCTCCAAATGAGAAGGGCTCACCAAAAGCTAACTGAGAGTGTCGCAACCTCACTAGACATGAATTTGAGTGTGAATATCATAATCTTCATCATAAAAGTGTGCAACGCAGAGAAATACATGTGTCAGTACGTGGAATATACTGAGTAAGTAAGAAAAGACACTAGCTAAATCATTTAAAGAATGATGAACAAGACAGTAAAATAATATTTCCAAGATTATATGTATAGTAAAAGTGTTGAAGAGAAAACAGTTGGAGTCCATGATCAAGTGTCATAAAAATCTCTTTTCAAAACTACATATACATATAGTTGATTCTATTTTATGATAAGTTGGAGTCCATGATTCTATTTTATGCAGGACTACTAAAACGAATCAACTATATGTATATGTACTTTTGGAATGAGATTTTTATGACACTTGATCATTGACTCCAATTGTTTTCTCTTCAACACTTTTACTATACATATAATCTTGGAAATATTATTTTACTGTCTTGTTCATGATTCTTTAAATGATTTAGCTAGTGTCCTCCCTTACTTATAGTACATTCCACTTATTGACACATTCCATCCTTTTATGATGTAGATTCCGATATTCACACTCAAATTCGTGGTTAGTGAGGTTGCAGCACTCTCAGTTAGCTTTTGGTGAGCCCTTCTCATTTGGTGACTCCATTGTTTTAGACTGTTAACTTTTTTCCTCATGTTGTCTTTGTTTTGAGGTAGTTGATGGTCATGTCCTGACAAACTTACATTTTAATTCTTAAGTAATAGAGACTTTATTCAGACTAGTAATGTAGTATCACAAAGTTTATTGAACTTTGTGTTAAGCATATGTTTAAGTTTTGCAATAGTTTATATGATATGTCTGATATGTTAAGTCAAGGGTTATCCTGGATCATTCATGGTCCGAGGTGCCGTGTCTCGGTTGAGGTATAGACTCAGGACGTAACAAACTTAGTACCAGTGCCACTGATGTGTCAGCATTGTTGTTATAGGTCAAAGTTCAATTAAGTTTAGGCAAATCCTGGTAAGGCAAGGCAAACCTCAGTGCTGAGTCTAGGCAAATTCTATACGGTGGGGCAAACCTCAGTGAGGATTTTAAGTCCATAGAGGCGGTATATGTGACACCTCAACTTAAGATTATAAGTCCCACATCGGCAAAACATATGAGACTTTGGGTATATAAGTAAGCAGGTCTTACCAATTGGTGACGTGTTTTAAAACTGTGCGGGCCTATACCCAAAGTGGACAATATCACTAATTAGTTGGGCTGTTACAAATGGTAGTAGAGCCACTCATGTATTAGCCTTGTCTACGTGGGCTAGATTTCAATTGAGTTTAGGCAAATCATTATAAGGTGGGGCAAACCTTAGTGCTCATTCTAGGCGAATCCCATGTGGTGGGGAAAACCTCATTGATGACGATAAGTCTATAGATGGGATGTATGTGACATCTCAATTTAAGATTATAGGTCTAACATCGGCAAAACATATGAGAGATGTTCGATAGATAAGTAAGCATTCCTTACCAATTAGTGACATATTTTAAATTAGTGCAGGACTACGCCCAAAGCGGACAATATCACTAGTTGGCTAGGCCGTTACAATGGGTTTTCAAGATGATGGGAGCAACCAAAGAAGCTAGTGTTTTCTACAATCGGATTTAAGAGTTCAATAGGGGTCCTTTGGTGGTGGCTCATCCCTTATTTCAGGTCGGGTGGGTAAGGGAGTTTTATACTATCCTCCCTACTGTTCTATGGGATTCCCCCAACCCTACCATCCGCATTCGAGAAGTGAACTTCCCCCTAGATGCTAGGTCTATAAATGAAGCACTGGGGTGCCAAAGGTATCTAATGCACCCTATGATGCCAATTTAAGGGAGATGCATATGACAAGGTTGCACAACACACTGGTAGAAGAGTGGGAGATCATTTGGCCTACTATAAAGGGCTTTACCAGCCACTACTATTCTCCCAATGATCGGAGGTGGCGATCATTGGTTCACTGCAAGATATTATCAATTACACTTGAAACCACAAGTAAAGTAAGCAGATTCATTGCATGAGATTATCAACATAATGTCATTTCACATTCTTTCTTATGTTTTCCCTGACATGCATTGCACAAGTTATAATATAAAGTAGTAGTCATAAATACATACATAACTTGGAAAATACACAGCTATCACCTACTGAAAGGTAACCTTCTAGACAGTCCATCATCCTAGATTCTTTGCCCATTACTTCCCTTCCCAAGACAACACACAAACATATCATAGAAAAACCTCAAATTACTAACTGCCATTATTAGCCTAACCACCTTAGGCAAGCCTAACCGTCCAACTCAGAGCACGAAGGCCTACGCATGCAAACTCTGAACATACACAAGATATGAGTAAGTAAAGATGGGTTTAACTTCTCAGTTTAAAAAAACTTACCCTACTTAGGCGCCAAGCATCTATTAATGAACCTTTACTATGATCTTTCGGCTCCATGAGAGAAAACTGTGACGAACAAGGATTTGAATTCCTTGGGTTTTCACCTATCTTGATGTAATCTCTCCTCTCCATTGCTCTCATGCCCTGGGTACCTACATAAGGATTTTTAGAGCAGTCCTCATCTATTTTGTTCTTTCAAAACTGAGAGGAAAATAAAATAAATTACATTAACAAGGGTTTGATTTCACGTAGTCCACTATAATGGTCGTGAAGGTCCTATAGCGGTGTAGCCATAGCGGAAGGTTTACCGCTATGGTAGGCTGACGTTAGCCTGATCAATATAAAATAAGTCAATTTTGTTATGAGCTCAAAATTTTAAATTTGGCACCGTAGTTCCAAAATTTTAGGATTTCGCATGAGATTCCTTTGGATAATCACAAATTGGGTCATAAAGTCCCAACAACAACCAAGAAGATAATAAATTCCTAAAAATCTAACACTTCATACATAAGAAGCAAACAGACAAACTCTATGAGTTCTAATAGTTCACAAGAACCAAATAATAGTTAGATATACAAGTATCGATAAGAAGTATGCAGGAGTTCACAATTGATACATAATAGTAGCAACTTTTAAATTTTGAAGCTATTTTTGTTGGTTAACAGTATCACGTACCTGGTGAGAGCATAGATGTTTCAAAAATAGTACGAAATCAGGATTTGAAGGTTGTTAGTAGTGTATTTGACTTTTGATCCCATTGATTTCTCCACAAATGCAATCTCTCTAAAAGGTTTGTGCAGTCCCATAAATCATATAAGCAAAATTGAGTTAATTTTTCAACTCAAAGGTCAAATATTTGAATGAAGATTATGGAATTCAACCCATTAAATATTATACTAGAGAAATGATTTATAATTAACATAAAATGCTTAGAAGAATAACATAATAACATGATAAGATTGAGTTTTCTTTTGACTACTAGTCTACGTGTAAGATTCAAGGATTTGTAATATCATTGAATAGTGTGCAGTTTATAAAAGATAACACAGCTTAGAATATATTCATTTCTATAAATATATAACTTGGAGTTAATAGAAGTTTGGATGAAGAAAGGAAACCTACCTCATTAGTAGCTTTTCTTTCTAGCATCTCACAACTTTTCAAAGTGATTCAAGAAAATGCTGACATAATGTCGCAATCAACGTGATCTTGAAGTTTATATGAAGTAGAGCTTCATTAAAGGGATTTTATGTCGATATGAGATGGGGGGAAGCTGGTATTTCACAATTTTGGTGGGCGACTGATAAGAGTTCAAGCCACGGCTGCGAAATTGATATGAAAACTCCGAGAAATTGATATCTTTTCCTTTCCACTTTGACTGCCTTTTTAGGTTTCACTATCTTTTTAGCTACTTTTGTATTGTTTTTCTCGAGCCATATCTGTTGTTAGATTGGGCCTGTATTTCATTTTGATTTCTATAATATAGCTTATGGGCCTCACCATTTAATTAAGTAAAAAGTAATTGGAGGAGTGTTGTTACAGTCTTTAGTCTCAAAGGGGCCAAGAATTAGTTCAACATTTTTACATTCTTTAATTTATTAAAAAATTCTTACTTACACCTGCTCCAACTATTTCTATTAATAATAATAATTAATATTTATTATAAGAACTACGATTACATGATTATCTTTTTTTAAATTTGGGTCTTAGTTCGAACATACTATTTGGGTGAAAGAATTATAGGAAAAAAAGTCTTATGGGTCGAGTTCTTATTTTACCCATCTTGCAAGAATGTGGGTATATTTAAGATCAGTTAGTTAAGAAGAGGGGTATTGTTAATACCATCAATAGTTCTAGGATGAAACTAATAATTCTTGTCAAGTTCAGGGGTGTTTGCAACACATCTCTCGAATTTTTATTAAGAGTCGCATGCTCCTACAAGAGTTTAAAATCATTTTCTATTCCATGTGGCAAATCGAGGGTGTATTTAAGTTCATTTAGTGAAGTATATGGATATTTTTAAGGCTAACAATATTCTGAGAATAAAACAAATAATAAGCGCCAATTCCAGGGGTTTTCACAATACTTCTCTCAATATTTATATACACTCCTTGATATTTTATCCCTCATATCAGATTGCTTCTTACTATCATTCTTGAGTTTTTCTTTGAATAAATTTTATTTCTTTTGTATCTTTTTATCACGACTGTAACACCTCGGTCTTATAAAGAGCTAATTTTAGAAAGAACTAAATTGGAAATAGCTAAATTGAGAATTTGTGCAAGTTAGTCTTCACTTGTGAGTTTTGAGTTAACTTCAAATGACCGTAATTTTCATTACAGGGTGAGTTACGTGGTCCATGAGATATCAAATGAAAGATCTTTGAGTCCTCTTTCCAACACCTCCAAGTTTTCTAAATTCTGAGTTTGGATGAGGGAGATATGCCCATTTGAGTTCAACCTATCCGATTAAAGAAAGTTCATCCGAATTAAGGAGGGGTATTTTGGTCATTTCTTGACCACAATAGCCTTAAGCGTGTTTTTCACACAATTAGGGGTCAAAGCTTATTATCAAATTTACGCTAAAGTCTAAAACGTTTGGAAAGTTAGGGCACAGTTCAAAGAGGAGAAAAGGGAGAAAAGCTTCAAGCATTCAAGATTTTCTTGCGATCTTCGAGGGATTTCACCAAGGATTTGATCCTAACGTGGTATGTAAGCTTTCATAGTGATGGGTTTATTCACCCTAACGACAATCATGAATTTCTTGATTAAAATTTATCCATGAAATCCATGTATTGAAGTTCTTAATGAGTTTTCTTGAAGTTTCGTTCTTCAACATTTATTATTGGAGTTTGATGAGTTCTTGAGGTGAGGGTTTGAGTTTGAGGGTTGTTATTGATGAGATTTGAGTAGATTTTTGTTTACTTATATTGGGTATACAAATCTAAGAGAGTTAGGAAGAAGTCAATCGATTCTAAATGAATTAGGGTAAAACATCAAGAAGAAAAAATCATTAGAAGAACCTGGGGGAACGGTAGTCCGACGCGCCACTGATGCGCCAGGGAGGCTAGCATGCCACGCCTGCAGTGCATGAGAAAAGAGTTTATGAAGTTAGGGGCTGGTGCCCCGCGCCAGGGTCGCCTGCCCCCCTTCCCTTTTAAAACGTATCCTTGCTCTCTTCCTGATTATAACTATTCAAACTACATCTAATTATTGAAAAATCCATGTATCCAAATCATAATTCTTGAATTCAGACTTTCAAATTCAAGATAGAGTTAAGAGTAAAGTACGAGGGTGTTCTTTTGAGTGATTTTGAGAAGTCTTTTTCAAACTTTTAAAATTTGTTTTAAGATTTGAGCACTTGAATATGAGGATGAGGAGAGTTGAGTTTCATTTTTCAATATAAATATACGGGAACTAAGTATTCTCAAGAGTAAAGGCTTTAACATTTAAAATGAGAGGAAACCTTGATTTCCAAATGAGTTCATGAAGAGTTTTTGAGCACTATCTTTTTTAAGATAACCTTTTGAGTAATAATCTCAAAGGATGAGAATGAGGAAATGTTTTTTTAAACATATAAGCATGAGTTGTATTATTAGGAGTAGTATTGAGCACCGATATGGCGACGAGTTTAGACAACTCAAAGTCTTCTTAAATCATGTATGCCAACATGGGTAAAGGGTCATACTTTTTAGATGATTCCTTATTGCTTTTAAGCATAACTTAGTGGATCCACTTATTTGAGGATGCCTTATACTCTGGCAAGGTATATGACATTTATGGCAGTGTGGGCGAGACGTTGTATCATCACATAGCTCATAGTGATGGTTGTCGGTTAGAGAATCTCTCAAATAAGAGTAAAAAGAGTTATTATTGTATTTTTAAATGCATTGAGTTATTATCTACTGTTTTAAAAGCTTTCTTTATAATGCATCTTTATTGTTGCTTTTATATTGAACTGAATTAAGTATTTCTGAGTTTGAGTATCCTTAAGTTAAGTTGAGTTGATGTAAGTATGGTTTCATTTTATCAGTTCAAGTTTTCCGGTTATATTCAGTGTTCCCCTTATATGATCGTACATTCCATGTAGTAACTCCATTTAGCCTGCATTTAGATGATGCAGATACAGGTAACCAGGGTCATCAACCAACGCTCTGTTGATCCAGTCGAGTTCCAGATTTGCTTGGTGAGCCTCCTTGATTCCGGAGGATTCCCATTTACTTTTCAATTTGGTTTTGTTAGGATGTCGTGGGTCTTGTCCCAACGTCCATCAGAGATATTAGAAGCTTCATAGACAGTAGTGTTTTGAGTAGTCTTTTCATTTCCATCATTAAATGTTTAAGACTTGAGTTGCCTCTTTTGGCCAGTTGAATGTTTTCTTTGAAATATTTGGAGTTATCTATTTAGAGACTGTTTGAGAATACCTTTACTTTTGAGTTCATCTAATGTTGAATAATTCTTCCGCTAAGTATTGAGCCAGGCCAAGGGTTCTCTTGGGGGCCATCAATAGTTCTCTAGTGCCGGCTACGTCCTGGGTATAAGCCCGGGGTATGACAACCTTGGTATCAGAGCACAGAGTTCAAGAGTCCTAGGGTGTCTATGAAGTCCTGTCTATAGAGTCTTAGTTATCGGTGTAAAGCGCGCCACATCTATAATTAGGAGGGTATGACATTTAGAAACTATCTCACTTCTTTTATATTCTTTTCGAGCGATAGAGTTCAACTCTATAAAAGTTTCTTTCTAATTCATGCTTGCGCGTATTTTTCAGATCATCCCTCCACGAAGAGTTGTTCGAGGTCATCCTGCTAGGAGAAATGTTGATCCCAAGGATCAAGGGGTCCCTAATGCACCAGAAGTTTAACCCCAAGGAGAGATCACTAATTCTTAGTTCCGAGATGCTATCCGAATGTTGAGTCAAGTAGTGACCAACCAAGCGGGTCAATTGTCACGACCCGATTTATCAAGTCATGATGGCACCTACTATAACCCACCAGCAGGTAAGCCAACCCATAACCCGGAACAACAAGTAATGGGTCTGAGGGTAGAAATTAAACAAGAGTAGGCAAATAACAATATAAACAGGCGGAAGCAACCCAAAACATAAATACAAATAAAGATCCCTCCCAGAACCTGGAAGTCACCAGTACAGAGCTACTACAAAATGAGTACAAGTCCCAAAACTGGACAACAGAGACTGGACTGTCTCGAAAGGAAAAAGACAAGTCTATATATACAGATGGAGACTGAAATAGTACAAAACGCCGNTTATCGGTGTAAAGCGCGCCACATCTATAATTAGGAGGGTATGACATTTAGAAATTGTCTCACTTCTTTTATATTCTTTTCGTGTGATAGAGTTCAACTCTATAAAAGTTTCTTTCTAATTCATGCTTGCGCGTATTTTTCAGATCATGCCTCCACGAAGAGCTGTTCGAGGTCATCCTGCTAGGAGAAATGCTGATCCCAAGGATCAAGGGGTCCCGAATGCACCAGAAGTTTAACCCCAAGGAGAGGTCACTAATTCTTAGTTCCGAGATGCTATCTGAATGTTGAGTCAAGTAGTGACCAACCAAGCGGGTCACTAGAGAGGAGTTGGACAGGATATGGCTGATACATCCAGAATCCATGAGTTCTTGAGGATGAATCCTCCAGACTTCACCGGCTCAAGTTTCATTGAGGATCCAAAAAACTTTGTAGAAGAGTTGCAGAAAGTGTTTGAGGTGATGCATGTTGCGGATGGTGAGCGTGTGGATTTAGTTGCATACCAACTAAAGGGTGTTGCTAGATTTTGGTAAGACCAACGGAAGAAGAGCAGAGTTGAAGGGGCACCAATTGTGAGTTGTGTTGTGTTTGAAAGTGCCTTCATAGAGCGCTTCTTTCTCCGTTAGTTGAGAGAGGCAAAGGTAAGAGAATTTCTCACTCTTAAGAAGGAATCCATGAGTGTGCATGATTATAGCCTCAAGTTCACTCAACTTTCCCGTTATGCTTCGGAGATAGTTGTTGATATGAAGAGCAGGATGAGTCTATTTGTGTTTGGGTTGTCTCATCTATCAAGCAAAGAGGGTAAGACTGCGATATTGATAGGGGAAGTGGACATAGCAAGGCGTATTATCCATGTGCAACAGGTTGAGGAATATAATTTGAGAGATAGAGAAGAGTTCTGAAACAAGAAGGCTAAGACGACAAGTAATGAGTCCGAGCAGCAGAAGGGCAATGCGAACCGATCATCTTTTCAACAAAGGCCAAATGGGCCTGCACCATCATCTACTAGTGCACCTGCACCAAAGAACAAGGAATGACACCTTACCTCATTCACACTGCTCTAGTCTATGATTGAGCACAACTAGTGCCAACTTACAGCTACGATGAGCCTCCAAAGTCTCAAACACGAACAGATGATTAACAATCCAAAATCAAGTCATACTGAATAAGGATTCACTTGCTAAGGCATACTACAAGCAATGATATAACCTAAACTAAGGATCCCGATCCCGACAACATAAGTCTAACGCTCCTATGGGAGTCAAAAAATGATAGAATAACAGAATGAGACTAATACCCAAAAAATACAGTCCTAAATCACATGTAATTCATACTAGACATTATCTAAATTTCCCAAGCAAGAAAGTAGTCTGAAGTCTACCTCGAAGTAGGTCACATGCACTCCAAATCCACCACATAAAAGCTATCCACTTCTGAAACGACTTTGAATACTACCACACTATCAAATTGTTGATCACAATGTTAAAATGGACATTTAGACACTATATTTGGAATAACTGGAGATGGGCCCAAAATTTAGTCAAAATGAGAATATGGGACCCCCCACACCAGGAATCCCAAAATTGACTCTGTGAAAAGGTCCTAAATGACTTACCAAGCGTGTGTACCAAAATAGGACTTAATTTGATGCCCAAAACACCCCAAAAGAATACATGAACAAAAATTGTCATTTAAAGAAACAAGGTTGCCTCTTCGAGGTGAGAATTACCTCAAACCGAAGCTCATTGACCTTCTACGAACCTTCTAACACGTATCCACGAACTATATGAACATCTAACACTTGAAATCTCTCAATTTAGAATCTCCTAGCTCCCAAAATCACAAAAACGACAAATGACCTCAGGCTGAAATAATTGTTGGTCTTAATTAAAGACCAGACTTCACAAGCCATCGCAATCGCGAAGCCCAAGGCTCGAGATCACGACCCTTACCAAAAAAACACCTTAGCGAACATGGAGGACTTTTTCACAAACATGGAGGGACCGGTCCCCATTCCCTCGCGATTACGACCATAGGCCTCATGATCGTGCCAGTCCATATAATTAAGCTCCACGAATGTGGCCCCTAAGGCTCGGGAACGTGATGAGCAAATCGAGCTGCTCCAACTGATGCTTATCAACTAGTTTGCTCAACTAGGAAATCTCTGTCGGGTGCCTAAGATTCATTCAGACGCCCATGCACGCAAATAAAATATTCAATCCCATCAAATTTTACATTCTGGGCCCAATGAAACAAGGGTTGTTCATGGTTATGGTTAAAAAAATCCAAACCAAACCGCGATCCGAATCAAACTGATTAAAAATATTGATATTTGGTTTGATTTGGTTAGGTTTCATTTTAAAGTTTGAAAAATCGATACTATTTGGTTTTGTTTTGGTTTTACTAAAAAATAACTGTAAAAATAACCAAACCGAATCGATAAATTATATATATAAATTTTATAATTATTTATTTATCATTCATAAATAAAATATAAATATTTTGTTAAATTTTAAGTAACTTTAGTCTTTAACTTTACTATTTTCTCATGCCCAACACTTAAATTTAAGTCCATCTATTACAATCATAAGTCCAAGTCCATTAAAATTCATTACTTTAGTTTTTACCGACCATACCTTTCATAAGATAGTTGCACCTTCTCTTAATTGAATTAGTTTGTTCGTATAATAATAACTTTAGTATTGTTTAATTGAACCGACAATAGCTTTTTAGTGGATTGCTCATGTACTAGGTTTTCGTGTCTATCAAGAACTATATGTATGTCCTCAAAAATTTATTGCTTTCAAACTGAAAAAATCGGAAAAACTGAACCAAATCGAACCTAACCGTCAATAACTAAATCGACGGTTATTTTTTTCGTTTGGTTTGGTTTGGTTTTAGATATTTAAAAAACCGACTAGATTGGTTTGGGTTTGGTTTTAACCAATAACTGATCAAAACCGAACCACGAACACCCCTAAATGAAACCATCGAAACTTCCATCTGAGGTTCTCTCAATGAAAAGTGGGTCCCACACCCAACTTCCTTTTTAAGCTAAAATCTACGAGAGGATTCCAAATTAGAAACCTCGAGAACCGCACAAAATGTCATTCTTGACCAAACTCGACATTCTGGAGCTAACCGTGCTGACGGAATTCTCATCCGAGCATGATTACCAAGAACATTGACTGAAGTCAACTCTTGACCAAAGCTTTCAAAGTTAAAACGCTTAACGACATAAACTGACATCGAAAGTCTTAAGGCCCGGACCAACAATCACCTAGCCCAAAATGGCCCTTTCGGCGCTTATGGAACCGTCAAAATTGCATTTTGAGGCTATCTTTTTGAACTTTTGATAGAAGTCAACCGTTCAAGTTTCAAAGGCTCCAAAACATGGGAACTTGCACTAAAGTCAAAGAAGTTGGAAGATTATTAAAGGTGGACTCTTATAGGATAAGTTAACCAGGATGTGTAGATATGAAGAAGCAACCTTCATCTCAAACACTGCGATAAAAAAATGTTGTAGTTCAGAATGTGTTTGTGAACAACTATACTCTGATGACTTGCGTGTATAAATAAACAACTCTTTCATAGAAGAAGATTACACACTTACATAATCACTAACATAATAAACTAAAGGTAGAATTCAAGCAAATAGGCAAGAGCTATTTGAGAATCGGTGTTTTCGACGTAACACACCATGTTCGTACTTTACTACAACTCATAGTTGTTAACAACGTATAAGAAAGAGGTAAAGTAAAAATTAGGCATAACTCAGGTGAGTTATTAGGAGGCCCAGAATACCACCACTATTTCAATATTTTATTATTTTGTATGTATTTTAACAACAAATTGTACTTGATACTTGTAAGAAATATACTGAATATCATACCGTAATATCCTATATAGTCAATTCATGGGCGGACCCACATGGAGGTCAGGGGGTTCACCCGAACCCCCTCATCGATAAATTACACTAGATATATAAGGTCTATTTTTGATTTTATGAGTACATATATTAAAATGAACCCCCTCAAATATAAAGAGAAGCATGGCTCAGTGGTTAAAGTGTTCAACTCAAACCGAGAGGATCTGNCATCATCTGCTAGTGCACCTGCACCAAAGAACAAGGAATGACACCTTACCTCATTTACACTGCTCCAGTCTATGATTGAGCACAACTAGTGCCAACTTACGGCTACGACGAGCCTCCAAAGTCTCAAACACGAACAGATGATCAACAATCCAAAATCAAGTCATACTGAATAAGGATTCACGTGCTAAGGCATACTACAAGCAATGCTATAACCTAAACTAAGGATCCCGATCCCGACAACATAAGTCTAACACTCTTATGGGAGTAAAAAAATGATAGAATAACAGAATGAGGCTAATACCCAAAAAATACAGTCCTAAATCACATGTAATTCATACTAGACATTATCTAAATTTCCCAAGAAGGAAAGTAGTCTGAAGTCTACCTCGAAGTAGGTCACATGCACTCCAAATCCACCACATAAAAGCTATCCACTTCTAAAACGACTTTGAATACTACCACACTATCAAATTGTTGATCATAATGTTAAAATGGACATTTAGACACTATATTTGGAATAACTGGAGATGGGCCCAAAATTAAGTCAAAATGAGAATATGGGACCCCCCCACACCAGGAATCCCAAAATTGACTCCGTGAAAAGGTCCTAAATGACTTACCAAGCGTGTGTACCAAAATAGGACTTAATTTGATGCCCAAAACATCCCAAAAGAATACATGAACAAAAATTGTCATTTAAAGAAACAAGGTTGCCCCTTCGAGGTGAGAATTACCTCAAACCGAAGCTCACTGACCTTCTACGAACCTTCTAACACGTATCCATGAACTATATGAACATCTAACACTTTGAAATCTCTCAATTTAGAATCTCCTAGCTCCCAAAACCACAAAAACGACAAATGACCTCAGGCTGAAATAATTGTTGGTCTTAATCAAAGACCAGACTTCACAAGTCATCGCAATTACGAAGCCCAAGGCTCGAGATCACGACCCTTACCAAAAAAATACCTTCGCGAACATGGAGGACTTTTTCACAAACATGGAGGGACTGGACCCCATTCCCTCGCGATTGCGACCATAGGCCTCATGATCGTGCCAGTCCATATAATTAAGCTCCACGAATGTGGCCCCAAAGGCTCGGGAATGTGATGAGAAAATCGACCTGCACCAACTGATGCTTATCAGCTAGTTTGCTCAACTAGGAAATCTCTGTCGGGTGCCTAAGCTTCGTTCAGACGCCCGTGCATGCAAACAAAATATTCAATCCCATCAAATTTTACATTCTGGGCCCAATGAAACAAGGGTTGTTCATGGTTATGGTTAAAAAAATCCAAACCAAACCGCGATCCGAATCAAACTGATTAAAAATATTGATATTTGGTTTGATTTGGTTAGGTTTCATTTTAAAGTTTGAAAAATCGATACTATTTGGTTTTGTTTTGGTTTTACTAAAAAATAACTGTAAAAATAACCAAACCGAATCGATAAATTATATATATATATTTTATAATTATTTATATATCATTCATAAATAAAATATAAATATTTTGTTAAATTTTAAGTAACTTTAGTCTTTAACTTTACTATTTTCTCATGCCCAACACTTAAATTTAAGTCCATCTATTACAATCATAAGTCCAAGTCCATTAAAATTCATTACTTTAGTTTTTACCGACCATACCTTTCATAAGATAGTTGCACCTTCTCTTAATTGAATTAGTTTGTTCGTATAATAATAACTTTAGTATTGTTTAATTGAACCGACAATAGCTTTTTAGTGGATTGCTCATGTACTAGGTTTTCGTGTCTATCAAGAACTATATGTATGTCCTCAAAAATTTATTGCTTTCAAACTGAAAAAATCGGAAAAACTGAACCAAATCGAACCTAACCGTCAATAACTAAATCGACGGTTATTTTTTTCGTTTGGTTTGGTTTGGTTTTAGATATTTAAAAAACCGACTAGATTGGTTTGGGTTTGGTTTTAACCAATAACTGATCAAAACCGAACCACGAACACCCCTAAATGAAACCATCGAAACTTCCATCTGAGGTTCTCTCAATGAAAAGTGGGTCCCACACCCAACTTCCTTTTTAAGCTAAAATCTACGAGAGGATTCCAAATTAGAAACCTCGAGAACCGCACAAAATGTCATTCTTGACCAAACTCGACATTCTGGAGCTAACCGTGCTGACGGAATTCTCATCCGAGCATGATTACCAAGAACATTGACTGAAGTCAACTCTTGACCAAAGCTTTCAAAGTTAAAACGCTTAACGACATAAACTGACATCGAAAGTCTTAAGGCTCGGACCAACAATCACCTAGCCCAAAATGGCCCTTTCGGCGCTTATGGAACCGTCAAAATTGCATTTTGAGGCTATCTTTTTGAACTTTTGATAGAAGTCAACCGTTCAAGTTTCAAAGGCTCCAAAACATGGGAACTTGCACTAAAGTCAAAGAAGTTGGAAGATTATTAAAGGTGGACTCTTATAGGATAAGTTAACCAGGATGTGTAGATATGAAGAAGCAACCTTCATCTCAAACACTACGATAAAAAAATGTTGTAGTTCAGAATGTGTTTGTGAACAACTATACTCTGATGACTTGCGTGTATAAATAAACAACTCTTTCATAGAAGAAGATTACACACTTACATAATCACTAACATAATAAACTAAAGGTAGAATTCAAGCAAATAGGCAAGAGCTATTTGAGAATCGGTGTTTTCGACGTAACACACCATGTTCGTACTTTACTACAACTCATAGTTGTTAACAACGTATAAGAAAGAGGTAAAGTAAAAATTAGGCATAACTCAGGTGAGTTATTAGGAGGCCCAGAATACCACCACTATTTCAATATTTTATTATTTTGTATGTATTTTAACAACAAATTGTACTTGATACTTGTAAGAAATATACTGAATATCATACCGTAATATCCTATATAGTCAATTCATGGGCGGACCCACATGGAGGTCAGGGGGTTCACCCGAACCCCCTCATCGATAAATTACACTAGATATATAAGGTCTATTTTTGATTTTATGAGTACATATATTAAAATGAACCCCCTCAAATATAAAGAGAAGCATGGCTCAGTGGTTAAAGTGTTCAACTCAAACCGAGAGGATCTGGGTTCGATTCCCACTTGCAACATTTTTCCATTTGTTTTTTTTTCTTCGAAAGGTTGAATGGGTTGTTGCTTTGGGCTCAAATCCAACTCTATTTCATTGTTTTTGGAAGGCTGAATGAGCTCTCGTTTCGGGCTCAAATCCCAACTCAATGAAATGTCTCACTGTTTTTGATTCAATGTAAAACTTTATTATTTTTGTTATCATTATTTTTCTCTATATGCTATTTCTTTTTCTCAATTTATCTTTGTTTAAATTTATTAGACATATTTTAGATATTTTTGTCTTTTATTCTTCTTATTTATACTTCTCATTTTATTTCTACATAAGTCTCTTTCCATGTACTAACGATGAATTATTATTAAATTTGAAATTGATTTAAAAAAATATTATATAAAATAAATTAAATTAAAGTTAATCAAATGAAGAAATTTAAAAGTCGTGTATAATCTTTTAATAAAATCTAATTAATTGATTTTCCCCCCTTAATTTTATAATATTTCTTTCTTATTTTTTTTCAGTTCGATTTTAAAAAGATGAAAACTAAACTAAACTTATTTGTTCTATTCATCATTTGTCTTTTTCACGAATGACTAACCTAGTAAATTGAATTAAATGAACTAGAAAATCGACGATGTCAATTATTTATCTTATGAATATATATTATAATATCTTAGTGATTGAATTTTAAAAAAATTCAAAAAATAGAGTAGAACACTGCAATATAAAAGAGAAAAAAAGCACAAGAAATATTTTTNTAATATCTTAGTGATTGAATTTAAAAAATTTTCAAAAAATAGAGTAGAACACTGCAATATAAAAGAGAAAAAGCACAAGAAATATTTTTTTTAAAAAGCTCGATGAAAAAGGGTAAAAGTAAAAAAGATTAAATGCGACATGACAAGGCAAGTTAAACTTATTGGATTCAGATTACTAGTTTCCTCCTATCTCGTTCAGTTTTTTATCTTGTAATTTTCACATGTTTACTTCTTTATATTTCGAACCCCCTCCACAAAAATCCTGGATCCGCCACTGGTTATAATACTAAAAAATATATAAAATAGTATCAGTACAAAACGAATTATTTAGATGTTGGAACTTTGACTACATTATCTTGATTAATAAAATGTCATTTTTGTATAATTAATCCGCGCTTGAGATTAACTTCTCTCCACTGACAGTGGACAACAAAATTACACTATCAATTCCTTTTTAGAAATATTAATTTCTTTTAATTTAATTATTATATTTTTACATTTAAAGATTAATAATTTCTCAGCTTCTCTTTTTCTTTACATTTTTTATTTTTTAAAACAAGTTTTACAGATCTAAATCATAGATCCGTAAAACTTGTTTTGCGATAACTTCCTAAAATTTTAAGTACGACCCCTCATCAATAAGTTCGAAGAAAATGAGGTCAAATCCATTAAATCTTCAGCCAATTTCTCTCCTCATAGTCTTTGACCTTTCTAAAGACCCCCCATTAAATATGACCACTCATCAATAATTTCAAAGAAAATTCAACTTGCTCATTTTGTGGAAAATTTTGTATGTACTAAAAGATTGTCGATATATAATTAGCATCATCAAGTAGTCAATAAAATTTGGTGACATGACATTTTTATTTAAAACTCAAATTTCAAAAAATAAAAAGATATCATTTAAAGAGTTGTGTTCACGAAAGTTGTTGGAGAGTAGTTTAGCTAGGAAGGAGGAGAATATTCTTGTTATTACTACTTATAAGTTGGAGAAGATCTTTTGATGTGATTTTTTTTTATTTGATAGAGCATGTTCCAATTTACCTTGTACAAGAGGCCCACCTTGGAGGTCCAGTTCAAAAGTGGTGGATGTATCCCTTTGAGAGCTAACATTTTTATATTATTTATTAAGTTATTTTTTCTTATATAATTACTAGCTATATATAGAATTATCCATATAGAAAAATTGATAGTTGCAAACAAACTATTAAGCAAAGGGGAAAGATTGAAGGATCGGTTGTTTAAGATCATATTGCGAGTGAAATTGGTCATTTTTATTCTTATTACTTTGGGAATGAAGTGTCATGTAAGATAAACAAGTTCAATCGCAACTGTGAAGGTGATAATGATCCTATGTTTCCATCAAAATCCATTTTTAATCAAAATGGTCGGGATCTAAAAAACGTGAAAGGTGAGGTTTCACTAAAATTGAAAGACAATCAACTCTGACATATATTTTTCTTAATTATCTCAAAATTCAACCACATCTTAAGTAAGTGTTAAAGTAGATTATCAAATTACATACTAAGTATTTATTAACTAACAAAATATCTCAATGTACAATTATCAGCGTGTTCGTAAGTACATGGGGTAATGAAGTATAACACCCCAAAAGTTCATAAGCCCAGATCAAACCTTGGAATGATTAGAAAAACTGACATCAACATAAAAGAGTTTGTACGGACCCTTTCACAGACCGTGAAAGAAACCAGGGGCCTTGAGGGGATCTGTAGACCAAAGCTCAAAAATTGAGAAATTTGGAAGAGAGTTTCACGGACTTGTTTACGGACCGTGAAAGATTGGAGGGCCATATACTGATCCGTGAACCAAGACCTCAGAACTCAAAAATCTTGTGTTTTACGAGCACTTGTATGGATCGTGGATAAACTTCTCTTCACTGACAGTTCCTTTTTAGAAATACTAATTTCTTTTAATTCAATTATTATATTTTTACATTTAAAGATTAATGATTTTTCAGCTTCTCTTTTTCTTTACATTTTTTATTTTTTAAAACAAGTTTTACATATCAAAATCTTAGATCCGTACTTGTTTTGTGATAACTTCCTAAAATTTTAAATATGACCACTCTTCAATAAGTTCAAAGAAAATGAGGTCAAATCCATTAAATTTTCAGTCAATTTCTCTCCTCATAGTCTTTGACCTTTCCAAAGACCCCTCATTAAATATGACCTCTCATCAATAATTTCAAAGAAAATTCAACTTGCTCATTTTGTGAAAAATTTTGTATGTACTAAAAGATTGTCGATATATAATTAGCATCATCAAGAAGTCAGCTCTTGTTGACATGGTGACCTTCTATTACAATGTACTAAAATATTGTCCATATATTATTGACCGGGACAATATCTCATATGGTCACTTTCAATTATGGGTTCTTTTCATAGAAAGTTATTCAACTTTGATTTTTAATTCAAAAGTCACTCAATTAAGATTTTTTTATGCACAAAGTCACTCAACTTTAATTTGTAACTCAAAAGTCACTCAACTATAATTATTTTACTTACGAAGTCACTCAACCTATTTAATTATTTTTTTCAATAAAATTTGGTAACATGACATTTTTATTTAAAACTCAAATTTCAAAAAATAAAAAGATATCATTAAAATCATTAAAGAATTGTTTTCACGAAACTCATTGGAGAATAGTTAGCTAGGAAGGAGGAAATTATTCTTGTCACTACTACTTATAAGTTGGAGAAGATCTTTTCATGTAATTTCTTTTGATTTGATAGAGCATCTTCCAATTCAACTTGTACAAGAGGCCTGTCTTGGAGGTCCAGTTCAAATGCGATGGATGTATCCATTTGAGAGCTAATGTTTTTATATTATTTACTAAGTTAGTTTTTCTTATATTATTACTAGCTATATATAGAATTATACATATAGAAATATTGCTAGTTGCAAACTAACTATTAAGCAAAGGGGAAAGATTCAATGATCGGTTGTTTAGGATCATATTGCAAGTGAAATTGGTCATTTTTATTCTTATTACTTTGGGAATGAAATGTCATGTCAGATAAAAAGGCTTAATCGCAATGGTGAAGGTGATAATGATCCATGTTTCCATCAAAATCAATATTTAATCAAAATGGTTGAGGATCTAAAACACGTGAAAGGTGAGATTTCACTAAAATTTAAAAACAATCAACTCTGACATATATTTTGCTTAATTATCTCAAAATTCAACCATATCTTAAGTAAGTGTTAAAGTAGATTATCAAATTACATACTAAGTATTTATTAATTAACAAAATATATCAATGTACAATTATCAGCTTGTTCATAATTACATGGGGTATGAAGTATAACACCCCAAAAGTTCATATGCCCAGATCAGACCTTTGAATGATTAGAAAAACTGACATCAACATTAATGAGTTTGTACGGACCCTTTCACGGACCATGAAAGAAACTAGGGGCCTTGAGGGGATCTGTAGACCAAAGCTCAAAAATTGAGAAATTTGGAAGAGAGTTTCACGGACTTGTTTACGGACCGTGAAAGATTGGAGGGCCATATACTTATTAGTGAACCAAGACCTCAGAACTCAAAAATCTTGTGTTTTATGGGCACTTGTATGAGTCGTGGATTAACTTCTCTCCACTGACAGTGGACAACAAAATTATATTGTCAGTTCCTTTTTAGAAATACTAATTTCTTTTAATTTAATTATTATATTTTTACATTTAAAGATTAATGATTTTTCAGCTTCTCTTTTCCTTTACATTTTTTTTTTAAAACAAGTTTTACAGATCTAAATCTTGTTTTGCGATAACTTCCTAAAATTTTAAATATGATCCCTCATCAATAAGTTCAAAGAAAATGAGGTCAAATCCATTAAATTTTCAGCCAATTTCTTTCCTCATAGTCTTTGACCTTTCAAAAGACCACTCAATAAATATGACCTCTCATCAATAATTTCAAAGACAATTCAACTTGCTCATTTTGTGGAAAATTTTGTATGTACTAAAAGATTGTCGATATATAATTAGCATCATCAAGTAGTCAACTCTTGTTGACATGGTGACCGTCTATTACAATGTATTAAAATATTGTCCATATATTATTGACTGAGACAATATCTCATATGGTCACTCTCAACTATGCACTCTTTTCGTAAAAAGTCATTCAACTTTAATTTTTAATTTAAAAGTCACACAATTAAGGATGTTTTATGAACAAAGGCACTCAACTTTGATTTGTAACTCAAAAGTCACTCAACTATAATTATTTTACTTACGAAGTCACTCAACCTATTTATTTAATTTTTTCAATAAAATTTGGTGACATAACATTTTTATTTAAAACTCAACTTTCAAAAAATAAAAAGACATCATTAAAATCATTTAAAGAGTTGTGTTCACGAAAGTTGTTGGACAGTAGTTTAGCTAGGAAGCAGAAAAATTTTCTTGTTATTACTACTTATAAGTTGGAGAATATCTTTCCATGTGATTTCTTTGATTTGATAGAGCATTTTCCAATTCACATTGTACAAGAGACCCACCTTGGAGGTCCAGTTCAAATGCAGTGGATGTATCCATTTGAGAGCTAATGTTTTTATATTATTTATTAAGTTATTTTTTCTTATATTGTGACTAGCTATATATAGAATTGTCCATATAAAAAAATTGATAGTTGCAAACAAACTATTAAGCAAAGGGGAAAGATTGATGGATCAGTTGTTTAGGATCATATTGCGATTGAAATTGGTCATTTTTATTCTTATTACTTTGGGAATGAAGTGTCATGTAAGATAAACAGGCTCAATCGTAATGGTGAAGGTGATAATGATTCTATGTATCCATGAAAATCAAATTTTAATCAAAATGGTCGAGAATCTAAAAAACATGAAAGGTGAGGTTTCACTAAAATTGAAAGACAATCAACTCTGACATATATTTTTCTTAATTATCTCAAAATTCAACCATATTTTAAGTAAGTGTTAAAGTAGATTATCAAATTACATACTAAGTATTTATTAACTAACAAAATATCTCAATGTACAATTATCTGCTTCTTCATAAGTACATTGGGTAATGAAGTATATGTAACGACCGGTTTTCGTCGTTATAGAAAAGCCAACAGTAAAAATTTTTGGGTTGAAAAACTTTTTCGTAGTAACTTGAAATTTCTCAACCTAGTCTAGATTTGGACGAAATTGGAGTCAGTGAAGTCTAGGGAAATCTGGTAACAATTGGGAATCTAATTAGGAATTTGATCATATGAGTAGATAGCTAAGACGCTAAGGAACTCGTACGACTTTACAGAATTGAATTCAAGCAAGTAGAACTTCCGAAATCGATCTTAGCATGAAAGGGTAGTTTCTGAGTGTCATGGGAAGAAGGTGTGTTGTGAAATAGAGGTTTGGAAATTCTTTATTTAGCTCTCTGTTCCATGTAAGCCGCTATGGCGGGATTTTGTGCCACCAAGGCGGGGTCGCTGTAGCGGGGTGAGTACCACTGTGGCAGGACAAACGCGACTTATGTCGAAAATAAATCCCAAAAATATTTTATTCTGCACTTTTTGACTTTAAGAGCTAAGGAACGACCCCGGGTATTTTCTTGACAATTTTCCACCATTCTTGAGGCTAAGGTAAGATTATCACTCCCCGAATTTATTTTTCGATCCGTAAAACTTAGTTTCTTGGGTGATTATTAGTGGGGAAGGGTTTTGGAACTGTTTGGATGGTGGGAAAAGACCTAATCTAGGTATGGGGATCAATGGTTTGTTTTAGGCTTGATAGTGTTGGCTTTAATCTGGGTAATTAGACATCGTTTATTGATTCCCGTGTTATTATGATTATTTGTAGACCAAGAACATGCGGAAAGAATTTGAAGAGGGAAGAATCAAGTTTCTTAGGGGATTCAAGGTTTGTTTGAGGTAGGTGATGGTTGTAATTTCATGTTGTGTGAAATATGTTTGTTTTTGCTTCATTATGATGCATGTATGTATGTGAATGTTGCATTATTGATCACACTTATTGTAAATGAGGGTAATTGAATGCCATGAATCATGACTTGATTGTATGATTATGAGAATAAATATGAATAGATCGGGTGTTGCGTTTCGAAATACTAACTGAGATCGGTTGCCACTTACCAGCATAAGCATTAGAGCAGGTGTCACGATCCGACACACTAACTTGGAACGGGTACCACGTACCGGTACACTAACAGTTTGCGTGTGGGTTCCATGAGAGGACCATTGATTTGACATAACTATATATCTTGAGAATTATGAAATTGTACATTGTTCGTAAATGATGTTGATATGGTATATGTTCGGTGTATGCATGTTATTATTATGTTGTAATTGCGTATGTCTGTTACACTTGGTGGGATAGCCGCGTGATCCTACCAGTACATTGTGATTGTGTAGTGATACTGAACTTGTTATTTCATTGTTTAGTACATGGCATCTTCAAGCAGCTACTGGCAAACCTCGTTTAGAAGATCAGTGATCGTCATCAAATTCAAGGGTGAGCCAGTTCTTTCGGGCTGCCATGAGGTCTCTTTTCGTCTATGTCCATATTTCGAGCTTAGACTAGTACTTAGGATTTCTTATGTTTAATTGTGTTGTACCTATTTTCTTAGACTGGTTTAGTTTTAGATGTTTTGGTACATTGACATTCAGGTTCTAGGTATTATTTCGCATTTGTTTTGGTTGTTAGACTTTTGTTTGGAGTATATGGGAACTCCCTATTTCTTTCCTTAGCATTTAAACCTGCTTCTGTATCTTTAAATGCTTTAGAATTTTGATTGAGTTTATTAGTTTGGGTCGTAGTAATTGTTCTCCCACCGGAGGGTTAGTGTGGGTGCCACTCACGACGGTCTGGGTTGTGACAAAGTTTGTATCAGAGCCTTGGTTCGTTGATCTCGATGTACTAAAATGAGTCTAGTAGAGTCTTGCGGAACGGTACGGAGATGTCTGTACTTTTCTTCAAGAGGCTATAGGACTTTAGGAAACCTCTCTGTTTTTCTGGTGTCTCCTTTCGTGCTATAACTTGATTCCAATTTGTATCTGGTGATTTGAATTGGTATCTAACCTCCTTCACTCTTCTGTTCGCAGATGGTTAACACTAGATTCAACGGCGTCTGACCCATGGCTCCCGTCAACGCGCTAGCTGAGGAATCCATAGCAAGAGGTCGCGGTCCAGGCAGGGGTAGGGGAAGAGTTAGGGGTAGAGGCCGAGGAAGGGTGACACCTACTAGGGATGGAGCATCGCTTTGAGATGCTCCCATAAACGAGGCCCTTCATACGCATCATGAAGAGATAGAGGAGAATGTTGAGGTTGATGATGAGGAGAATGTTAGCTCAAGAGATTATGTCATTCTTGAAAGGATTGGTTGGTCCTGGAGTGCTTCCCTTTGTTCAAGCAACTCAACCTCCCGCCAATCCCCCTATTGCTATCACTGTCCCCAAGGTGGGTGGAACTGTAGGTAATGATGCTTTCTTCCATCCTTTGTTGGGTCCTTTTATGACTGGTAATGAGCATGATATGTTGATTAAGTTCTTGAAGTTGAAACCGCATGTGTTCCATGGTTCCAAGAGTGAGGACGCATATGAGTTCATCCTAGATTTCTACGAGAGGCTTCAGAAGTTGGGAATTGTCCATCAACATGGCGTGGAGTTTGTGACCTTTCAACTTCAGGGTGAGGCTAAGCAGTAGTGGAGAGCTTATGTAGAATGCAGATCTTAAGTTTTACCACCACTTACTTGGACCCAGTTTCATGCTCTGTTCTTGGAGAAGTATGTGCCTCAGACTTTGACAAATCGTAAGAAGGATGAGTTCATGGCTTTGGAGCAAGGTGGTATGAATGTGTTTGCTTATGAGGCCAAGTTTCATGCTTTGTCTAGATATGCTACGCAATTGGTGACTATTGAGGAAGAGATCCGCCTATTTGTTAAGGGACTAAATTCCGAATTGTAGGTATTATCTGTCCATATGACCTCTGCAGGAAAAAACTTTAATGGGGTAATGAATTTTGTGAAGAAAGTAGAGGGGATGAGGCGAGACGGTCAGGCTAAGGCATTGGCTAAGAAAGCTAAGAATTTAGGCAACTTTCAGAGTTCTTACTCCAGAGGTTCAGAGAGGCCGACACTTGCAGCCCGACCAATTCAATCCACTATGCCCGCTTCTACAGGTAATTACTCCGGAACTCTACCTCAGAATTTAATTAAGGATAGCCAGGGAGTCGCACCTTTGGTGGGCAATAGGTCATTTTTTGATCGTACTTGCTATAACTGTGGAGAACCTAAGCATACGAGGAGAGATTGTCCCTACCCGCGCATAATGGATTCTGCACAGCCGCAGACTAGAGCAGTGGTACCCGCGGGAAATGGTAATAATAGTCGAGGGCATCCACAAGGTAGGAAAGGAGGAAATCAATGAGGCCGTAGAGGTAGAGGAAATGGTAATGCAGGCAGGGGTACAGTGCAGCTAGGCAGGGAAGTCGCCTGTCATGATGACAGGGCTCAATGTTTTGCCTTTTCGAGTAAGACCAAGGCGGAGGTGGAGGTGTCTGACGCAGTGATCACAGGTACTATTCTTGTATGTGACCAGATGGCTAATATGTTATTTGAACCGGGTTCTACTTATTCTTATGTGTCCGTGCGATTTGTCTCAGAATTTGCTATGATTTATGATATACTTGATGCCCTCATCCATGTTTCTACCCCAGTTGGAGAGTCTGTCATAGTCACCTGTATTTATCGTGCTTATCCTATTTTGTTTATGGGTCTTCAGACTTGGGCTGATTTGGTGATTTTGGATATGATTGATTTTGATATAATCTTAGGCATGACTTGGTTGTCCCCCTATTATGTTGTGTTTAATTGTAATACCAAGTTTGTAACTCTAGAAATTCCAGGAGGGGAAAGGTTAGAGTGGGAAGGGGTGTACAAGCCTAAGCAAGCTAAGATCATATCCTCCATTCGGGCTAGAAAACTTGTAGGGCAAGGTTGTTTGGCTTATTTGGCTCATATTAAGGATGTTGAGGTTAAGTCTCCGTCTATTGAGTCTACTCCCGTGGTGTCAGAATTTAGAGAAGTGTTTCCTACTGATTTGCCTGGTATGCCTCCGGACAGAGATATAAATTTTTGTATTGATTTAGAACCTGGTACTCGCCCCATATCTATCACTCCATATCGCATGGCTCCGACAGAATTAAGGGAGCTTAAGGCTCAAATCCAAGAACTTCTTGATAAAGGATTTATTTGTCCTAGTGCTTCCCCGTGGGGTGCCCAGTCTTGTTGTTAAGAAAAAAGATGGTAGTATAAGGATATGTATAGATTACCAGCAATTGAATAGGGTCACCATTTGAAACAAGTATCCATTGCCTCGAATAGATAATCTTTTTGACCAATTGCAAGGTGCATCATTTTTCTCTAAGATTGATCTAAGATTTGGTTACCATCAGTTAAAAATTAGGCCTGAGGATGTGCCCAAGAAGACGTTTAGAACCTGCTATGGGCACTATGAGTTTCTAGTTATGTCGTTTGGGTTAACAAATGCGTGTGCAACTTTCATGAGTTTGATGAATGGTGTGTTCAAACCATTTCTTGATTCATTTGTTATAGTATTTATTGATGATGTTTTGGTCCATTCGAAAAGTGAGGAAGAGCATACCGACTATCTTCGTATTGTTCTGGGTGTTCTTGGGAAACAAAGGTTATATACAAAATTCTCTAAGTGGGAATTTTGATTGACTTCGGTTGCCTTTTTGGGGCATGTAGTTTCAAAGGAAGGGGTAATGGTGGATCCCCAAAAGATTGAGGCGGTTGAGAATTGGGTTCGGCCTAGCTCTATGACGAAAGTTAAGAGTTTTGTGGGGCTCACTAGCTACTATCGTCGGTTTGTGAGAAACTTTGCTGCTATTGCCACACATCTGACAAATTTGACCAAAACGGAGGTACCTTTTGAATAGACTGAAAAATGTGAAGAGAGCTTTCAAAAGATCAAGACTCTCCTAACCACAACACCTATTCTAGCACTATCGGTGAAAGGTAAAGATTTTATAGTTTATTGTGATGCTTGACATTCTAGTTTGGGTGCGGTGTTGATGCAGAATAAAAATGTCATAGCCTATGCATTGTGACAGTTGAAGGTGCATGAGAGGAACTATCCAATGCATGATTTGGAGTTGGCAGCAGTAATATTTGCTCTTAAGATCTGGCGGCATTATCTTTATGGTGTAAAGTGTGAGGTTACTGATCATCGCAGTCTACAACATGTATTCACTCAAAAGGATCTGAATTTGAGATAACAAAGGTGGATGGAGTTACTCAAGGATTATGATGTTACCATCCAATATCATCCGGGTAAGGCTAATGTAGTGGCGGATGCACTAAGTCAAAAAGCGGTGAGTATAGGTAGTTTGGCTTGCTTGAGTGCAACTAAGCGACCTTTGGCTAAGGAAATCCAAACCTTGGAGCCTAAATTCATGCAGTTGGGCATCTCAGAAAAAGGTGGGATGTTAGCTAGCATTGAGATTAGGGCCACATTCATTCAGGAGATCAAGGCCAAACAGTTCGAGGATGAAAATTTGAACAAGCTTAAGAAAAAGATTGTGATTGGTAAGGCACAAGAGACCACTCTTGATGCGGAGGTGTGCTTAGTTTTAAAGGAAGGATTTGTGTTCCTCGAGTTGATGACTTGATTCAAAAATTGTTGACAGAATCTCATGGTTCGCGATATTCCATTCATTCGGTGGTGACCAAGATATATCGAGATTTGAAGCAAATTTATTGGTGGCCTGGCATGAAGAAAGACATAGCGGAGTTTATGGATAAGTGTCAAAATTGCCAACAAGTAAAGTATGAACATCAAAGGCTTGTGGTTTGCTTCAGAGAATGTCAATTCTGGAATAGAAGTGGGAAAGGATAGCCATGGATTTTGTGTTTGGTCTTCCAAGACTTTGGGGAAGTTTGATTCTATTTGGGTAGTGGTTGACAGATTAACTAAGTCAGCCCATTTTATTTCGGTCAGAATAAATTATAATGCTCAGAAATTGGCTAAAGGTTTATGTGAAGGAGATAGTGAGGCTGCATGGGGTGCCCCTTTCTATCACTCAGACCGTGGTACACAATTCACCTCCAAGTTTTGGAGGAAATTACATAAGGAATTGGGTACACAACTCACTTTTAGTACAACTTTCCATCCGCAGAGAGACGGACAATCAGAAAGGACTATTCAAGTGTTAGAAGACAAGTTGAGGGCATGTGTGATTGATTTTGGAGGGAATTGGGATAAGTTCCTACCGTTGTGTGAGCTCTCCTACAATAATAGTTATCACTCCAGCATAGATATAACACCATTTGAGGCACTTTATGGGAGGGGATGTAGATCACCCATAGAATGGTTCGAGGATGGAGATGTGAAACCATTGGGGGTTGATTTAGTGAAGGATGCTCAAGATAAGGTGAGGAGTATCCAAGCTAAGCTTTTAATGGCCTAGAGTAGAAAAAAGAGGTATGCTGACCACAAGGTAAGAGACATGACATTTCAGACTAGTGTGAAAGTTCTTCTTAAGGTATCACCCATGAAATGGGCGATGAGATTTGGCAAGAAGGGAAAGCTAAGTCTGCGATACATTGGTCCCTTTGAGATTCTTGAATGTGTAGGGCCAGTGGCTTATAGATTGACTTTACCTCTTAACCTATCAGGAGTTCATCTGGTATTTCATGTGTCCATATTGAGGATATATCATGGCGACGAAAATTACTTCATAAAATAGCACTCAGTGGTGTTAGACAAAGACCTTCAGAGGAGGAAACGATTGCAATTCTTGATCATGATGTCCGGAAGCTGAGGATCAAAGATATTAAGTCCGTGAAAGTTTAATGGAAACATCGTCTGGTTGAGTAAGCTACTTGGGAAACCAAGAAAGACATGCGAGACAAGTATCCCCAGTTGTTCGGTGATTCAGGTACTACTCCACTCTTGTTTTAGCCTGTTTTTCCTAGTTACTCACTTGGGGACGAGTGATGGATAAATTAGTATCTATTGTAACGACCGGTTTCGGTCTTCATAGAAAAGCCAACGGGGAAATATTTTGGGCCGAAAAACTTTTTGGTAGTAACTTGAAATTTCCCAACCTAGTCCAGATTTGGATGAAATCAGAGTCAGTGAGGTCTAGGGAAATCTGGTAACAATTAGGAGATCTAATTATGAATTTGATCATACTAGTAGATAGCTAAGACGCTAAGAAACCCGTACGACTTTTCAGAATTGAATTCGGGCAAGTAGAACTCCCGAAATTGATCTTAGCGTGAAAGGATAGTTTCTGAGTGTCATGGGATGAAGGTATGTTGTGAAATGGGGGTCTGGAAATTCATTATTTAGCTCTTTGTTCCATGAAAAGCGCTATGGAGGGATTTTGTGCTGCTAGAGCGGGGCTTCTATAGCGGAGTAAGTACAGCCGTGGCGGGATAGATGCAACTTATGTCGGAAATAAACCTCAAAAATGTTTTATTCTGTACTTTTCGACTTTAAGAGCTAAGGAACGACCCCAAGTGTTTTCTTGACAGTTTTCCACCATTCTTGAGGCTAAAGGTAAGGTGTTCACTCCCCGAATCCATTTTTTGATCTGTATAACTTAGTTTCTTGGGTGATTATTATTATTGTGGAAGGGTTTTGGAACTGTTTGGATGATGTGAAAAGCCTGATCTGGGTATGGGGATCAAGGGTTTAATTTAGGGTTGATAGTGTTGGCTTTAATCAGGGTAATTAGACATTGTTTATTGATTTCTGTGTTATTATGATTGTTTGTAGACCAAGAACAAACGGAAAGAATCCGGAGAGGGAAGAATCAAGTTTCTTAGGGGATTCAAGCTTTGTTTGAGGTACGTGATGGTTGTAATTTCATGTTGTGTGATATATGTTTGTTTTTGCTTCATTATGATGCATGTATGTATGTGACTGTTGCTTTATTGATCACACTAATTGTAAATGAGGATAATTGAATGCCATGAATCATTACTTGATTATATGATTATGAGAATATACATGTGATTGTGATTGTGGCTTGTTGAATAGATCAGGTGTTGCGTTCTGACATACTAACTGGGATCGATTGCCACGTACCGACATAAACATTGGAGCGGGTGTCATGATCTGACACACTAACTTAGAACGAGTACCACATACCGGTACACTAATAGTTTGGGTGTGGATTCCATGAGAGGACCATTACTTCACATAATTGTATATCTTGAGAATTGTGAAATTGTACGTTGTTCATAAATGATATTGATATTGTATATGTTTGGTGTATGCATGTTATTATTATGTTGTAATTGCTTATGTATGTTCCACATAGTGGGATAGCCGTGTGATCCTACCAGTACACTATGGTTGTGTATTGAGACTGCACTTGCTCTTTCATTGTTGAGTACAGGGCATCTTCAAGCCGCTACTGACAGACCTCGTTCAGAAGATAAGTGATCATCATCGAATTCAAGGGTGAGCTAGTTCTTTCAGGCTTCCATGAGTTCTCTTTTCGACTATGTCCACATAGCGGTCTTAGACTAGTACTTAGGATTTCTTATGTTTAATTGGGTTGTACCCATTTTCTTAGACTGGTTGAGCTTTAGATGTTTTGGTACATTGACTTTCAGGTTTTAGGTATTATTCCGCATTTGTTTTGGTTGTTAGACTTTTGTTTGGAGTTTATGAGAGCTCCCTATTTCTTTCCTTAGTATTTAAACTTGCTTCTGTATCTTTAAATGCCTTAGAATTTCGGTTGAGTTTATTAGTTTGGGTTGTAGTAATAGTTCTCCCACCAGAGGGTTAGTGTGGGTGCCACTCACAATGGTTTGGGTTGTGACAATATAACACCCTAAAAGTTCATAAGCCCAAATCAGACCTTGAAATGATTAGAAAAACTGACATCAACATAAAAGAGTTTGTATGGACTATGGACCCTTTCACGGACCGTGAAATAAACCAGGGGCCTTGAGGGGATATGTAGACCAAAGCTCAAAAATTGGGAAATTTGGAAAAGAGTTTCACGGACTTGTTTATGGACCGTGAAAGATTGGAGGGCCATATACTGATCCGTGAACCAAGCCCTCAGAACTCAAAAATCTTGTGTTTTACGAGCACTTGTATGGATCGTGGAGGATTATACGGTCCATGGAAGGCTTCCGTGAAATGCCTCCTTCAGTTTTTAAGTTAGAGTTATTTTGGTCTCTTTTCACTTATTTTTAATTCCAATACTATGTTGTTTTGACTTATTCTAAGTGGGATTAGAGGACTCTTGTTAGCCTAAACCTTCCCTTACACTCATAACTTCCCCAAAATCAATTTCTTTACTTTTAAGTCTTTTCTCGAGCAAGAACTAGGGTTCTAAGCTTCAAGTCCTCATTCCATGAATAAAGCCAACGATTTTACTCCAGGTATGTGGAATTTCATCAATGGGTATCCCTTCACCCATTGAGTCCCAAGAAAACCTCAATTTTCAAGTTTATGATTCCTACAAGCTATAACTTTCTATGATCTTCATGGGTTTTCATTGTTAATTAGTTTTCTTCATGATCAGTCCTAAATGCATGTTTTACCCGTGGATATCACGATTTCAATTATAATTTCATGTTTTCAATGATAATTTCATGAACCCATAACATTCAAGTATTTTCATGACTCGAAATTAGATTAATTCAGGTGCATATCTCAGATTTTCATGATTTAGATGCTTCGAGATAAAGTATATTCCAGATTATTTTTAGATACCATGACACAAAATTCTTTCACATAATGTATCTCTTAGTATAGTTTTAGTTATCATGATTTATGAGCTACTCAGTATGTATCAGTTATCACTATTATCAGATTATCACTGTTTCTAGATTATGCATGTTTTCGTTGGGAGTAATACTTAGCACCAAACAGACTTTAGGGATGAATGTTTTTAGTCAGCGTCCATGGACCTTTATTAGCAATCTCTAAGTCCCAAAACTATGTGTTGTTATACCGTAATTTTACTAACCTTTAGAAAAATCACTTTTTGAAATGTTCTACGTATAAAACAATTTGAGAAAAATACTTAGAGAAGAGTCGCCACTTAATTTTTTAAAGAAATAAAGAAAACTTAATTTAAAAAGATTTTAACAAATAAACCTTTATAAATTTAGAGAAAATGGGTAAGAGGTTCTCATTTACACTTCAAGAAGGTTTTTAAAGCATTTGAAGTGTCTGCTAACATGCGGTTATCCTACGACTTAGATTAAATATATTTTGAACATTTTTAGGAAAATGATTAAAAAAATAATTTACAATATTCAATTAACTTTGAGAAAATAGTTAAATAATGAACATTTTTTATTTTTGAAAAGGGAAACCTTAATTAAAGTATCTGAATTTAAATACAAGTGATTAGGATTTTAACTAAATTAGTTAGAAATTATATGAATCATTTTAGAAAACCATTTTAAATCAATGGAAAAATAAGTAAAAAGGTTCGGTCTTAATATATTTAATAAAAAGTATAAGAGTTGATAAAAAATGATTCATATTAAATAAACTAACATAAAGAATATGGTCCGTCTTTTGGGGATTTAATTAAGTTAAACCAAATTAAATAAAATGGTTAGAGTTAAACAAATCAAATAAATAAATAAATACAATCAAATAAGTAAAGAGGTAATGGACTTGGGCCCATGTTAGCCTTTTCAGGCTGCTGATACTGTTGAATCATTTTGGGCTTTGGCCCAATTCTTAAATTCATGAGTTTAGCCCCCTTTTACTGTGTATATTCACTGTATGCATTCGGCATATATCAGTGTATATCATCATGTATTCAGCCCTTTCCCTGCATTTTTTCTTCCGAAAGCTGCATATTTGCTTCCCTTTCAACTTTGTTGGATCGACGAGGCAAACTCGAACTTAAACCCGAGGATATGCAAAGAGGGAGTCCAAAACGGACTTGAATGGAGTTCAAAATGAACTCGGACGAGGAGGTTCATGCACAAAAGGAGATAAAAGTTAATGATAGATCAAGATAAGACTTTACCAACATTAAACAATTTTATTTGGATGTAACAACAATCTTCTCATTTGATAATAAATAAACAAGCCCGAATTATTTATAATAATACACATGTATTCTTAGCAAAATAAGCAACTAGTAATTCTAAAGAAAACATGAATACTAACAATTAAAATTAATTTCACTAACATGAAGTGATAAAGTACCAATAGTAAGACTAATGACCATTACTAGTGTTGAAACAAACCTAAACCAACAAGATATGTCCAGGAGATAAAAATTGGCCAAAACAGTGAGGAAAAAAAATAAAAGTACTATCATTATACAAGCTACTGCGACAATAAACAACCAATATATATATATATATATAAAAGACTTCACTATTCTTGCATTGTATCATACCCAAACTATACCAAATTGCACATAAGCAGCAAACAATACTAGATATGAGCATTGAAATGATACTAGTCTACCAACCAAAATGCCGACTTGACTCTAATGAAAGAAAATGGCATATTAAATAATTATGAGAGACATTTAGTGTCATTGGGATTCAAACAAACTTGACAACTTCTTAGATACATAAGCTTAAACCTACAAGCTAAAACAATATCTTATTCAACATGTTCAAAGTTACTAGAAGAGCTCAAGTGCTAAACATGATTATAACACTATTTTTATTTTAATACTCTAAACCAACTATGTATTAATCTTACTGCATAGTGAATTTTAGCTCTTAGTGGAGAAAACTAGGACTAGAAATCATCATTAGGATTAAACTAAAAAAATAAAGAACGACGGAAAAGATAATACCTTCTTCGGAGCAGCAAACCAGGACGACGAGCTTGACCACGAGGAGTTTTCACCACTGTTACCAGTTTCCGATGAGCTCCAGAGTGCAACAAAAAACTTTGAATTTCAGGATAAAAACTGAAAGTTGCTCTCTTTTAGATGATGAACCCTTGGGGAGTTTTTATGTGCTTTTTTTTTTGGGTCCCTCCTCTCCAAATGGTATCAATACCATGTATTTATAGGAAAAATAAAGGCTTGAATTCAAATAGTCGTTTGAGCGGGAGATGAGAGATTGATTGAAAATAATGGAGGAGAAAACAAGTAAGAGAAGAACATGCCCCCAAAAATCCGGATTCGATGTGATGTCTTCCGATTCGGATTAGATTTGGGTGAGATTTTATCTAACCCAAAGTCTACAATCTTTGAAATTTAGAGTGAGGCACTTTCAATGGTGAAGAAATTAGGGTTCTTGGTATTGACTTTTGCGCTTTGGAGAAAGAAGGGAAGAGGGGCATGTCTTTGGTTGGAAAAGAATAAAAAGAAAGGAACATGGGAGAATATGCAATTATATGAATATTTGAAGATGTGCAAGAATTAAAAGGATGGCCCATTATATTTAAAATTTGACCATTTAGTTTCTATTCTAATCAAATTAGATTTGTATATGACAAAGTTGAATCAAATAACTAATTCGGTCAAAATTAAAATAAGATGAATAATTATCAATTAATTATTTGAGCTTCTTAATTTAAACAAGACAAAATAATTATCAAGACTTATTCAGTACTTAAAATAGAGAACTAATTATACAAAATTATAAAATTCACTAATACAAAAAAATAAATGAGTAATTATGATAAACATTATTTTTAGGCTATTTATTAAATATTTATATAAAAGATAAAAATCATATAAACCAACATGTAAAATTATATAATTATTTCTGAAAAATACAAACCAAAACTAAATAGAAAGAGATTTTAAAATATATATTTTTTTAGGATTTTTCAAAGACGATTATTTCAAATTGTTTGAAATTGAAGAAGCTCGATAGTTAACTCAAATTGCATAGGGTCAAAATTTGGTGTCAACATGTGTCACCCATAGTATTTATCATAGATAGACATTAGCAAGTGGATCCACCTACTCAGTTTTCAGGTCCCTTATGATGGCAAGTATTGGACACTTTCTTTTCGTTATAGGGGAAGTACACTGAATTTCATGTAGTAGCTCACATGATTTATGTCAATTTTAGTATTTTCCTAAATCAAGTTTTCAGTTATTGCATGATCTTTTACATATGCATTTGAGATCAATATATCTCAGCTTTACTTGGTCATTGCATCGACATATTTTACAAATTCAGTATGCTTAGATAGTTTATAATGAGTATTCCCCATACGATATACATTCAAAGTGTCGACAACATACTATATGCATATATTGTTTGATAATATATGTTCTGACGCTCAATATCTAGCCCACAATTATATCAGATCTAGTCAGTGTTGCAACAGCTTTTAGTGTGTCCTCATTACCCGAGAATGAACCCTTTATCTTTGATTCTTAGTATTGCACTTTCAATTTCAGATATTTGGAGTTAGCAAGTGTTTTGTCCTAGAAACTCATATTAGTAGAGGATTTCAGATATTTAGATATAGATTCCGCTTATATCACATCTTTTAGATGTTAGTCTATCTCAGTATTATGAGCTTTATTTAGACATTTCAGATTTAGCTTTTGTGCTTACTTTCCAGTTTTTCTTTGGTTTTATGCAAATCTTAGTGTTAGGTCATGAGATTAGCTTGGGGTCACTTGTGGATCTTAGCACTGTATCACGTCTAGTGAATAGTTTCGGGACATGACATGAAGTTATATATACAAGTTTTTTCAAATGGCTAAAAGAATATTTAAGCCTGAAAGGTTATATTGATCCAATAAGTATATATATTCATTTAAAAAACATATATTTTTGAATAACAATATGTAGGTTTATGATGAACACGCAAATGTTGAACATCTGCAATTGGTGACAGAAGTTGCACTTGGACCTAAATCTCAAATTTAGAAAATAAATAAGTGTTGTATGAATGATTTCATGTTCCAAATTGAAGAAGCTTCTAGGTATTAGAAAACTAATAGTAGTAGTGTACGCGTTCAAGGTGATATCAATGGTAATGGCCAAACTCTTGATATTGTGGTGTCATTGATGAGATTATTGAAGTAAGATATTCAAGTTGGTCTAAAAAAATAGTATTGTTTCAGTGTACGTTGTTTGACCCATCACATAGATGCACAAGAATGATATAATATAATTGAAGTTAAGCACACGAGAAAATATGAAATTTATGATCCTTTTATCATTACACAAAATGTTAAGCAAGTGAATAACGTTCCATATTTGTTGCATAGAGGTAAGGTCGATTGGTGAGTTGTTATAAAGACAAGCATGTGGGAAAGATTGTATTGGGAATGTGTTAGATGTGACGTACTAAAATGATATTGCAATTGTTCAACAACAAGTTGATGTTGAATTAGAAATCACTTTAAAACATCATTAATGCATATTAAAAGGAAATTTATGATGATGAGATAATGACAAATGTTGAGAAATAAATAAATGAGAAAAATGAATCATTTCGAGAATATGAATGAGATGATAACAATGAAACCCGAGGAGGAAGAATGAGATAATAATGGAAATAAAACAAGCGAGGAGAAAGAGTCAGAGAATATATACTATAGCTAGTATGTAAGTTTATTTTGCTAGCACTAATCATATTCAATACTTATAATTTTATATATCGTAATGTAAATTTGCATGCAGATATCATTGGGTGGTGATGGTGATAAATCTCATCATCTTAGGATTAATCATTCTAGTAAGAGTAGGAAGAACAAGAGTAGGAGGCCTATAGATCCTGAGGATATTCCAGGATAGGTCCCATCTGAGCTAGAGCAACACTTTTCTACACACATTTCTTATATTTCATTTGGAACTGGGATCCCTTAGAGTATCATAGTGCATACCGTTGGCCACGTGGAGTTTCTTCTTTTTCCCAATCCTTACCTCTATTGTGGCACACTTACCTACCTACAAACACCATTCCTCAGGCACAACCCTTATCATCTAATAGAATATCATCTTATACCCCATCTCCCATCACTATATCCCTCCACCTATCAAGTTTGAGTAGACTTAGAGATTTCAGTTTTGAGTTTGATGTTATGGATGGTACTCCATCATTTGAATCAACGTTATATACATTTGAGAGTATCACCTAATCCTTCACTTTCAGTTGTTGCTACACTCGATGAGGAGGAGGATCCGCTTGGGCTAGCAGCTGGAGAGAGGGTCAGGCCTGATAGAGTGATGATTGAGCCTAATGGATTATCATAAGTTTATTTAGTTAAATATTAATTAATTAATTTTTTTCTACATTAATTATTCATGAATTCACATGTTTATTATGTGTTTTGTAGGTGAAATCCCTTAAATGATGCTTCTATGGCTTTACATGAGAGTGTTAGGAGGCTTTTTATGGAGCCTTATCACTCTTCTACTCTTTCCCGGAATTCGATGATTATTCATAGCTATTACCTTGACACCAAAGAGGAAATAAGTTAAGCTGGATTTCTCGTGACTGTCCAAGAATTTCAATGTTTGAATCGAGATTTCGAAGTGAGATTCCAGAGGGGATATGTCATGCCATATTTAATGAGTTTAAGGTATGTAATTAGTCATATATATTTTTAGTTAAGTTTGATACTATTTAGTATAATTTATTAATCATCTAATGCTACTCACTTTATTTTCAGACTGTGTATACTTGGAATTAAAAGTGCAATATGTTCATTGTGATCACTTTTGAGAGGAGGGCCAGTGCCAAATTGTCTAGCTGGCTAAAAAAAGCTCAGGATTTAGAGACAAGTGAAACTTGGCTTTTTCCAAATGTTAAGGATGACTCATTGCACACTGAGGGTGCGAAGAGCGTTGAAACACTAACGAGAGAGATGCTAAGTTTCCTAAATTTAAACTTCTAATTCATAGATTTAAATAGAGTTGATTAAATATTAATTGATTGTTGTCTAAAATTTTTTTATATAGTTTCTTAGGAAAAAGAATTGGGGAATAATGACCCGGAAGGTCACTTCTGGAAATTTTTATAAAAATTAATGCTTTATCCCTCCTGATAGTTTCGTTGAGTTATTTCTAATTAGTTTGTGGTGTTGGTTTTGAAATTTGAGCAAAAGATTGTGATTTTTGAAAGTTTTGACTTTTTAGAGGCTTAAGTTGTTTAAAGGTGGTTTTTGGTATCTACTAGAGTTTTGAGACTCCAAATGGAATTCTGCCAGTTTCATCAGCTCTGAAATGTGGAATATTGTCTAGAGTAGTCGTCAATTTCAGATTCGGAGTTGCTTTATTGATTCGAGATATTAAGTTGGAAGTTGATGTGATTTTAGCCTTTGAGTTGACTTTGGAAAACATTTGAAGTTCGGTTGCTTGGATAGGATTTTCGACAGTTCCATTAGATTATGAGGATGATGAAAGGTCTAGGAGAGGTCTTGGTTGAATTTTCAAAGGTTTCGAGCTTAATTTGGCCCTTTTAGGCGTTATGCTAGTTTATTGCGACTCTCACGGGTTTCAAGTCAAGGAGATATGGAATTCATATTTCGGTGGCTTCATTAAAATCTGGAACGTTGAGTTTATTCGGGTATCATGTCTTGTTTCTAGTACTCGGGATTCCGAACGAATCCCGAGAGTCCATTCGGAAACTTTATGCGCCTTGTGTGATTATTGTTGGTTTCTATTTTCTGGTGCTAGGTATTTTGTTCATTGCGACCACGAGAACTTCTCGTGCGATTGCATGGAGTTGTTTTTGTATGCTTCACGATCGCGTGACCCTCATCCCGATCACATAAGTGTCTTTTTTCTAGTTATTGCGATCGCACGAGGCCTAGTTGCGATGGTCAAATTAAATAAGATGACCTTGTTTACTTATCGTGATCGCAAGGCCTTGGGTCGCAATCGTGATGAGCAATTTTGCCTAAAAAATATGTCTTTCCAAAAATTGGGTTTTATCTCTATTTCACCATTTTTGTGATTTGAGAGCCCGGCTTTGGCGATTTCAAAAGGGTTTATCGAGTTTCTTCAATTGAGTATTGATTTCTAACTCCCCACCTCTTATACCCATTAATTATTGGCATAATACATAAACATGACTCTTAACTTGACTTCAACGGACAATTATGACCTCCAACTTTGGGTGTACACAAGTAGGCACTTAAACTTGTATAAAATTGAACATGTAGACATACGTATCCTTTTTGAAAAACGATGGAAGTGACTACATGGCCTTTTTATCATTTTTTACCAAAATAAAGACCCGTCATTTTTGAAGCATTTTTTAGTAGTGAATTTCAAAGAAAATGAGGTTAATTTTCATCCAATTTCTGTCCTACTCCCTGACCTTTTCAAAGACCCCTCATTAAATATGACCCTCATCAATAATTTCAAAGAAACTACTCTCTGTCATTAAAGACAAAGCATGAGAATGACAGCACTTGCTCATCCTCACTCATATTTAAGTGGCTGCTTAAAGTCGTCAATTCTCGTTGACATAGTCCATATTAAAATTCTAAAGTAGTTGACACTCTATTCCAATGTACTACTTTCTCTATCAAACAAGAGTTATCTACTATTGACTTGACACACATCTTAAAAATCAATAAATAATAGGAGTAATATTACTATATTTCCCTTTGAATATATTAAATTTAAGGCTTTGGAAAATGTATTAGATATTGAATAGTATTTAATAGCAAGAGTAAAATACATAGAGGGTAAATTATCTCTTGGCTTCCAAACTGGACAAGTATTATCGAATAACTATTTTTAGTATAGTGGATAAATAAAGATGGACGGAAGGAGTAAAAGATTGTCAATATATAAAATTATCAATTCTCGTTGACATAGTCCACATTAAAATTCTAACATAGTTGACCCTCTATTCCAATGAAATTAAGTACGTATAAATGGAACTGTGATGGGCTGGAGAATCAAACACATAATACTTACACCCCTAGTCTCCTTTAACAATGGCTCCTAATTACGTGATGATAGTTGCTCTGATAACATTTATTTGCTTTTCACTATCTTTTGGTGATGATTCTATGTTACCAACGTCACACAACAATCTCATAGCCAAACCTAACTGCAATGAAAGTTGTGGAAATATCAGCATCCCTTTCCCATTTGGTATGACCCCAGATTGCATTCTACGCGATCAGTTCCTTGTCACTTGTGATTACTCCTTAAATCCTCCCTAGCCTTTTTTAAAAAATAGCAGTATTGAAATCACAAGCATATCTCTCGCTGGGCAACTTAACGTCTTAAAGCTCATATCCAGAGATTGTTATCGTGATGGGATAAGAACGAATAGAAACAAGACAATAATATCTTTACCATCATTGTTTACTGTGAACAACACTGTGAATAGGTTCATTGCCGTTGGCTGTGACACATATGCCATTGTTCAGGGTTATTATAACAAGTTTGGAGCTAAAATCGAGCATCCCTCCTACATAACAGGATGCATGTCCATGTGTAAGAGTATTGATGATGCTGTTAATGGTAATAAAAACTCATGTTCTGGGGTCGGTTGTTGCCAGACATCCATCCCTAAGGGAGCATGGAATGTCACCATAACACTAAGCAGCTATTATAATTATAACTATACTAATATGACAAATAACCCTAGTTGCAGCTATGCTTTTGTGGTCGATCAAGCTAATTTTAACTTTTCTAAGAGTTACCTCAGCAGTTTGCAGAACACGAAGAAGCTTCCTCTTGTGCTAGATTGGGCAGTTGGTGAAGACAAATGTAAAATAGCTAAGACAAACTCGACTGCATATGCATGTAAGAGTAACAACAGCTATTGCCATGATGATTCAAATGGTTATCGATGTTCCTGCATGCAAGGATATGATGGGAATCCATACCTGATAGATGGTTGTCAAGGTATGCATATGTTTGAGAGTTTCCTAATATGATTTTAATTATATCAAATCTATCATTTGGAAATGAATGTTTACGTTATCGGTTGGTTGTGCTCTATGAGTCTGCAGATATCAATGAATGTGTAGATCCGCAACCAGATTATATGTGTGTCAAAAATGCCATTTGCAACAATACAGATGGGAATTATACATGCACATGCCGTCCAGATTTCAGTGGCGATGGTTATACTGAATGCAATCGTGACAATCCTCAGAGAATAATTCAGAATATTTATCTTATTATAGGTACCTTTCTTAACTTCTTTGGAATTCTGCAGGTAGTTCTTTGATAAGCCCGTCAAATATTACTACTCATTTGATTATTTCATTCACAACTCATGAACCGAAAAATAAAACCACAGATTTTCATGTATATATGTTAATAACATACTTTTATTACAGGCATTACAGCAGGGGTTGCTTTAATAGTTATTATAGTATTTGGCTGGTCATATACTGCATTCCAGAGGAGAAAAATGTCAATGATGAAAAAGAGGTTTTTTCAAGAAAATGGTGGATTAGTTCTACTGCAACGACTCAAAGTGGAAGAGGGATCAAGTAATACTAATACAGTAAAGATTTTCACAGCGGAAGAGCTAGAAAAGGCAACTAATGGCTTTGACAAAGATAGAGTTGTTGGTCAAGGAGGTTTTGGAACTGTGTACAAAGGATATCTAAAAGATAATTGCATCGTTGCCATAAAAAGGTCTAAGGTAATTGATCGCAATCAAATTGAACAATTCATAAATGAAGTCCTCGTCCTTTCCCAAATCAACCATAGAAATGTGGTTAAGCTCTTAGGTTGTTGCCTCGAGACGGAAGTTCCACTATTGGTGTATGAATTTATCAGCAATGGAACACTTTCTGAACACTTACATGATAAATTAAAGGCGTCAACTCTTTCTTTGGATATTCGTCTGAAAGTTGCTGCAGAAACTGCTGGAGTACTTTCCTACTTGCACTCTGCAGCTTACCCTCCTATCATCCATAGAGATATAAAATCAGTCAACATTCTTTTAGACAAAAACTACACAGCCAAAGTGTCTGATTTTGGAGCATCCAGGTTGGTTCCTGCTGATCAAACAGAGCTATCTACATTGGTTCAAGGAACTCTAGGATATCTAGATCCTGAATACTTGCAAACAAGTCAACTCACTGAAAAAAGTGATGTATACAGTTTCGGAGTAGTGCTTGTAGAGCTCCTAACCGGTAGAAAGGCTCTATGTTTTCAAAAACCTGAAGAAGAGAGAAGTCTAGCTCAATATTTCATATCTTCAGTGAAAAAGGGTCATTTGTTCGATATTCTTGACGACAATATAGTCTGTGATGAGGGAAATGTAGGGCAATTGAAAAATGCTGCCGTGCTTGCACAAAGGTGCTTAATTATTAAAGGGGATGATCGACCTACAATGAAGGAAGTTGCTGCAGAACTGGAAGCTGGATCTAGATTGAAGCACTCGTGGGCTCAAATTGATCAACATTCAGAGGAGATAGAGTCCTTATTGCACGACACTCAACCGTTGGGATTTGGATACGAATATAGTGAACAAAGTGTCCATATTGATAGTATAACGAGCCACGTAACTTTACCATTTCCTGGAGGAAGGTGATCAATCATGAATGTTAATTTTTCTCAGCAATACGAACTCAAAACGGCCAAGGCTTCAACATGAATTTATTTGCATCTTTTTTATTTTTCAGAAGATAATAAATTTGTGTAACAAATTAATGTCAAGTGTACTAGTTATGAATTTCAATAATAGTTGACACGTTTTGATGTTCTTCTTACACTTGAACAGTTCCTTTTAAAATTGTTTTGTTGCTCAACTTATATGTTTAGCATGTATTTTTGGTGCAAGGTCGATAAAGAAAAAAAATAGAAGGTCTTGATTTAAGCTGAAACTAATTTTGATTATCTACAAACATCTATATAAAAATCATATCCTTAGGAAGTCTCAATAAGGAACTAGTTCATTAGTAAAATGACTAGAGATGGTTGTTGATCAGACAGCGGGGTAAAACAGATTCAAAATGCAAGAAGGATTCTTTAAGAAATTAAGTTTATGAGATAAGCGCGTAAATCAAAGAACACAAATTCAATATGAAAATCTTGCTATGTTTGCACAAAGGGAAAGAATTTTTTAATTAAGAGAAGACCCCGTAGACTTGCAAGCTTAAGTCCCACATTCAGACCTTTAAACTGTCTGATCCTCTCCTCCTCTGTGTGTAGTAGTTGCAGAGAATACTTGGATAAACTCATAAGCGTCCTCAGACTCAGTATCATAGAAAATAGGAGGCTTCACCTTGGTGAACCTCTATAATAGATCATGCTCCTCTTTAGTCATCACTGGTGCAGTCACAGGCCTCAGAAACATACCTGAATTAGAAATTTGATCCATCCACAGAGCCATAGCTGCAACATGCTGAACTCCCAANGTCTCCTCTCTCACAAGGTACGAGGAACATACTTCTCCAGAAAGATGTAGTAAAATTAGGTCTACATCAAAGGAAGTGAATCGATAGGTCCACACTCAACATAAACCTGCCACTATAACTTAGCATTTCCCATCAGCTGGAAAATTACAAAATCCACTCCATATCTCTCCACTTCCCACATCTTATGGAGCCTTTCGTTATAGTTAATGATAAACTCATAAGAGTCCTCAGACTCAGTATCATAGAAAATAGGAGGCTTCACCTTGGTGAACCTCTATAATAGATCATGCTCCTCTTTAGTCATCACTGGTGCAGTCACAGGCCTCAGAAACATACCTGAATTAGAAATTTGATCCATCCACAGAGCCATAGCTGCAACATGCTGAACTCCCAAAAACTAGTCTGCGGGAACTGCAGGAACTGTGGGTGTAGTCCCATTACTTGCCAATTACCTCTCGAACTAGTACATCTACCTTCTTTGTCACAATCTCTAGAGCCTCTTGAGGTGCAGGGAACTCACTTCTGTCTCTCACCTGTTAAACAACTAGAGTTCTAGTCCCGATTGGATTGCTACTCTCATCCTACCTCTGGTCGCCCATCCTTAACTGTGAGTCACAGAGCGGCAACTGGCTCAAGAACCTTGGCTTTTGCCTCACCCGAATGTGTTCTTACCATTCGTGAGAGAAAAGAGTGATGAGTCAGATACCAATTTGGATCACCATATAATAGCATGAAGTAAATCAAAAGTGAGTTTTCCTAGTAACATATAGCCTCTCGAAGAGCAGTATAGACATCTCTGTACTATTTAGTAAGACTCCGCTAGACCTATCTTAGTACGATTAGATCAACAAACCTAAAACTCTGATACCAACCTTGTCATGACCCAAAGCATCATGACTGCAAACCACACCAATCCCCCTATGTGCTACCAACACTTACCATCCTAAGTTACCCAACATCCAAGAATTCTAGTAAGAAAATAACAAGTACAACAATTAATACTAAGTATAAAAAAATCAAATTAATAGCAGAAGTCTAAACTATTACATCCCCAGAATTCAAAAGTCACCATACTAAAACATTTAATAAAAAATTTCTAAGAGTAGAAAATGAATAAATACTAAGTAATCTCAAGGTTTAAAGGGAATTACATCAAAATAAGGAAGATCTGCGGCAGTCCAATGGAAGTAGCTCACCCTCAGATTTGGAAATAACTTACCTAAATACGGGGTCTAGTAGACGCCTCTGGATCATAGTCTGCGCTCAAAAGAAAGTGTAGGAGTCGCATCCCTACTAATACTATGTATCTGTAGACATCATATGTCGACTAAGATTAGTAACAGATATATAATCACATTTATAAAGCAAGTAGACAAGTAATTCCACATAGTCAAACACATAAGTCACAATTCAATAGAGTCATCAGAAATCACTAACAATTATATGTGTAAATAGATATAGTTACAATCATCATATTTCTAACATAAGAGCAAGAACACTGTATACCAACACTATGGAAGTATAACTCTAACCATTTATATAAGTATCATATATCATATATCATATATCATACATATATATATATATATCATATCATATCATATCATATATTATTATAAGTGGGAACATCACAAATGAAAAGTTGAAATACCAAAATGCCCTTGTAATATTAAATGACTCTATTGCCATTTTTAAGGTTAAAAAAAATCTGATTTTCCCACTTTTAGTTATCTTTTTTCACAAATTATTTTAATTTTAATTAATAAGAAGTCCAAAAGTCCATGTAATGTGGATAACATCTTATAAAAAAAAGTTCAAAGATCACAATTGATCTTACAATCGTTTATAAGTCAAAATGGTGAGTCTTATTTAGAGTTTGAACTTCTTTTTCATTTCCTCTCTGTTAATGTTTTGTTTAATTCTTCGAGCTCTGCTCTTAAAATTTCTCTATTAGAAACTTGTCTTTTTTTCCTAACTTTTCTGTAGAGTTTTAGGTATTTACATATGTATATTCAATTTTGATATAAAATTGTAGGAAAATATGGGTACTAGAAACAGAGGTTAGAGGCTATTTGAAGGAATTGTTTTTCCAGTCATATAAAGGGGATTGTTGTACACAAGCACAAATAAGATTAGATTTGTTGTGCACATGAAATACTTTTGTCATATATCAAATTAAATATCAAACGAGGTAAAGTAACAATGAGAGAATTTTTTAGTCTATACTTAAATTTTTATGAATATTATCATTTTTTTGTGTATGAAAAATGTGATGAACATATTTTTTGATATCTATATTTCTTGTTTAACAATGTGATTTAATTTTGATGTCGAGCAAGGTCGTTGTATACGGATACTGTGAAGTTCATAGTTATCATGATGACATTCTTTCTTCCCTTTTGAATCTCCGTGTAATTGTTATTTAATTTTAAGACTGTCTTTCTCTTTTTTTCATCTCTATTTTATTTTATTATTTACAAAACAATGACATGATTCTTTATTTATCGATATATAATTCATTCCCTTTTGGATCAAATTATCATGATTTTTTAAAAATTTTAGGATTAGATTTTCCCAATTCAAAGAATCTATGCATGTACTTTCTAATTAGTAATTATATTTAGATAATTAATACTGTGGAATAGTAATTATGTAGGAATAAAGGGCTAGAAAATTTACATTATCTTAAAAGTATCCAATTATGAATATATGTTGTAATTAATGTGATGCAGTAGAGAACATTTTACTATAATAAATAATACTAATAGATGTCCTAAATAAAGGTGGTCTTACATATTCTCACGTTGTATCACTAAGATTAGTGTTACCATTTATTGTTATCAGGTTCTTTGTTTTAGTTGTTTTCTTCCCAGTTTGACAATATTCATGAGTTGTGCAGTTTTCATTCACAGAGGTGGTTTTAAAAATGGGAAATTGCTACTTATAAAGTTGAATTGCGTACTAAAAACTCACCAAAAAATTGAAAGACTTTTAAATTTTTTGTTAACACTGCTCTAACAACAATTTTTATGCTAAAATATTAATATTCATTCTAACAAAGATTTAAAAAATTGAACTTAAAAGAAATACAAATAAAGAAAGCTATAGTATATTTTTGGGATTTAAATCTTACTATTACATAAGAATTCACAATGAATTTGCATTGAGAAATCTTTACATTTGTAAAGCTAGTTCTTTGAATGCTATATATACATATACAGTACAAGTGACATTTGTAATTTATGAAAACATATAAATTTCTTATTTAGAATACTTTGTTGGACTACACTAGAGATATATTTAAACACTTTAAAATAATAAAATCATCCCACTTTGTGTTACTATATATAGATATGTCATTATTTTTGTTGTTGTTTGTGTATAAACTAAAACAATTTGAAAAGTGTATTCAAGGTCCTTCAATTTAATAAGCTTTATAATTTAACATTTTCTTTCTCTGTTCTTTTTCAACTTTGAGATCAAACATCATGTTTTGGATATAAAAAATATAACAAACTTTTATTTTGTTTTATAGCACAAATTTGTTATTAATAGATGTAACTTTTTTTTTAATTTTTTTTATACTTATTGACATAAGCTACACGCGCAACGCGCGTACCCAGAAACTAGTTATATTAAAAGTGGAAAGCCACAAATTTAAAAGTTGAAATACCATTTTACGTCTACACCTAATTAAAATATAATAAAACATATACTTGATTAAATAAAAAATAAAATAAAATTTATTATCAAGTAAATTCCTCCTATTAAATATAATAATTTGTATGTTTTAATGTTAGATTACTACTTAATTGAAAGAATTTTTAATCTTCTTATACATGTAGCCTTTTTATCTTCTTTATAAATTTTAGGCGAAATAGTCTGGTGGACCTTTGTACTTATATGAGTCTGTATTGTGAACCCTTCTACTTAACCATTTACCAATTAAATCCTTAAACTCAATCAAATGAATATTTTTAAACCCCTCTTATCATGTGTGTAGTTCACTCGCCCTTGAACAAATGACATGTCAAATCCATGTCACATAAATTAATAACATGTCAAAATTATCTTCATTATTTATTTTTAAAAATTATTAAACAAAGTTTTATTAAATAAAATATAAAATAATAAATTTTAAAATTTATTAAGCAAAATTTGGGACTCCACACCTCCTCTCCTTATTTCAACCGTGTAAATCTAAAATCCACCGGCGAAAGTCGTCGCCGCCACTGCTCTTCTTGCCAGCGATACCTGTACCCGTCTCCATCTCCATTGCAAACCTCACTATTTTCCTTTCCTCTTTCTCCATCCTCCAAAAGATTAGTAACCCTAAGCCGAAACACCACTGGCGACCCCTGTGAGCCACCAAGAACCGCCTCTCCTCTCCATCTTCTCTGTCGTACCAATATATAATGCCCCTCGTTGCCTCTCATTCGGGTGAAAAAGGATTAGCGCCGCCTCTCTCTCTTACTCCACTTTGAATCAGTAGACTCCGACGAGCACCACCATAAAATCACTGTCGCTTTCTCCCTGCAATGATAACAACTTGAAATCTGACGACAAGGAGGTGCCAATGTCCTTCTAAAGGTGATAATAAGTGTGGAGAAGAAAGAAAAAGGGGTTGGGGCAGGAATGGGGATGGCGACGAACAGTAGGTGGAGTTGAAGGAAGAAGAAGACTTTTTTTAAAATTTACTTTTTCTTTTTTTAATTCATTATTTTATTTTTTAATTTTTTTTTAGTTTTTTTTTAAAAATATAATATTATATTTTTAAATATTTTTAAAATTTAAATATGAAGTTCACCTGCCTTCACATGCGTGTAGTCACACTCTCTTGCCAACTCAACCATCTTAATGCCACATAAGCATGGTCAATGGTAAGAGGAATTTGATATATTGTATTTTACTGAGTTTAATGGTTTAGTTGATAAATGGTTAAGTAGAAGGGTTCACGATACAAACTAATGGTAGCCTTTTCACTTTTCAACTTATCTCCTTTTATTAATTGTTTATATTATATTTGTAATACCCCAGAAATTTTTTTGAACTAAGACTTGAACCATCCTTCGTTGTGAGTAGAATTTTACCTAGGAATTAAAATTTCTTAAGTGTTAAGGTCACTAGATGTAGCACCTTGAGTTCCAAAGAGAATTNGAGTTCCAAAGAGAATTAAATTGGAAATAGCAAAATCTGAAATTTTGCAAGTTAATCTAAGTATGAGTTTTGGGTCGACTTCAAACGATCATAACTCCTAGCTCAGGATGAGTTAGGTGTTCTACCAGATACCATAGGAAATATCTTTGAATTATCTTTCCAACGCAGCCGAGTTTGCTAAGTTTTGAGGTTGGGATGAGTAAGATATGGCCTTTTGAAGATAGGCTGCCCAGTTAAGGAAAGTTAGCCGAAAATAGAGAGGGGTATTTTGGTCTTTTCCTTACCCAATCAGATTTAATTAGTTTTTAGTAATATTTTAAGGGTATAATCTGATTAGGATCAGTTTTATAATCCTAGTTTACGCCTAGGGTTTTAGTTGAGAGAAAAGAAGAAGAGAAAAGAGGAGAAAAGAGGAGAGGATCAAGCGTTCGTTGAGATTCTTGCGTCTTGTTTTGGATTTTCGCCATGGGTTTAATCCCTAAGAGGTATGTAAGCTTCCATAGTGTTGGGTTTGTTCACCCACACACCAAACATGTTATTTTCAGTGCAAATTTCATTCTTGAAGTTGAAAGATTTGAGTTCTTGATGAGTTCTTGATAGGTGTTCTTGAAGTTCATTCTAAATCTTGTTGTGTTGGGTTTTGGATGATTTCTTAAGATCAAAGTGAGTATTTTAAGGGATCTATTGATTATGTTAGAGTGTACTTATGTTAAGTAATCAATTCTAAGTGATTGGGGAAGAAACCATTTGATTTTAGGCGATATAGGGTGAGAAACCGAGAAAAGAAACTTGTTGAATTTTCTGGGTTGGGGCCTGGCGCGATGCGCCTGCCAGAGCTCCCCAAACCCACCTCTGAAGTTTAGGGGTTGGTGCCACCCATAGCGCCAGGGTCGCCTGCCCCACCCAGTTTGTCGTCGGTTGCCCCGTTTGAGTTCGTTTAAAGTGCACCTTCACTCCTTTTCGATTCTAACTAATCTAAGCTACTTCTAAACACCTAAAATCATTCCTAACATGATAATAACCTTGAATTCATAAATTAAATTCAAGGTAGAGTTGAGAGTTGTTTCAAACCTTTTTTATAAGGTCCCTTAGAGTCTTTTTGAGGAGTCTTCTACAATTACTAGTAACCTGTTTCAAGACTTGAGCAAGTAAGTATGAGGATGAGGAGAATGTATTCATGAATCTACTTTGTCATCATGAGATCCTTCATATCATGAACCAAAACTCTTGAATTCATAATTCACATTCAAGAGAGAGTTAAGAGTAAAGTTCAAGTAGGTCTTTGAGTTCAATTGTGAATCCTTTGAGATCAACTATCGATTTGAACTAAGTTATGAGAAGGTAAGTAAGAGAATGAGAAGAGTCGTATACATGAGTCCATGTTTTTATGTAGATCATCGAGTCAAGTTGTTTCATGCCCATAATTCTGCATGAACTTCGTAAGTTGAGCATCTTTCAGAAAAGTGGTATCTTCAAGTTTTAAACCTTTAAGTGTTGAGTTCCTAATGCCCTTTTGAGAAGTATCATTGAAGTTCTTAAGTTCCAAGTATTGAGTNTAATGGTAGCCTTTTCACTTTTCAACTTATCTCCTTTTATTAATTGTTTATATTATATTTGTAATACCCCAGAAATTTTTTTGAACTAAGACTTGAACCATCCTTCGTTGTGAGTAGAATTTTACCTAGGAATTAAAATTTCTTAAGTGTTAAGGTCACTAGATGTAGCACCTTGAGTTCCAAAGAGAATTAGATTGGAAATAGCAAAATCTGAAATTTTGCAAGTTAAGCTAAGTATGAGTTTTGGGTCGACTTCAAATGATCATAACTCCTAGCTCAGGATGAGTTAGGTGTTCTACCAGATACCGTAGGAAATATCTTTGAATTATCTTTCCAACGCAGTCGAGTTTGCTAAGTTTCGAGGTCGGATGAGTGAGATATGCCCTTTTGAAGATAGGCTGCCCAGTTAAGGAAAGTTAGCCGAAAATAGAGAGGGGTATTTTGGTCTTTTCCTTACCCAATCAGATTTAATTCATTTTTAGTAATATTTTAAGGGTATAATCTGATTAGGTTCAGTTTTATAATCCTAGTTTAATCCTAAGGTTTTAGTTGAGAGAAAAGAAGAGAAAAAAAGAAGTGAAAAGAGGAGAAAGGAGGAGAGGATCAAGCGTTCGACGAGATTCTTGCGTCTTGTTGCGGATTTTTGCCATGGTTTTAATCCCTAAGAGGTATGTAAACTTCCATAGTGTTGGGTTTGTTCACCCACACGCCAAACATGTTATTTTCAGCGCAAATTTCATTCTTGAAGTTGAAAGATTTGAGTTCTTGATAAGTTCTTGATAGGTGTGTTCTTGAAGTTCATTCTAAATCTTGTTGTGTTGGGTTTTGGATGATTTCTTGAGATCAAAGTGAGTGTTTTAAGGGATGTATTGAGTAGATTAGAGTGTACTTATGTTAAGTAATCAATTCTAAGTGATTGGGGAAGAAACCATTCGATTCTAGGCAAAATAGGGTGAAAAACGAGAAAAGAAATTAGTTGAATTTTCTGGGTTGTGCTTGACGCGATGCGCCTGCAAGAGCGCCCCAAACCCACCTCTGAAGTTTAGGGGCTGGCGCCACCCATAGCGCCAGGGTTGCCTGCCCCACCCAGTTTGTCATCGGTTGCCCCGTTTGAGTTCGTTTAAAGTGTACCTTCACTCCTTTTCGATTCTATCTACTCTAAGCTACTTCTAAACACCTAAAATCATTCCTAACATGATCATAACCTTGAATTCATAAATCAAATTCAAGGTAGAGTTGAGAGTTAAGTTTGAGAGTTGTTTCAAACCTTTTTGATAAGGTCCCTTTGAGTCTTTTTGAGGAGTCTTCTACAATTACTAGTAACTTGTTTCAAGACTCGAGCAAGTGAGTATGAGGATGAGGAGAATGTATTCATGAATCTACTTTGTCATCATGAGATCCTTCATATCATGAACCAAAACTCTTGAATTCACAATTCACATTCAAGAGAGAGTTAAGAGTAAGTTCAAGTAAGCCTTTGAGTTCAATTGTGAATCCTTTGAGATCAACTATCGATTTGAACTAAAAGTTATGAGAAAGTAAGTAAGAGAATAAGAAGAGTCGTATACATGAGTACATGTTGTTATGTAGATCATCGAGTCGAGTTGTTTCATGCCCATAATTTCGCATGAACATCGTAAGTTGAGTATCTTTCAGAGAAGTGGTATCTTCAAGTTTTAAACCTTTAAGTGTTGAGTTCCTAATGCCCTTTTGAGAAGTATCATTGATGTTCTTAAGTTCCAAGTCTTGAGTTCTATCTATGGTTATTGAAAACCTTGCATTGAGTCATTCATGTCCCTAATTCTGCATGAACCATATTTTAAGGAGTCTTTTACAAATGTTTTAACTTTGTTTTAAGACTTAAGCTTTGAAGTTAAGTAAAGAGTAAGAGTAAAGTCCTTTATAAACGTTTAAACTTCGTTTTAAGGCTCAAGTTTCAAGTAAAGTAAAGAGTAAAGAGTTGAGTTCATTTCTCAAAAGTTATTAGGGAACTAAGTATTCCCAAAGAAGTTTATAAATGTTTTCACATTTGAGCAAGAAAGGAACTATGATTTCCAAAAGAGACTTTGGGCTAGTTTTCAGTAAAGGGACTATTGATTCCAAGAGAGCCTTTGGGCTAAACTTTGAGCAATTATCTCAAACTAAAGAAAGAGGTGTTTAAACCATATATGAGCTAAAGTATATTTTGGGAGTAGTATTGAGCACCGAATTGGGGACGCGAGTTTATATTAACTCAACTCTCCATAAGAACCATGTAGCCAACATGGGATTTAACATGTCATACTTTTTAGATGTTAACGTAAGTTAAGTTAGTGGATCCACTAAGTTAAGTAAGGTCCTATACCGATGGCAAGGTATAGGATGGTCCTTGGCAGCGCGAGGTAAAGTGTTGTATCATCATTATAGCTTTTAAGTGATGGTTGTCGGTTAGAGAAACTCCCGCAAAAGTAATTGTATTTTTATATACACAGTTATTTGTATTTCTACATACATTTCAGAGTTATGTTGTATCCTTGCATACACATAGAGTTGACATGATGTTTTTTCTAAATATCTTTTATTTATATTGCATTTGCTTTTAAAATTGCTTTATATTGAAATGATTCTAGTTATGTTGAGTATTTCAAGTTGAGTATCTTGAGTTGAGTTGTGCTTCATTGAGTTGAGTATCGTATCTTTGAAGTTGAGTATCTAATCTTTGAGTTGAGTTCGGTGAGTTTGAAAAGAGGTAAGTATGTTTCCTTTTTATCAAAGTTCAAGCTTATGTTATGTTTTAGAATTTCCCTTACATGCTCGTACATTCCACGTACTGAGCAATTTGGCCTGCATCTTCTCATGATGCAGACACAGGTATTCAGGATCATCAACAGGAGTTTTGTTGATACATCCGAGAGTTCAAGTTAGCTATGGTGAGTCTCCTTGCTTTCAGAGGATTTCATTTACCTTTTAGTTATATCAGTTGTTAGGATGTCGTGGGTCCTGTCCCGACTTCCATCTTTATCAGTTAGAGGCTTCATAGATAGTCAGTATAGTTGAAAAGTCTGTATTATTCATTCATTTTATTAAATGTTTTAAGGACTAAAGTTGCCTTTTTATGGTAAGTTGTATATATTTTGTTATACAGAGTTTTCTTTGGACTTAAAGTTTGTATTTCAATTTTATGAACTTTTATTTTAGTTTTAAGTTAGTCTTCCGCTTGTAGTCAGCTAGCCAGGATGAGGGTTCGCTTGGGGAACAAAAATGGTTCTTGAGTGTTGGCCACGTCCAGGGTGTAGACTCGGGTCGTGATAAACTTGGTATCAGAGCCCAGAGTTTAAGTGTCCAAGGGTGTCTATGAAGCCGTGTCAAGTAGGATCTTGTTTATGGTTGTGAGGGGCCCACTTCTATAAATGAGGTATTGCAGACATTTAAGAAAAACTTCCTTTCTTTCATACTCTTAATCGTGCAATAGAGCTATGTCCTAGAGATTTTATTCTTACTCCTACGTTTCTCAGAATTCATTAGACTACCCATCATACTAGAGGTGGTTGAAAAGTAAAGTGTAAAGATCCTCATAGATGAGTTGTTCTTAGCAAGAGTCTTGAGAAAGTCAAGATACTCCAGAGGGGCTTAAGAGAAGCCCAAAAGCAAGTTAAGTGTTCAGTTTCAAAGTAATGCCTTCATATGAATCGTGCATTTGAGCTAAAAGTGAGTTGTATTCTCTTCCTTAAGTCTTGTTTCAGCTGAGATCCTCATGAGAAAGTATGTTTAGAGCTTGGGTAGTATTCTCATCCTAAAAGATGGTTTGAATGACGAGATCATGAGCAGTTGTAGTGAAAGAGCCCAGAGTTAGAGGAAAGTATGCAGAGGTTTAGTAATCCTAGAAAGGGAGATAGTGATGAGGCAAGCTATGTTACTATAGTCATGCACCCAGTAAGTTATTAATGAAGAGTTTTCCTTTATGGGTAGACTAAGAAGTGATGAGTTGTGAAGATCGCATCATAGAAGGTAAAGTGTGTTTTAGCTAGAAAGGAGTTTGCGATGAAGTGTCATTGTGTAGGTAATGACCAAGTGTATGTGCTGAATAGAAGCACAGAGTATTCATGAAGAGATACATATAAACTAGGCTTATGATATGTTTGAGAGGGTCATGATGTACAGAAGGTTATAGAACTGATTAAGTAATGAGGTATAGTATAGTAGGTGAGCAATCGTATTGATATTAAGGTTTAGTAATAAATATTAAGCTTGAATTTAAGCTGAGTGTCATGATCCAAAGAATGACAATATGAGGGTGATGATGTTATACTTGACACAAAGTAGGTGAGGATTTGATATCGTTGTTGCAATGAATGTGAGTAGGACAAGTGAGAGACCCTAACGTTTAGATAAGGGCAGTGAAGTGTGGCTAAGTCACAAGAGTAATAAGAGCGTTAAGAGGTGTACCGAGAGGGTATGTAACTAGAAGAGGTTAAGGGAAACACCTTAGAAAGAGGTCTTAGTACCGCTTATAGAGAGTTTGGTAGGCATGAGATAAACTTCTCCCAAGTGTTAGATTAAAAGAAGAGGTAGACCATTTAGAGATGATGGAATATGTCCATAGTTTTCAAGTGTTAGCTTTAGACCTAAGGGGGAGATGATAAGATGAGAAATCAAGTCAAGTGCTTGAGAGTAAGATAGTAATGAATTCCAAAGAGTTTGGGGGATATCTTTTTAGAGGTCATTTTAGTAATGAAGTGATGTTAGAAAGAGGAGGTTAATGATCATATCGTGATGATGATGGTGTGATAGTTCCATCTAAGATTGTAAATAAGGAGGAAGATTAGAATGAGGTTTTAATATGAGAAATATTTAAATGAGAGTCCTTAGTTGGCTCTGAAGGAGTTTGTTAGTAGGAGTCCATGGAGTTCCTAGAGTACTAAGCTTGAATGTGGTGGTAAGGAGTAATGGCCTTGGGATGAGATTCCTTATAGAGAGGTATAGAACCTGAACCTAAGGATTTGGGTTAAGCTTGAATATAGTGAGAGTGTACCATTAGACGCAGACCTTAGTAAGAGTAACCCATTCCATACCCAGTCCAGTAGTCATTCGAGGACGAATGATCCCAAGGGGGAGATATTGTAATACCTAGATTTTTTTTGAACTAAGACTTGAACCATCCTTCATTGTGAGTAGAATTTTACCAAGAAATTAAAATTTAGTAAGTGTTAAGGTCACTAGATGTAGAACATTGAGTTCCAAAAAGAATTAAATTGGAAATAGCAAAATCTGAAATTTTGCAAGTTAAGCTAAGTATGAGTTTTGGGTCGAATTCAAACGGTCATAACTCCTAGCTCAGGATGAAATAGGTGTTCTACCAGATACCGTAGGAAATATCTTTGAATTATCTTTCCAACGCCGTCGAGTTTGCTAAGTTTCGAGGTCGGATGAGTGAGATATGCCCTTTTGAAGATAGGCTGCCCAGTTAAGAAAAGTTAGCCGAAAATAGAGAGGGGTATTTTGGTCTTTTCCTTACCCAACCAGATTTAATTCATCTTTAGTAATATTTTAAGGGTATAATCTGATTAAGATCAGTTTTATAATCCTAGATTACGCCTAGGGTTTTAGTTGAGAGAAAAGAAGAGAAAAGAAGAAGAGAAAAGAGGAGAAAAGAGGAGAAAAGAGGAGAGGATCAAGCGTTCGTCGAGATTCTTGCGTCTTGTTGTGGATTTTCGCCATGGGTTTAATCCCTAAGAGGTATGTAAGCGTCCATAGTGTTGGTTTGTTCACCCACATGCCAAACATGTTATTTTTAGCGCAAATTTCATTCTTGAAGTTGAAAGATTTGAGTTCTTGATAGGTGTTTTTAAAGTTCATTCTAAATCTTGTTGTGTTGGGTTTTGGATGATTTCTTAAGATGAAAGTGAGTGTTTTAAGGGATGTATTGAGTATATTAGAGTGTACTTATGTTAAGTAATCAATTCTAAGAGATTGGGGAAGAAACCATTCGATTCTAGGCGAAACAGGGTGAGAAAATGAGAAAAGAAACTTGTTGAATTTTCTGGGTTGGGGCCTGGCGCGATGCGCCTGCCAGAGCTCCCCAAATCCACCTCTGAAGTTTAGGAGCTGGCGCTACCCATAGCGCCAGGGTCGTCTGCCCCACCCAGTTTGTCGTCGGTTGCCCCATTTGAGTTCGTTTAAAGTGCACCTCACTCCTTTTCGATTCTAACTACTCTAAGCTACTTCTAAACACCTAAAATCATTCCTAATATGATCATAACCTTGAATTCATAAATCAAATTCAAGGTAGAGTTGAGAGTCAAGTTTGAGAGTTGTTTCAAACTTTTTTGATAAGGTCCCTTAGAGTCTTTTTTAGGAGTCTTCTACAATTACTAGTAACTTGTTTCAAGACTCGAGCAAGTAAGTATGAGGATGAGGAGAATATATTCATGAATCTACTTTGTCATCACGAGATCCATCATATCTTGAACCAAAACTCTTTAATTCATAATTCACATTCAAGAGAGAGTTAAGAGTAAAGTTCAAGTAAGCCTTTGAGTTCAATTGTGAATCCTTTGAGATCAACTATCGATTTGAACTAAAAGTTATGAGAAAGTAAGTAAGAGAATGAGAAGAGTCGTATACATGAGTCCATGTTGTTATGTAGATTATCAAGTCGAGTTGTTTCATGCCCATAATTCCGCATGAACTTCGTAAGTTGAGCAGCTTTCACAGAAGTGGTATCTTCAAGTTTTAAACCTTTAAGTGTTGAGTTCCTAATGCCCTTTTGAGAAGTATCATTGAAGTTCTTAAGTTCCAAGTATTGAGTTCTATCTATGGTTATTGAAAACCTTGCATTGAGTCATTCATGTCCCTAATTCTGCATGAACCATATTTTAAGGAGTCTTTTACAAATGTTTTAACTTTGTTTTAAGACTTAAGCTTTGAAGTTAAGTAAAGAGTAAGAGTGAAGTATTTTATAAACGTTTAAACTTCGTTTTAAGGCTCAAGTTTCAAGTAAAGTAAAGAGTAAAGAGTTGAGTTCATATCTCAAAAGTTATTAGGGGACTAAGTATTCCCAAAGAAGTTTGTAAATGATTTCACATTTGAGCAAGAAAGGAACCATGATTTCCAAAAGAGACTTTGGGCTAGTTATCAGTAAAGGGAACATTGATTCCAAGAGAGCCTTTGGGCTAAACTTTGAGCAATCATCTCAAACTAAAGAAAGAGGTGTTTAAAACACATATAAGCTAAAGTATATTTTGGGAGTAGTATTGAGCACCGAATTTAGGACGCGAGTTCATATTAACTCAACTCTCCATAAGAACCATGCAGCCAATATGGGATTTAATGGGTCATACTTTTTAGATGATCACGTAAGTTAAGCTAGTGGATCCACTAAGTTAAGTAAGGACCTATACCGATTGCAAGGTATAGGATGGTCCTTGGCAGTGCGAGGTAAAGTGGTTTATCATCACTATAGCTCTTAAGTGATGGTTGTCGGTTAGGGAAACTCCCACAAAAGTAATTGTATTTTTCTATGCACAATTATTTGTATTTCTACATAGATTTCAGAGTTATGCTGTATCCTTGCATACACATAGAACTGACATCATATTTTTTTAAAACAACTTTTCTTTATATTGTATTTGCTTTAAAAGTTGCTTTATATTGAAATGAGTCTAGTTATTTTTATTATTTTAAGTTGTGGTTGCTAATCTAAGGGCACAAATGGGTAAGTTCTTGTTTGGGGTATCCGATTTGGTAAATACCGAGTCTAGGAATGCTATGCTTCTAGGGGATATGGATATCTCCAGACAAATGACTCATGCGTAATAGGTTGAGGGAGATAAGTTTAGGGAAATGGCTAAGGATAACAAAGAGGCCAGAACAGGAAATTATAAATACTCATAGCAAAAGTCGGGCGATGGGAATCGCTCATAGTTTCAGCAACGGTCTACAGCCCCAACACCTTCATTAACTAGTTCTCCATCCCCTAGGTTTTGATAGGATCAGAAGGTAGGGCATCATGCTCTAAGTATCTGGGGAGTACTTTAGGTAATGGGACTTTCCCAACTTGTCCAAAGTGTGGTAAGAACCATTCGGGCGAGTGTTTGAAGGGTGCTTTGGGTGTGGTCAGTCTGGTCGTAGGTTGAAGGATTGCCCTTCTGTCAAGTAAGGGAAACGAGGTAACAACAATAGGGCTCAGTCTACAGCTCCAACAGCACCAGCAGGTCGCCCAACCCAGAGGTTACTTTGTCTGGTACATGTGGTGTCAATGCGAGAACAGGTTGTATGCTCTCCAAGGTCTCTAGGACTAGGAAGATTCTCCTGATGTGGTCACTAGTACGTTACGAGTATTTCATTTAGATGTTTACGCATTGTTAGACAAAGGGGAAACTTTGTCTTTTGTAACTCCCTATATAGCAGTAACTTCGGTGTCAGTCCAGAGACTCTCCCAAAACCCTTCTCAGTCTCTACTCCAGTTGTTGACCCAGTTATAGCTAGACGGGTATACATAAATCTCCCTGTCATATTTTCTTAGAAAGTCACCTTAGCAGAACTTGTAGAGTTAGAAATGGTAGACTTTGATAACTTTCTAGGTATGGATTGCTTACATTTTTGTTATGCCTCAAACGATTGTAGAACTAGGATCGTTCGATTTCAGTTTCCAAACGAGCCAGTCTTATAATGGAAGGGTAGTAGCTCAGTGCCTATAGGTCGGTTTATCTCTTGCCATAAGGCCAGAAAAATGATTTCCACAGGATGTGTCTATCATCTTGTTTGGGTTAAGGATTCAAACTACGAAACCCCAACTCTTGAGTTAGTCCTTGTAGTAAATGAGTTTCTAGAAGTGTTTCCAGAAGATCTTCCTGGAGTTCCTTCCGAAAGGGGAAATCGACTTCGGAATAGATCTCTTTCCAGATACCCAGCCTATTTCGATTCCTCCTTATAGAATGGCTCCAATCGAGCTTAAGGAATTGAAAGAGCAGTTGAAAGACCTTCTAGATAAAGGGCTTTATCAGACCTAGTATCTCTACATCGGGTGCTCCAGTGTTGTTCTTCAAAAAGAAAGATGGTTCTCTCAGGATGTGCATTGACTATCGGCAGTTGAACAAAGTGACAATCAAGAACAAATATCCTATCCCCAGGATTGATGACTTGTTCGACCAACTCCAGGGTGCTAGTTGTTTTTCTAAGATAGACCTCAGATCCGACTATCATCAATTCACAGTCAGAGATAGTGACATTCTGCAAACAACCTTCAGAACTCGGTATGGTTATTATGAGTTTGTAGTTATGTCTTTTGGACTAACAAATGCTCTTGCAGCTTTCATGGACTTAATGAATAGGGTGTTCAAATAGTATTTTGACTTGTTTGTCATCGTCTTTATTGATGATATCATCATTTATTTTCGAAGTGAGGAGGAGCATGTGACTCATTTGAGAGTTGTCCTACAGACTCTCAAAGATTGCCAGCTATTCGCTAAGTTCAACAAATGTGAATTCTGGCTACAGTCTGTCGCTTTCCTTTGTCATGTGGTATCCAGTAAAGGGGTCCGAGTGGATTCTCAGAAAATTGTGGCAGTATAGCACAGGCCCAGACCCACCTCTCTAACAGATATCAAAAGTTTCTTGGGTTTTTCCAGTTATTATCGGAGATTTGTTGAAGGATTTTCATCCATATCTTCCCCATTGACCAAGTTGACTCAAAAGAAGGACTATTTTCAGTGGTCAGATAAAAGTGAGAAAAACTTCTCAAAACTGAAGACTAGGTTGGCTACATCTCTCGTCTAAACTCTACCAGATGGTTCAAACGGTTATGTGATTTATCGTGATGCCTCCAGGGTCGGCGTAGGTTGTGTGTTGATGCAGCGAGGTAAGGTCAGAGCTTATGCTTCTAGACAACTTAAGGTCCACGAGAAGAACTACTCGACTCATGACCCCGAGCTTGTAGCCGTAGTATTCACCCTAAAGATTTGGAGACATTACTTGTATGATGTTCATGTTGATATGTTCACAAATCATAAGAGCCTCTAGTATGTGGTCACCCAAAAAAAGTTGAATCTTCGTCAGAGGAGATGGCATGAATTCCTCAAAGACTATGACATAAATGTGTTTTACCATCATGGTAAGGCCAATGTAGCGGCTAATGCTCTCAGCAGATTGTCTATGGGTAGTATAGCACATGTTGAGGAAGAAAAGAAAGAGTTAGCCAAAGATGTTCACCGGCTTGCTCGCTTAGGAGTTTGCCTCACAGACACATCAAATGGTGGTGTGATAGTTCAGAATGGATCGAAATCTTCATTGGTAGGAGATGTAAAGGAAAAACATGACAGTGATCCTATATTACTTTAGTTGAAAGGTGCAGTTCATCAACTGAAAGTTGAAGTGTTCTCCCAAGGGGGAGATGGTGTGCTTCGTTACCAGGGTCACTTATGTGTTCCTAATGTGGGTGAGTTGAGGTAGCAGATCCTTACTTAAGCCCATAATTCTAGACATTCTATTTATCCAGGTGCCGCTAAGATGTACCGTGATCTACAAGAAGTCTTTTGGTGAAACGGCATGATAAAGGACATAACAGACTTTGTGGCTTAGTGTCCTAACTGTCAACATGTTAAGGTAAAACATCAAAAACCAGGAGGTATGACTTAAGAGATTAACATTCTTACATGGAAGTGGGAAGTCAAAACGGGAATGTGGGACCCACATCGAGAATCCCAAAATTAACTCTGTCAAAAGGTTCCAAATGACTTACCAAACTTGTGTCTCAAAATGGGACACAATTCGATGCTCGGAACAACCCAAACCAACACATGCAGAAAAATCGCCATTTAAAGAGATAAGGTAGCCCTTTTGGGACAAGCATTACCTAAAACCAATGCTCCCTCAACTGCTCCGGACATTCCAACACATAGCCACAAACAATATAAACATCCTGGACTTGGAATCGCTCAATTTGGAGTATTCTAACTCCCAAAATTGCAAAAACAATAAATGACCTCTGGTTGAAATACTTGTTGGTCTTAATTAAAGGATCAGCCTTCACAAGCCATCACGATCGCAGACCACTCCGTAAAAGACATTTACGAATGTGAAGGAGATCCTTGCAAATGCGGAAGGATGGGACCCCATGCCTTCGCGTTCGTGGCCACAAGCCTTGCAATCGCGCCACGCTGGGAAGCGAAGCTCCGGGAACGCGGGCCCAAGGCTTACAAACGTGATGAGCAAATCAAACTATACCAGCTAATGCATATCAGCTAGTTTGCTCAACTAGGAAATGTTCATCGGGGCGCCCATGATTCATTCGAAACCCCGTGCTTTCGAATGAGATATGCTACCCCATCAAATTCAGCATTCTAAATTCAATGGACCCATCAAAACATTCATCCAAAGAGATATCGATGAAAATGGGTCCCATGCCCAAGTTCCATTCGAAGATAAAATCCACAAAAGGACTTGACAACTGCACGAAAGGTTATTCTAGAATAAACTCGACATTTCGGAGCTAACCACTCTGAATGAATTCTCATCTGAGCATGTTAACCAAAAATGTTAACCGAAGTCAACCCTTTGCCAAAGCTTTCAAAGTTAAAACGCCTGATGACACAAACTTGCACTAGAAGTCTCATCGAGGCACTAACCAACCATGCCCCTAGACTAAAATGGCCCTTCCAACGCTGATGGAACTATCAAAATTGCATTCCGAGGCCATGTGCCTGAACTTTTGATAGAAGTCAACCATTCAAGTTACAAAGGCTCCAAACTACTGGAACTAGCACAAAACACAAATGAATGACTCGGCGACCAAACTCTCAATCCCAGCAAGTCATAAATGACTTGGGGGTCGATATAGGAAGCATTGAAAAGATTGAAAAATAGAGGAAATGACCTGAAGGGTCATTACAACATCCACTACTAAAAGAACATTCATCCACAAAAGTTGAAGGACAGTTACAGCCTGAAGGCACGAAAGATGAGGATACTAGGATCACATACACTGCCAAACCCTCAGACACCCTCTCGAATCAAATGATGCCAACACAGAACTCAGTCTAAGAGGAAAATATTCAAGTTCACTTTAAACTCCAAAAACTCATCCATTTCCTTTTTTGGGCTCCGACTAACCGAATATGACTGAAAGCACCAAATTCATCTAAGAAAATCAACACTACACCGAAGCCATCGAATCGAGAAAATACAGGACAATTGTAGAACAACCCAACTCACAAATCGAAATACTCACCTTATGATCCAAACATCTTCTAACAATCAAGAGCGTTCTGTCGGTCCTTAGCTATCATGGACATCTCCAGCACCTTCTGAAACCTACCTACAAACCCACACAACACAAACCTCGAGATAACTACATGCTATGCCTGCACATCGAGGAACGACTACCACCAATAAAAGGAATTCACCCCACGAAAGAGCCCAAAATCCACTCCCAACTCTCGAAAACTAACAATCTCAACTGGAACACAACTTTCTAAAGCTAAGCCCTGTCTTCAAAAAGAGCTTCTGAAAAACTGACCCTTGAGCCCACAAGCTACTTTGTCACTGGAAATCTAAACCAACCACCCCAGCCTAAGGGAAACCAAGTTGGTAGGCAATACATCAACATAGTTAACTAGTTGGTGGTAGCACAAGGGCACCAACTCCCATCATGAACCACACAAATTACCAAGCAATATTAAACCAAATCCCGCATCTTGAACACGAATCATGGATTCTACGAATTACTTTGACCCTATCCTTAAGGTAAATCTTCTAAGCAAAGTACCATTCCCCAACAAAAGCTAAAGTCTGAAGTCACCGATGAACAATACCACTCCAACTCTAAATCACCAATAAACCTCGAGGGCTATCAGAACAATCACCGAGAAACAATGAAAGAAGCAACAAGGCACAATAAGAAATGATACATTCTAATTCCGGTTAGCCATAACCAAACTCCAAGATCACCAGAATAAGACGAGTCTGAAAAGATCAAATGAGAAAAAACACAACTTCACAAATAAGACTAAGGAAAAGGAAGAAAGTGGCCAATCAAGACTACCACAAAGCTATAAAAGTCCAAAGTACCCCTCTTACAACTTTGACAACTAGCAATTTCCCAACTATTACTCCAAAAGAATGACATACAACTAAGGCAACCTTTTAAGCTGACTAGGCCCAACAATACATAAACCTCAAACTGCGCAATGCTGAACCACCTATCTAACGAGGATCGATATTACATCGAGAACACAAGACAAAATTCACCTAGGCAAAATCATGGGGGTTTACTCGACCACTACTCCCAATCAAAGGAACACCGCCTAGTTGATCCACTACTAAAAGAAATTAAATACATAAGTTAAATCACATAAACATTCCTCAAATCAAGTCATTATAACAAGATAGTGGTATATAACAAATCAAATAAACATTAGTGGGCATGAAAAAATTAGATCACAGATGATAAGAACAAAGGAAAAATACACCTAGAGCCTTGTCCTCTGGCCAGCCTACATAAGCATAAAACGGATCACGCCTGACCTCAACTTGAACACCTTAAGTAGTACCAAGAACACCAAAGGTACCATATTTGACCGAAGGTGCCATCAACTCGCGAGACTGACCTACATGCATACCTCTCAACATAGTTCATGCAGGGGACAAGCTTTAGACTATTGGACAAGCTCCCCACAAGTACAATAAGGTCTGACCACCTTATTTTAGGGGTACTAGATGCCGACACTGCCTTGGAGTTCAACTCCCATCTGGGGCACTCCCTGGACCAGTGACCAAACTCTCTACAATTATAATAACCTCTATAGTCTGATGCCCGATGTGAAGAACACGGTGATCGGCCCTACGTACCTTTGCCAAGCTCAAAACCACCCCCAACCAGCTGTACTAGGCCCATACGAAAATCTCTGACATAGTAAACCTACCTCGCCACACTCATAGAAATCGTTACTAAGAGCAACCTGTTGTGAAGACCCAACAAAAGTAACACGAGACCCAACACGTGTAGGTCCAAGATGAGCACTGCGAGAAGTCTTACTTGAGATTTTCCTGCCATAGGTACCACAACCTACCCAATAACCCCTTGAACCCTTAGGTACTACCGCCAAAGACCTGGTAGGTCGAGATGGAAGATGACCCTTACTAAGCTGATACACACCTTGAAGTGGAATGTAGTCACTGCATTACTGATGGTGCGACCTCTTACCACTATCTCTGTAAGCCTCAAGATACGCTTGTACTATGGCCCTCATATGGCTAACAACCCGGGGAAAGGTAGATCCCATTGCTATCAGATGCTTCAACGCCAACTAGAGTGGCAAGGTTAATTATCCAATGAACCCCTAATTCAACTCCTGGTCTGAAGGAAATGATCCGGTACTAAGCCCAGCCCAGTCCAAAAATCCCATCACGTACTCAGAAACAGACGATGAACCCTATTGGGGACAATCAACCCAACTCTTTCTTGAGAAGAATTTGTTGGACCAAGAACCACATATGCCTATGGTGAACTCTTGAAAAAGCTTGAACCTTCTAACACTGAATCTCAAGGAACCCAAGTAGTCATTGACCGTGTTAAAGCCTGGGCTGCCCCCAAGCTTTCTTAATGCTGAGAAATGCCTCTGACTGTAACACTCCGGAAACTAGTAGACTAAACTAGAGCCTTAAGTTAGGGTTCTAGAGTTTGATATGAGGGTTAGAGTTGTAGACAAGACTTTTCGTACTTAGAATGAGAGGTTTAGGGGTTAAATGTCAAGGCACATGTCATACCCCGTAGTTTAGAAGACCATCTAGGGTTTAATTAAGGGTAACAAGGGCAAGTGCCAAGGCAAAAAGGTAAAGCCTAAGCCAAAGGCCAAGGATGCCCAAACTTTGGCAAGACACTACCCCAAGTTCACGGCCATCACCACGACCAGTGGTCTTTACCACAGTTCGTGGGCGGCCTCGTGAAAGTTCCTTAACCTTATGAGAGGCAGGTCCTTGGAGCCAAGCCACTGCCTAAGGACCACGAGCCACTTCACGGCCAGTGGTCTT
>NC_064288.1:47761373-47851460 GCF_019186545.1 Solanum stenotomum
CATACAAAAATCTTATAAATAAAAAATTGAAAATACAAATAAATTATATAACTTTAAAGTGCACGAAAGTTATTATCGATAATTGATAGTATATCTTATTTAGTATTTGTGAATTTTAACATACTTAATTATATATTTGCAAATAAATATCATTTAATAACTTACTATAGATGAATTATATCATTTAATGCTTGCAAAAAAAGATATATCAATTGGATATACAAGTAAAATTTATTTATTTTCATTTAATAATGTAACGACCCGAGAGCACCCCCTAGTCGTTATCACCGTATTCGATCTCGAAGAGGTCTTATACAAGCCCTTAGCATTCGTTATAGCATGTATCATAGATTAAAATTGCGGAAAATTTACAACTTTTACTTTGGAAGTTCAAGTTCACTTCATATATGAAAAATAGAATCTAACTTCGTCACAATGTACCATCTAGACATAGAAGTATCGAAAATGGGACTTAGCCCTTACATCAATAAGAAGTCTAGAAATAGGAAAGTACAACAATGTCTTTCAACATAAGCAAAGAACTAAACATAGAAGCTAGATCATAGGGTCTTGTCCTCGGACTTGAGGACTAACCAACTTGGGAAAGCAACTCCAAGTGTCTTGAGAAGTAAGCTTTAATCCTCAACGGCCCGAACCTAAATGTTTGGGGAAAGGAGAAAAAATATGGGTTAGTACAACACACGTACTAAGTATGACTACTATGCATAAACACCATTGAAACATGCATAAAAGGACATTTTATTCAAAACATGCTTTTTGCCAAGTAAATCCAATATGCACACAAATTAAGTATCATAGTCCAAACCAACATAATATCATCCCAACACGTAGACAGCCTAAGCAATACTAGTGCAATGCAAAGAATAGAACCCCATAACCCTATTCAAAGCCAAGTATCACATTAAGCAACCTACTTCATGTATACATTCATAAGATCATACTTCATCATAAATTACCATAATCATAATGATCATACATAACATAGCTTCAACGTACAGAAGTCATAATCATCATAATCATAAGAGAACACTACTACAACCATCTTTTAGGATCCCACAAGTGCAATGTGCAAGAGAAGTCCCATACCCTCCCTTACACTATGTAGAAACCCTTAAGAAAGCCCTAGTAAGAGTTCACACCTTTCATACCTTCATGTACTTTTACATTAGGGAAATATTGCAATAACCGACATAGACCATGAGAGCTACATGGAATCCGGTGTTCTACTCCCACACCGAAAAGAGAGGGTTAACACTTGCCTAAGGTGTAACCATTCGTACATAGCTATCTAGGTGGATCCACTAAGCTAGAGTCCTATGTGGGCACATAGTTAAGGGTCAAGGAGATTGCTTTTAGAAACCCTAACTTACTAAACGTGAGGGTTTCCATCTCATGAGACAACACATACCGTAGGTAATCCGGACTTGCTAAACGTGAGGAAACCCATGTGGGGAGCCGGACTTACTAAACGTGAGACCCCCATCTCATTTACATGCCCTTTCGGTGCTAAGCATCTAATTCCCTTTTGTAATCATCTTTAGTCATCACATAAGTTCACATTAGCCTTTACTAGACTCTTATGTAGACATCTTACCATAATAGCTCATATGTGTTCATAAGTGAGTAACAATCCTTTCACTTTAGAAACACTTAGCAAGTGAGTAAACCTTTCACTTTACATTACACTATAATCATGAGAACTACCTTTCAATCATATAGCAATCATACCATAACATACATACATACTTCATAGCTAATTCAAGTGTAGAGGGTTAAGGATGAGGAAACTAGGTCATCAACACCACAACAACACATTAGGTATAGCATCATTACAATCTAAGTAATTCACCTTTCATACTTGAGTTCAAAGAAGAACCAACCTTCATACCTTCTTGCCCTTCATGGGACATCCATACTTCAATTACCAAGCAATTCATAACCAATACATAATACAAGGTAATTCATGAAGTAATAACATAATCAACATCAATATAAGCAATTGACATATTCCCTTCATAGCCTTCAAGGCTTCATTCAAAGACTCAACCCTAATTTCATAGAAATTATACATAACCTAGGGTAGAATCATCATACAAACATGAATTACATAACATCACATTCAATTCATAGCCTTCAATCAATATCCAACACAAACTAGGGTTAGAATTAGGAAAAGAAGGAGAAACATGGGTCTCATGGGGAATTCTTCAAGAAACCACCAATACAACATAAATTCATCCATAATTGTTCATATAACATCAATCAAAGTCAGTTTATAACATCAATTTCACTTTAGAAAGAAGACCCACGTTTTTGGATTGAAACCTAGAAATTGGAGATTTTGAAATTCATCTTGAAGGGGCCTCTTGGGGAAAGGAATCCCAAGAGTGATAAGCAACCATACCTTATTGACGAATTAACCACGAAAATCTGAGTTGAAACCTTGGAAAGTTGGTCTTCTTCTTGAAGGTCTAATCTTCTTCTTGAGAAGAGAGAGAGTAGAGAGAATGAGGAACTTTAGGTTTAGATCTTTGGGGTTTTGTGTTTGAGTGATAAAAGTGAGGTAAATTGACTTAAAAATCATTATATACACGTCCCCTAAAGTACCCTAAATACCCCTCACTTAGTTGGATTCTTTAATGAAATATAAATCGATTTCTGAATTTCTGCATTTTCGTCGCGGACTTGCTGTTCCCTGAAGATTTTTGAATTAAATTTCGAGACAGTAGAGTCCGTAACACAACCGCATCGCGAACAAGATTTTTTCTCCTTGGGGGAGCAAGGCCGCAACGCGCACCTATTCCCACCAAGTGTAATTTGCAAGCTGCCTTGGCAGCTTGCTTGGCCAAGGTTAGGGTCCTCCTCGGGGCCCCTTCCCTTAGGGTGGCCCCGAGGAGTCATATTCGAACATTTTGACCCTATGAACATATATTTACCTATTTTAAACCTTTTTACAAGATTATACCATGATACGACACACCTAAACCTGCCCAAAACCTAAGGACACATTAGAACACATTCTTCTCTAGTTTCCGGACGTCGAGGTCGTTTCTTGACGTTTAGACTCTTACTCTCCCAAACCAAGTCAATTGCATTAATTTAGGTTTAGAAACATCATTTTAACTATTTTTAATTCATTATTCATAAGGTGAGGCTCCAACTTAAGTCATAGAATTTTCGGGGTGTTACAAATAAAGTATATCAATGATCGAGGTACTCAAACTTCACATTAGTAATGTATATAATCGAATTTTTTCTACTTAAAATAGTGCTTGACTTATTCAATAATACACTATTTAATATAAAATAATATTAAATCAAAATTCATTGCATCTATGATAGTTATTTTTCTATTGGATAAATAACTAGCCATATATTTTTCACCTAAAAGTAGAGTAAATATTTAACAATAAAATTCATTTTAATGTCATTATCATTTTTATATTATTATAATTTTTTTCTATTTTGTTAAATTTATTATTGAGAAAATATTTCTTGAAAAGTACTCCAAATAAAAACAATCGTTAAATTTAAAAAAAAAAAAAAAACTTCTAGTTAAATTATATGAAAAAAATAATTCAAGTATGCATATTTCCAAGTAAATTCCTCTAAAAATGTCTAACCCAATTCACACTAATAAAATCTCCAAGTAATTCTTCAAGTAGGAAAATTACCAAGTAAATCCTCAAGAAATAAATCCCTTACAAAATTTGTAGAACATGAATCCCTAGGTAATATCACATATAAAAAAATTTCTAGACGAATTTTCAAGTAATTATTCCTTTCTAAATTTGAAAATAAGTTTATCTAGCTATTTTCATACTAAATAGATTTAAAAAATATTCTTTTTCATTACTTGCGAATTTACTTATGAAAATGATACTTGCAAATTGTTTCCCAAATATTTTCCAATGTAATAATTTAGCAAAAATGGCGCCAATTTACCTACCAATTTTTCTGGGAAAATATAAGTAATTTTTTTTAGAATTTAGGAACTTCATATTTCTGCATGAAAATTCGTAGTAATTTTCTGCAGAAATAATCCCCATGTAAAATCTCCAAGTTACTTACTGTTTTCTAGTAGTGGATTAGATTAGGGCTTATATGATGGATCATGGTTGAGTAGTATTGAGATTTGGTTTACATGATAATATATGGTTATAATTGGTTAAGAATGAAGCATGTGGTTAGATTACCTTGAGAACTAGGTATACATGATGACCATGTGAGGTATTGCTTGAGAGTAAGACTTGTAGTATGAAAATGATTTCTAGGGCTTTAAGGGTAAAAGCTAATATGAATGAGCTAGGGATGTTAAGGCTTTTAGAGGGAAGCTACTATGTATGTTGAATTGTATATGGCATTATTATGGAAGGACTTTACCCACATGACCTATATTATGAGTACATGAGATTGTGCATGTAGCCATTGAACTACTTGAATTATGATTGTATCCATGTCTAATATAATGAATGCTAGATGTGTCGATTTGATGTGATCTATGATCCTTGAATGCAAGATATGAGAATTATGCATGATTGTGATACTATGTACATGTTTTATGAACACTTTAAGAGTGAAGGGTCCATGATGATATTATTGTTATTGTGTCATTGGAAGGACAATCACACACACTCCATGCATGAGCATGACTTTGATGTAACTAAGGTGTTGTTGAAATGCTATTCTCTATGCACCCTTGCACATGACTATGTATGAAATGATTATGACTATGATAATCTTGTTGTGTTGATTGAAAGACTATTCTCATGAAAACACATGAACATGATGTGAAAGGTTTCCTCACATAATAATGATTCTAAGGTTGAAAGGCTATTCTCACCCCTTGAATCTATGAGCTATACCATGATATTGTATTGGATTGAGTGTTAAGACATTCTTCCATAAACGTGAACTTAAGTCAAGGCTTAAAATGAACTTAATGGAAAATATTCCTAGCACCGAGCGGATATGAATATGAGATGGAGGCTTTTATGCCAGTAGTCCGGCTTTCCAATGGGTTCCTTTAACGCCAGCAGTCCGGGTTCCCAAAACAGTTATCTCATGAGATTGAAACCTTCTACCTCAGAAATCCGGGTTTCTAGTAACAATCTTCCTATTCCATAACTATGTGCCCACTTAGGTCTTTAGCTAGTGGATCCACCTAAGCTAATAAACTTCAGTTCTACCTAGGAAAGTAGGACACCCCCTTTTGGTGTGGGCAGTACACCGGATTCCATGTAGCTCATATGGTCTATGTCGGTTAAGGCTATTTCCCTCCATGAACAAGAACATGAGTTATGTACTATGGTTCTTCAAGAGGTTCTACTTAGTGTGAGTGGGGGTATGTGACTTCATTCATACATTGCACAAGTAGGCTTTGAGAGTGGTCATGGTATGTTTCTCTTATGCTATGATGATTTATGAGTTAATGCATGTTTTATATGGATTGTTGCTAAGAGTGGCTTTCCTTGTTATAAGTTAATGAACATGAATGTTTTCCTTTTTTATAAGTATTAACTATGTATGAGATCAAAGCATGACAAGCATTAGCATGGTGGCCTAAAAGTGGTACTTAGTGTAGATGGAATTATGGGATCTTATCTATGCATTGCCCAAGTATAACTTAGGGTTACTTATATGATGGTCCTATTATGATGATGATGATCTTGGTATTCAACTATGTATGTGAACTACGTCTTATGATGATTGATGTTTGCATTATGTCTATGTTGGAGGCTATGCTTATGATTATGTTGATATCCTTTATGCTATGATGAACTATACATGAGTTGTCTTATAGGTTACGTTCTCCAACTATTTCAAAGATGATGTTCAAAATTGGAATATAGCATGGTTTCAACTAAAATGTCCCTTTTAGCATGTTTTAAAAGTTTTTATGCATGCTTATCATAGTTAGTGCATTTTTTTACTAACCCATATTTTCTACATTTTTCTATAAATGTAGGGCCCGGTTGTTGAGGTGTGCTTCCTTCTTGATCAAAGCTTGGATTGACTATTCTCCACGCTTTTGGTGAGTCCTCATGGTTCGAGGACGGAAGTTGTTCATTTCTAATTTCTTTCTTACATTCTCTTTTGAGACTATGTTGTTAAGGGTTGTGACCCTATTTGATACTCGATTGTATTAGATGGCTTATTGAGATAATGTCTAGACTTCCATTTGCTTTTATGAAAGACTTCGATTGTAAAGAAAAGTTTTAAATTCTGCGTCATTTCTTTAACCTTATGTTATGATATGCTAAGGGCTTGTATGAAACCCCTTCGGGATTGAGTACGCCGTGTTACATCTAGGGGGTACCCCTGGGTCGTGACACCAACCTAAAGGTCACTGCATACTGAAACTCTTATAGGCTATGCTGATGCTCTGTCCAGATCCATCGAAAACATTGTGCTATCCATCTAAGAGAGAGTAGATTCCAAAGAAGTGGTTTTAAAGGTTAATCAAAGTGAAAGCACGCGATAAGGAATCAAGAATAGAATATCCTAAGAATGTCCTATAGTCTCCCAAATATAGGATACAAATATCTCCACACCGATACATAGGACTCTAGTAGGAATTTTCCTCATACCAACGATGCCAGCCAACCTGACTTTGATACCACCTTGTTACTGCCCAATTTTTTAGATCATGATGGCACCTAATACACCTCACCACTAGGTAAGCCTAACCCATCACCCAGAGCCATAAGTGATGGGCTATCAAGCAGAAGTGAACAATAATATGCATGAAGCTTGAAACAAAGCGACGAAAGGGTAATCAACTTAATGCAATACCAGAAACCATCCCCAAGACTTGACATCAATCATTAATCGAGCATCTAATCAAAATAAGATTACAAACTTCTTACAAATACAAAATTAGTCTGGGCAATCTCTGAAAAAGTATAAAGACTAAGTTTAACCAAAACATAAGGAACCTAGTAACTCCAAACGCCAGGAGCTCACCTTAGTCTCCAAACTCCAAGATGCTCTACATGACTCCAAATCAACGGTAAAAATTCAAACTATGCTGTGCGGGGAGAAGAAGTGTAGTATGAGTACCAAAAACGATACTCACTAGGCATCAACAGATTGAGCTCCAAAGATAAAGCAAGTATAAACAACAAGTAATAAGGAAAGCATAGCACAAATAACTAAACATGAGATAATATGATAGACAAGAAATAACGAACAGAAGTAGGGTACAAGAAATATGGAACTAATTCAAGAACGTACCCGAAACACAAACTAACAACCTACTCACAAGCAATATACAAAAGCCAACTACCCATGGTCAAGAGGACTAACAACCACAAATCTAAAGTCACAACCTATTAGTTATCACATCAACAACAACATAGAAGAGAATATAATCAAACAATAATCTAACCCAACCCACATAAGCCCAGTAGGTACAAACAACAAACATCACCGAATCGCCCCCATAAAATCGGAGGGTGAAATCAGCAAACAAGTATACTGGTGATAGGCAATGCATATGAATACAGAGTATTCAATAGAACCAACAGTAACTATAAGTAACAAAGTGTATAGACCTATGACTCCCTTATCTGGTACGATGGTACTCACAGGATCTCTAAAAGATTTGTGCAGTTCCATAAATCAAATATGCAAAATTGAGTTAATTTTTCAACTCAAAGGTCTAAAATTTGAATGGAGATTATGGAATTTAACCCATTAAATAATAGACTAGAGGAAATGGTTTATAATTCACATATAATGCTTAGAAGAATAACATAACAACATGATAAGATTGGGTTTTCTTTTGACTACTAGTCTATGGGTATGATGCAAGGATCTGTGAAATCATTGAATAGTGTGCAATTTATACAAGATAACACAACTTAGAATATATTTATTTATAAAAATATATTACTTGGAGTTAATAGAAGTTTGGATGAAGAAAGGAAACCTACCTCATTAGTAGCTTTTCTTTCTAGCATCTCACAACTTTTCAAATTGATTCAAGAAAAAGCCGACATAATGTCGCAATCGACGTGATAAGAAACACGGTAAGCCGACATAATGTCGCAATCGAAAAATGGTATCAGAGCTATGGATAATAAGAAACACGGTTAGAAACATACGAGTAGAAAATTAAGAAAAATAAGAATAAAATTAAACAAATTATATCCGGAATATAAACAACATAATATCACAAAAACTGATAACGAAAAATTAAATCAATTAATAAATAATATATCTAAAATAGAATATAAATATATTCAATACTTAAAAATACAATGAATAACAAGAATAGCGACTATAGAGAAAAACTTAATGAAATAATTATAGAAAAACGACAAGAATTAGAACATAGGCAAAATAGACTTAACAATAATATATTCGCAGGAATTTGTCACAAATCTATAGTAGCACAAAGAAAGACTATTTTATATCTATAAATACAAATAAATAACTTAAAATATAAACTACAACATAATTTATAAATGAATAAAGAAGAATACGCAATAGATGAAAAAACATATGAAAATTATGACGGATTAAAAATAAAGATAATATTTTCTAATCTAGGAAGAAGATATAAGAAAATAGGTGACAATNAGCATGACAAGCAAGAGCATGGTGGCCTAAAAGTGGTACTTAGTGTAGATGGGATTATGGGATCTTATCTATGCATTGCCCAAGTATAACTTAGGGTTACTTATATGCTGGTCCTATTATGATGATGATGATCTTGGTATTGAACTATGTATGTGAACTATGTCTTATGATGATTGATGTTTGCATTATGTCTATGTTGGAGGTTATGCTTATGATTATGTTGATATCCTTTATGCTATGATGAACTATACATGAGTTGTCTTATAAGTTACGTTCTTCAACTATTTCAAAGATGATGTTCAAAATTGGCATATAGCATGGTTTCAACTAAAATGTCCCTTTTAGCATGTTTTAAAAGTTTTTATGCATGGCTATCATGTTTAGTGCATTTTTTTACTAACCCATATTTTCTACATTTTTCTATAAGTGTAGGGCCCGGTTGTTGAGATGTGCTTCCTTCTTGATCAAAGCTTGGATCGACTATTCTCCATGCTTTTGGTGAGTCCTCATGGTTCGAGGACGGAAGTTGTTCATTTCTAATTTCTTTCTTACATTCTCTTTTGAGACTATGTTGTTAAGGGTTGTGACCCTATTTGATACTCGATTGTATTAGATGGCTTATTGAGATAATGTCTAGACTTCCATTTGCTTTTATGAAAGACTTCAATTGTAAAGAAAAGTTTTAAATTCCGTGTCATTTCTTTAATCTTATGTTATGATATGCTAAGGGCTTGTATGAAACCCTATCGGGATTGAGTACGCCGTGTTACATCTAGGGGGTACCCCTGGGTCGTGACACCAACCTAAAGGTCACTGCATGCTGAAACTCTTATAGGCTATGTTGATGCTCTGTCCAGATCCATCGAAAACATCGTGCTATCCATCTAAGAGAGAGTAGATTCCAAAGAAGTGGTTTTAAAGGTTAATCAAAGTGAAAGCACGCGATAAGGAATCAAGAATAGAATATCCTAAGAATGTCCTATAGTCTCCCAAATATAGGATACAAATATCTCCACACCGATACATAGGACTCTAGTAGGAATTTTCCTCATACCAACGATGCCAGCCAACCTGACTTTGATACCACCTTGTTACTGCCCAATTTTTTAGATCATGATGGCATCTAATACACCCCACCACTAGGTAAGCCTAAACCATCACCCAGAGCCATGAGCGATGGGCTATCAAGCAAAAGTGAACAATAATACGCATGAAGCTTGAAACAAAGCGAAGAAAGGGTAATCAACTTAATGCAATACCAGAAACCATCCCCAAGACTTGACATCAATCATTAATCGAGCATCTAATCAAAATAAGATTACAAACTTCTTACAAATACAAAATTAGTCTGGGCTATCTCTGAAAAAGTATAAAGACTAAGTTTAACCAAAACATAAAGAAACTAATAACTTCAAACGCCAGGAGCTCACCTTAGTCTCCAAACTCCAAGATGCTCTACATGACTCCAAATCAACGGCAAAAATTCAAACTATGCTGTGCGGGGAGAAGAAGTGTAGTATGAGTGCCAAAAACGATACTCACTAGGCATCAACAGATTGAGCTCCAAAGATAAGCAAGTATAAACAACAAGTAATAAGGAAAGCATAGCACAAATAACTAAACATGAGATAATATGATAGACAAGAAATAACGAACAGAAGTAGGGTACAAGAAATAAGGAACTAATTCAAGAACGTACCCGAAACACAAACTAACAACCTACTCACAAGCAACTAATATACAAGAGCCAACTACCCATGGTCAAGAGGACTAACAACCACAAATCGAAAGTCACAACCTATTAGTTATCAGATCAACAACAACATAGAAGAGAATATAATCAAACAATAATCTAACCCAACCCACATAAGCCCAGTAGGTACAAACAACAAACATAACCAAATCACCCCCATAAAATCGGAGTGTGAAATCAGCAAACCAGTATACTGGTGATAGGCAATGCATATGAATACAGAGTATTCAGTAGAACCAACAGTAACTATAAGTAACAAAGTGTATAGACCTATGACTCCCCTATCTGGTACGATGGTACTCACAGGATCTCTAAAAGATTTGTGCAGTTCCATAAATCAAATATGCAAAATTGAGTTAATTTTTCAACTCAAAGNTTTTGGGGTCGTTTCAACTCCCCTATCTGGTACGTTGGTACTCACAGGATCTCTAAAAGATTTGTGCAGTTCCATAAATCAAATATGCAAAATTGAGTTAATTTTTCAACTCAAAGGTCTAAAATTTGAATGGAGATTATGGAATTTAATCCATTAAATAATAGACTAGAGGAAATGGTTTATAATTCACATATAATGCTTAGAAGAATAACATAACAACATGATAAGATTAAGTTTTCTTTTGACTACTAGTGTACGGGTAAGATGCAAGGATCTGTGAAATCATTGAATAGTGTGCAATTTATACAAGATAACACAACTTAGAATATATTTATTTCTAAAAGTATATTACTTGGAGTTAGTAGAAGTTTGGATGAAGAAAGGAAACCTACCTCATTAGTAGCTTTTCTTTCTAGCATCTCACAACTTTTCAAATTGATTCAAGAAGAAGCAGACATAATGTCGCAATCGACGTGATCTTGAAGTTTATATGAAGTGGAGCTTCATTAAAGGGATCTTATTTCGATAAGAGACTGGGGAAGCTGATATTTCACAATTATGGTGGGCGACCGATCAGAGTTAAAGCCACGGCGGAATCGATATGAAAACTCTGAGAAGCTGATATCTTTTCCTCTCCCCTTTGACTGCCTTTTTAGGTTTTGCTATCTTTTTAGCTACTTTTGTATTGTTTTTCTTTAGCCCTATCTGTTGTTGGATTGGACCTGTACTTCATTTTGATTTCAATAATACAACTTATGGGCCTCACCATTTAATTAAGTAAAAAGTAATTGAAGGAGTATTGTTACAGTTTTCAGTCTCAAGGGGCCAAGAATTAATTCATCATTTTTACATTCTTTAATTTATTAAAAAATTCTTACTTACACCTGCTCCAACTATTTCTATTAATAATAATAATTAATATTTATTATAAGAACTACAATTACATGATTATCTTCTTAAAATTTTTGGGTCTTAGTACGGACATATTATTTTGGGTGAAAAAATTATAGGAATAACGTGTAATGGGTGGAGTTATTATTTACCCATCTTGCAAGAACGGGGGTATATTTAAGTTCAGTTAGTTAAGCAGAGGGGTGTTGTTAATACTATCAATAGTTCTAGGACGAAACTAATAATTCTTGTCAAGTTTAGCGGTGTTTTCAATACTTCTCTCGAATTTTATTAAGAATTGCATGCTCCTACTAGAGTTTAAATTCACTTGATATACCATGTGTCACATCGAGGGTGTATTTAAGTTCATTTAGTTAAGTATATGGATATTTTTAAGGCAAAAAATAGTTCGGGGATAAAACAAATAATACGTGACAAGTCCAGGGGTTTTTGCAATACTTCTCTCAATATCTATATACACTCCTTGATATTTTATCCCTCATATCACATTGCTTCTTACTATCATTCTTGAGTTTTTCTTTGAATATTTTTTTATTTCTTTGGTATGTATTTATCACGACTGTAACACCTCAGTCTTAGAAAGATCTAATTTTAGAAAAACTAAATTCGAAAGAGCTAAATTAAGAATTTGTGGAAGTTAGTCTTCACATGTGAGTTTTGGGTTAATTTCAGACGGCCATAACTTTCAGTACATGGTGAGTTAGATGGCCCATGAGATATCAAATGAAAGATCTTTGAGTCCTCTTTCCAATGCTACAAAGTTTGCTAAATTCCGAGTTTGGATGAGGTAGATATGCCCGTTTGAGTTCAGCCTATCCGATTAAAGAAAGTTCATCCGAATTAAGGAGGGGTATTTTGGTCTTTTCCTTACCCCATTAGCCTTAAGCGAGTTTTTTTACCCAATTAGGGGTCAAAGCTGATTAAACTCAATTTACGCTAAAGTCTCAAACGTTTGGAAAGTTAGGGCAAAGTTCAAAGAGGAGAAAAGCTTCAAGCATTCAAGATTTTCTTGCGATCTTCGAGGGATTTCACCAAGGATTTGATCCTAACGAGGTATGTAAGCTTTTATAGTTATGGGTTCTTTCACCCCCACGCCAATAAGGATTATCAATCACATAACATAAAATTACAAACAGAAACTAACCAATTCATAAACATGTCCCATATGATCATAATGCAAATATCGATCATCTCACGGGACCCAAACAGAACTATAATATCATAACAGGTGTGGGATCCGAGTCAACCAATATTATTTCATACAAATGTTGTACCCGAGTCAATCAAAAATATCATGTACCGAAATGATACCCGATCCAACCAACAAGCACACCAATCATGCATAATCATAAAGTACAACAATCATGCATATTCACCTATAACTATAACAAAATCACTTGAACCCACAAGTTATAATCACCAGTTCATTTCAGATGTATCCTCTATCACGAATTACACAAATGACACTACAAAGCAGTAGACCTGTGTACACACATAATTAGAAACATACAACCATCACCTATCTCAAATCAAGCTCATTGAAAACTCTACATAGTCTGAGCTTTCCCCTTGGGAAGTGCCTTAAATTGTTCTTGGTCTAGAACAACAATAAAATATTCAATCAAGCACAAATGGCTTAATAATTTACCTGGATTACTAACAAATTCCCAGAAAAAATGTGATCATCTTTTCCCACTTAGGGCTCATTCCCACCATGAAATCATGCCAAAAGTTCCCCCTGCCCCAAGGTTAACCACCAAGTTTCTATGGCTTAATTAACAATTAACAAGACTGGGGAGTCGAATTCTTACATTTACCGGTGATTTTCGTAGGAAAACTGATGTAGGCTGCCCAAAATCATCCTTCTCTGTTTCAAGAACTCAACTTGCAGAAAACAGGGGCATGTGCAGTTTTCTGGATAAAATCTTGATTCCCTTGCTATAGAGACACCGGTCTTGCTATAACGATGTCGACGCCATAGCGACAACTTACGTCGCTATGGCGATATGGGTGTCTCTATAGTGGGAGGATATCAACTACAGAGAGATAGATGGATGATCTGCTGCTCAACATTCGAAAACATGCCTTTTTTATAACACAACTCCTTTTCTTGACGTCCCGACACATACTTTTCAAGCCAAGTTCAATTTTAGGAGTTCTACATACCCGAATTTGATTCCGAAAGTCCTTATGGATTCCTTAATGTCTTAGATACAAATAGACATCATTCAAATCTTAATAAAAGACCTCATCCTTTCCCGACACATAGTTTTAGCTGTTTAAGAAGAAAAACAATATAATATCATTGGACATATTTAGATAATTGGTCAATATTTACTTATTGTTTATAAAATGTAGCTAATATGAGATTCTTATAATTATTTTTAGTGTGGATAAAATGAATTGGTCAATAAAAATACACACGTTAGGGTTCAAACTATTATGGTATGTTGACCAATTAACAATGCTCAAAATACAATTTTTTTATTGAAATATAATATAATAGAAAAACTCCACAAATAATAATTAAATATTGATTAAATGTTCAAATATTATTTTCCTTCTACACAAGTTAAAACTGCATAACTGATCATATTAATTGAATATTTATCATCTTCAAAAATATTTTCTCTCTTCTCAATTTAATTTTCTTTATAAACTCCTTGATATTTCATCCCTCAAATCACATTACTTCTCAACTATCGTTCTTGATTTATTTTTTAAAAATATATTTTATTTCTTTTTTATCTCTCGAATAAAGATATTCTAATCTTCATCTTCATATATCCACGACTTGTTTATATGAAATGATAACTTGTCGTTTATCATATGCCATCAATTACAACAATTAATAGTGCTTAAGTAGTGATATGTTGCCTTCAAATAGTGATATTTAGCCACAATAAAATCCACCAAGACAATCCTTTTTGTTTTATTATTTTGATAGATTAACTTCTATAAAAAAATAAAAAAAATCTTATGACCCTTTTTAAAAATATTATTCAAACGATCCGTGCACACCTTTATGAAAAATCCATTACTCATAAAGTAACCTTAGTTAGAAGGAAACATAAAACACTGTTAATCGTTAAAATTGATGGCATATGAGAAACTAGGGCTTAACAAGTATTCATTTCATACAAACAATCTATGTATAGATGAAGATGGAGATTAGAAACTATCCTTACAAAAAGATTCAATAGAAACAAAATCAATTGCAAGAGGAATACAAGAATAATAGTTCAGAAGAAATATGGTTTGAGAGATTAAATATCAAGGAGTATATAGATAATTCAATTGAGAAGAGGGAAAATACTATTGAAGATAAAAAATAACTCAATTAATAGAATCAGATATGTAGTGTTAGCTCTTTTAGAACAAAAATAATATCATTTGCCATATTTGTGTCATGATCCAACCAATCGGGTCGTGTAGGCACCTACTCTTAACACCTAGATAGGAGAACCCTTATCATCCAATTTTAAAAGGGCAGTGCGGAAGTTCATAAAACATAATCTAACATCCTGTTTAAATATGAAAATACCCTTAACTTGATTTAAAACAAGTCCTTTGGTAAGGAACACCCTAACCACTTCCAACTCTGTTAACCAACCTACTAATCCCCCTCAAGTTCTCATGCCACCACTCTGGTCCTTGACCCAATCCCCTTATCAGATATGTCCTAAACACAGAACAACCATAACCAATCCCAACATTTAAACTATAAACCAGACCCCGGCCATTAATCTAACCTAGTAACCACAACTTAGTAAAAGAAATAACCTACAATTAGAATCACAAGTATAACATAGCCCAAACTCCCAATCCTCACCTAGATAAAAATGTCCCACATGATCACATACAAACTCATACCTAAGTCCAACTCACCTTTCAAGTAACCTGGACCACCGAAGGATCCCTAAGACACCATCTACAGTATTTAACATGCAATTACAATCTATAAAAGAACTATCCCAATATTTAAACACAAATACCGACCACTCATGGACCAATATGCATTGATCATATTATGAAAAAGGTAAACCCGGTTCACTCATGGAACTAACACATAAATTTTTGGTCCTCTCATGAAATTCACACACAAAATGTTAGTGTACATGCGTGGTACCCCATCCAACCAGTGTTAGTATTCATACCGGGTGTGGTACCAGCCAACCGTTAGTATTCTTGTATAGGTGTGGTTCCCGATCCAACCAACAATCACAAACAACATGCATAATCACAATCACAATAAACAATAACACTTGAAACCACAAGTAATGTAAATAGGTTTTGTGCATGAGATTATCAACACTATGTCATTTCACATTCTTTTTTATGTTTTTCCCAACTTACATTACACAAGTGATACTATAAATAAGTAGACATGCATACATACATAACTTGGAAAAATCACAACCATCACCTACTGAAAGGTAACCTTTTGGACAATCCTTGATCATCCTAGATTCGCCCACAACTTCCCTTCCCAAGACAACACACAACCACACCATAGAACGACCTAAAATAACTAACAGCCACTATCATCCTAGGCACCTTAGCGACGAGCTTAATCGCCCAACTTTGTGACTGAAGGCATATCTATTGAAACTACGACAATGCACAAGATATGATGTAAGTAAATAAGGGTCTAAATACTCAATTTAAGAAAAAATATAGCCTACCTGAGTTACAAGCGTCTGTTGTTGACCCTTGACTATGAACTTATTGCTCCGTGAGAGCAAACCATGATGAATGCGGATGAAAATTTATTGGGTTTTCACCTCCCTTATGCTTTAATATCTTCCATCCCTTCCTCCCATGCCTTGGGAGCCTTCAGAGGGTTTTTTGGAGCAGCCCTAGTCTATTTCCTCCTTTAAAAAGTGAAAGGAAAATAAAAGAAGTTTCATTAACTAAGGTGTGATTTTTCCATCAGCCTGCTATAGAGGTCATGCAAGGGCTATAGCGGTGCCACCATAGCAAGAGGCTTCCCATTATAGTGGGCTGACATTAGCCCGATCAATTTTAAAATAAGATAATTTCATTGTGTGCTCAAGATTTTAAATTTGGCACCCTATTTCTAGAATTTAGGATTTTACACATGAGGCCTTTAAGTAATGACAGATTGAGTCATTACAATAGATACCAATTTATCTATCATTCATCTCCGAATGACCATCTGTATGGAAGGAAGACCGACTAGTTAATCAAGTTTACTGCGTGGTTTGGATGATGTTAATATAATACTCCTCTCAACACAAGTATTACAATGCTACCACGTCCCTGCATACCCAAGACTATCGGGAAAAAAAATTCAAACGCAAAAAGCCACAACAATGTTTTCTTCCCATCCACTAAGATGGATCTCGCTATAGCAACTAGTCGAAATCAAAAACATAAATAAGAGGGAGGGGAATGCGTTTTTATGCCCATTTCTCTCCTTTTCAACTCTTTGAAATTCTCCCCAAACACTTTTGGATAACTCCAATCAGAACGTCGAAACTAAGGTAATTATCATGCACTCTACTTACTTTGTTTTATGCATAAGGGTGATTGCATGAAAGGAAATGATATACTAGAATAGAGTTTGGGTTGTTACTAAAAAGTTAAAAATATTGTATTTAATCATTGAAATTGTTGAAATATGGGGTTAACACTTACATTTACAATGCCACTAGAGTGTTCTGGGCATAGGGATCATGAGAAATAGGGGCGAGATCTGTTCCAAATTGGTGGGGAAAGTAGGAGGGCTTTACTTGGTAGAAAACTAAGATTCGGTCATGATTTAGGAGTTGAAATGCCTAGATTGTTGCATATTTAGATAGTGGGGTACTTTAGGAACACTGATATGTATAATTTTTTTAAAGAAAAATGGGATTTTTGGGCTAAGAGGTGTCATTGATGCGCCTCTTCACATTCTGGGATGATGAAGGCCGCTATGGCGCCCTTGCATCGCGCTATGGTGGGAGGCTGCTATAGCTGATAGGTTGTCGCTATGCCCCCCTCCCCCCTCCCCCCCTCCCCCCCCCACTATAGCTCATGCAGAACCGCTATGGTGCACCACATTGCAATAGCACCTACACGCGCACTATAGTGGTGGGAGAGGGGGGGTGGGGGGTAGAATTCAACAATCTCCAATTTGGTATGATTATTGGATTTCCACTTTACACACACTTTTTAGTATGCGTTGAGACTTTTAATCGATACTTCTCATGTTGCAGGTTATCTAATGGACAGAATTGAGGGACTAGACTACCCCTATGAGAGATTTATCGACATAACTAGCCAGGAAAGGTTGCACAAAATCTAGCGGATGGGTTTTTGTCTAGAGTGAGTGTAATTTTCGAGCCCGCTAGTGTTATTGTATTCTTTGAGTTCAGGCCCGCACGGATTTAAAATGCGTCTAATTGGTAAGGAGCACTTACTTATATACCCAACATCTCGTATATGTTTTGTCGATGTGGGACTTATAATATTAAGTTAGTGTATCACATACACCCCTCTATGGAACCAACACTGAGGTTTGCCCCCATTGTATATTATTTACCTAGACTCATCACCGAGGTTTGCCTGTATCGTATGTGATTTGCCTAGACTCAGCACTGAGGTTTACCCCGTTTTACTAGAATTTTTCTAAACTCAGTTGAACTTTGGCCTACATAAACATGACAAGGCTAACACAAGAGTGGATCTAATACCAAATTTTTTATGACCCTAGTTGAGACACGATACCTAGGACCATGAATGATCTCAGTATATCCCTTAACATATCAGGCATATTATAACACCCCAGAAATTTTCTGAGCTAAAACTCGAACCATTCTTCGTAGTGAGTGAGATATTTGCAAGGAATTTAAAATTTCTTGAGTATTAAGGTCACTAGATGTAGAACCTTAATTTCCAAGAAGAACTAAAGAGAGCTCATTCAAGTCATTCCTAAGTTTTGGGTCAACTTCAAATGATCATAACTCCTCGCAAAAGATGATTTAGGTGAGATACAAGATCGAAAATTAAAGCCCTTCGAGTCCTCTTTCAAACGCCACCAAGTTTGCTAAATTTTGAGCTCTGAGTAAAAAGTTATGACTGATTTAGTAACGATGTGCAAACCTGGCAGCAGCTCCGCGATGGCTCCGCGTACGGAGCCAATACGGACCTCACTGCCTGGTGAAAAATTATTCCGTCTCCCAGCTCATTTTAATTATTTTTTTAAGCATATTTTAGTCCTAAAAACCCTTAGGAGGTCATCTAAATTGCCCCAAACGTGTAGAAAATCAGTTTTTCATAAATCAAACCCTCTCATCCACTCCAAAAATTCTACGCTCAAGGGATCAAGAAACGCTAAGGTTAGGGTTCATATTTCAAGATTTTCCTTCAAGTTCTTCAAGAAGATGGTTCTTTCAGGTATGTAAGCTTCCATAGTGTTGGGTTTGTTCACCCACACGCCAATCATGTAAATTTCAGCGTTAAGTTCGTTCTAGAAAGTTGAAAATCTGATGTTATTGATATGTTTTCTTGAATTTGCTTTCATTCTTGAATTGGGCTGAGATTTAGGAGTTCTTGAGATTATCGTTTTGATTTATAGAGTAGTTGTGGGTTAGATTCTTGTGTACATGTGATGGTTATCTGAATCTAAAGAAAAGTTGAGCAAAAGAATCGAATTTAGGCAATTTGGGGTTAGAAAACGAAGAAGAGAAAAGTCGGGCAAATCTGGCACTTGGCTCCGCGTCGCGGACCTGCCTCCCTATTTCATAAATTTGTCCTCGCATCGCGGAGAGGTCACGGACCTCTCTGCCTCAAAAGTTTTTTTCGCAACCAATTATTTTAATGCGTCTCCGCGTCGTGGACTAGCTTCCAAGTAGTGAATTTTTTATATTTTCTCATGTTTAGCTATATAAAATAAATCCTAAACATCATGAGATCTTTCCGATCACAAATCACAACCTTGAATCCATAATTCAAGTTCAAGGTAGAGTTAAGAGTTAAGTTTTTGAGAATTCTTTCGAACATTCTAAGAAAGTCCTTTAAGTCCTTTGGAGGAGTTTTCTACAATTTCTAATAACTTGTTTCAAGACTCGAACAAGTGAGTACGAGTGAGGAGAATGTATTCATAAGTCTACTTTATCATTACAAGTTCCTTCATACCATGAAGCATAACTCTTGAATTCATAATTCACATTCAAGAGAGAGTTAATAGTAGAGTTCAAGAAAGCCTTTGAGTTCAATTGTGAATCCTTGAGATCAACTATCGATTTTGAACTAAGTTTTGAGGAAGTAATTCAGAGAATGAGAAGAGTCGCATACATGAGTTCCATATTGTTATGTAGATCATCGAGTCGAGTTGTTTCATGCCCATAACTCTGCTAACGTCGTAAGTTGAGTATCCTTCAGAGAAGTGGTATCTTCAAGTTCTAAGTCTTTAAGTGTTGAGTTCCTAATCCCTTTTGAGAAGTATCTTTGAGTCCTTGAGTTGAATATTTCATGCCCATAATTCCGCATGAACACTATAAGTCGATCATTCTTGAGATGAGAAGTATCTTTGAGTCTTTGAGTTGAGTAGTTCATGCTCATAATTCCGCATGAACCCTCTTAGTTGAGCATTCTTGAAATTAGTATTATCATTGAAGTTCTTGAGTTCCAAGTATTTGAGTCTATCTTTGGTTATTGAAAACCTTGCATTGAGTAGTTCAAGTCCATAATTCGGCGTGAACCATATTTTTAGAAGTCTTTTACAAATGTTTAAACTTTTTTTTAAGACTTAAGCTTTGAAGTTGAGTAAAGTTCATTTTCTTTAAAATGATCTATGGGAAGTAAGTATTCCCAAGAGTAAATGTTTTCACATTTAAGATGTGAGGAAATTGAGATTTCCAAAAGAGTTTTGAGCAAGAAAGGGAACATCGATTCCAAGAGAGCTTTTAAGCTAAGTTTTGAGTAATTATCTCAAACCAAAGAAAGAAGTTGTTTTAAAAACATATGAGCTAAGTATATTTTTGGGAGTAGTATTGAGCACCGATATAAGGATGCGAGTTCATATTAACTCAAGTCTTCATAAACCATGTAGCCATCATGGGTATTAATGGGTCATACTTTTTAGATGATCACATAAGTTAAGCTAGTTGATCCATTAAGTTAAGTAGTTCTATATGACGGCAAAGTATATGACAGTCTGGCAGCGTGATGGTAAAGACGTTGTATCACCATTTAGGCTCATAGTGGTGGTTGTCGGTTAGAGAATCTCCCACATAGTTATATTGTATTTTTATATACATACTTAGTATTATTGTATTTTTTTTTCAATACATTGAGTTGTTATCTACAGTTTTACAGCTTTCCATATATATTGCATCTTTTGTTGTTGCTTTATATTGAGTTGAGTATCTAATCTCTAAGTTGAATATCTTATCCTTGAGTACTTCTGAGTTGAGTAAGTTTGAGTAGTTTTGAGTATCCTTGAGTATTCCTTGAGTTGAGTAAGTTTGAGAAGAGGTAAGTATGTTTCCTTTTTATCAAGTTTCAAGCTTATGTTTATGCTTTAGAATTCCTCTTACATGCTCGTACAGTCCACGTACTGAGTCATTTGGCCTGCATCTTCTCATGATGGAGACGCAGGTATTCAAGATCATCAACAGGAGATTCGTTGATACATCCGGGAGTTTGAGTTAGCTATGGTGAGCCTCCTCGTTCGGGAGGATTTCATTTACTTTTCAATTTAGTTAGGATGTCGTGGGTTTTGTCCCGACTTCCATCTTTATCAGTTAGAGGCTTCATAGATAGTCAGTATAGTTGAAAAGTCTGTATTATTCATTTATTTTATTAAATAATTTAAAGACTTAAGTTGCCTATTTTATGGCGAGTTGAATATATTATTTTTATTTTAAGTTGTTCATTTGAGTTAAAGTTTTGAAATGTTGAGTATATTGAATTTTATTCAGTTTTTAGCTTTTGCATGCTTAAGTTAGTCTTCCGCTTGTAGTCAGCTAGGATGAGGGTTCTCTTGGGGACCAGCAATGGTTCTTGAGTGTCGATCATGTCCATGGTGTAGACTCGGGTCGTGATACATATTTTATGGACTATTGCAGAAACTAAAACATATGCTTAATAAAGCATTCAATGAACTCCATGAGACTACATTATTAATGTCTGAATAAAGTATCTACTACTTTAGAATGAATAGATAAGTCTACCGGGACATGGCTACTAGCTACCTCAAAACAAAGACAAGTTAAGGAAAAAAATTGACACTCTAAAACAACGGAGTCTCCAAATGAGAAGGGCTCACAAAACGCTAACTGAGAGTGTCGCAACCTCACTAGCCATGAATTTGAGCGTGAATATCATAGTCTTCATCATAAAAGTGTGCATCGCAGAGAAATACATGTGTCAATACGTGGAATATACTGAGTAAGTAAGGAAAGACACTAGCTAAATCATTTAAAGAATAATGAACAAGACAGTAAAATAATATTTCCGAGATTATATGTATAGTAAAAGTGCTGAAGAGAAAACAGTTGGAGTCCATGATCAAGTGTCATAAAAATCTCTTTTCAAACCTACATATACATATAGTTGATTCTATTTTATGATAAATTGGAGTCCATGATTCTATTTTATGCAGGACTACTAAAACGAATCAACTATATGTATATGTACTTTTGGAATGAGATTTTTATGACACTTGCTCATTGACTCCAACTGTTTTCTCTTCAACACTTTTACTATACTGTCTTGTTCATGATTCTTTAAATGATTTAGCTAGTGTCCTCCCTTACTTACGTAGTACATTCCACTTACTGACGCAGTCCATCCTTTTATGATGTAGATTCCGATATTCACACTCAAATTCGTGGTTAGTGAGGTTGCAGCACTCTCAGTTAGCTTTTGCTGAGCCCTTCTCATTTGTGGACTCCGTTGTTTTAGACTGTTAACTTTTTTCCTCATGTTGGCTTTGTTTTGAGGTTGTTGATGGTCATGTCCTGACAAACTTATATTTTAATTCTAAAGTAATAGAGACTTTATTCAGACTAGTAATGTAGTATCACGAAGTTTATTGAATTTTGTGTTAACCATATGTTTAAGTTTTGCAATAGTTTATATGATATGTCTGATATGTTAAGTCAAGGGTTATCCTGGATCATTCATGGTCCGAGGTTCCGTGTCTCGGTTGAGGTATAGACTCAGGACGTAACAAACTTAGTATCAGTGCCACTGATGTGTCAGCATTGTTGTTATAGGTCAAAGTTCAATTAAGTTTAGGCAAATCCTGATAAGGCAAGGCAAACCTCAGTGCTGAGTCTAGGCAAATTCTATACGATGGGGCAAACCTCAGTGAGGATTTTAAGTCCATAGAGGCGGTGTATGTGACACCTCAACTTAAGATTATAAGTCCCACATCGGCAAAACATATGAGAGACTTTGGGTATATAAGTAAGCAGGCCTTACCAATTGGTGACGTGTTTTAAAATTGTGCGTGCCTATACCCAAAGTGAACAATATTACTAATTAGTTGGGCTGTTACAAATGGTAGTAGAGCCACTCATGTGTTAGCCTTGTCTATGTGGGCTAGATTTCAATTGAGTTTAGGCAAATCACTATAAGGTGGGGAAAACCTTAGTGCTCAGTCTAGGCGAATCCCATGTGGTGGGGAAAACCTCATTGATGACGCTGAGTCCATAGATGGGATGTATGTGACATCTTGATTTAAGATTATAGGTCTAACATCGGCAAAACATATGAGAGATGTTCGATAGATAAGTAAGCATTCCTTACCAATTAGTGACACATTTTAAATTAGTGCAGGACTATGCCCAAAGCGGACAATATCGCTAGTTGGCTAGGCCGTTACAATGGGTTTTCAAGATGAGGGGAGCAACAAAATAAGCTAGTGTTTTCTACAATCAGATTTAAGAGTTCAATAGGGGTCCTTCGGTGGTGGCTCATCCCTTATTTCAGGTCGGGTGGGTAAGGGAGTTTTATACCATCCTCCCTACTGTTCTATGGATTCCCCCACCCCACCATCCGCATTCGATAAGTGAACTTCCCCCTAGATGCCAGGTCTATAAATGAAGCACTGGGGTGCCAAAGGTATCTAATGCAGCCTATGATGCCAATCTAAGGGAGATGCATACGACATGGTTGCAGAACACGCTGGTGGAAGAGAGTGGGAGATCATTTGGCCTACTATAAAGGGCTTTACCAGCCACTACTATTCTCCCAATGATCGGAGGTGGCTATCACTGGTTCACTGCAGGATATTATCAATTACACTTGAAACCACAAGTAAAGTAAGCAGATTCATTGCATGAGATTATCAACATAATGTCATTTCACATTCTTTCTTATGTTTTCCCTGACATGCATTGCACAAGTTATAATATAAAGTAGTAGACATGCATACATACATAACTTGGAAAATACACAGCTATCACCTACTGAAAGGTAACCTTCTAGACGGTCCATCAGCCTAGATTCTTCGCCCATTACTTCCCTTCCCAAGACAACACACAACCATATCATAGAAAAACCTCAAATTAATAACTGCCATTATTAGCCTAATCACCTTAGGCACAAGCCTAACCGTCCAACTCAGAGCACGAAGGCCTACGCATGCAAACTCTGAACATACACAAGATATGAGTAAGTAAAGATGGGTTTAACTTCTTAGTTTTAAAAAACTTACCCTACTTAGGCGCCAAGCATCTATTTATGAACCTTTACTATGAGCTTTCGGCTCCATGAGAGAAAACTGTGACAAACAAGGATTTGAATTCCTTGGGTTTTAACCTATCTTGATGTAATCTCTCCTCTCCATTGCTCTCATGCCCTGGGTACCTACATAAGGGTTTTTAGAGCAGTCCTCATCTATTTTATTCTTTCAAAACTGAGAGGAAAATAAAATAAATTACATTAACAAGGGTCTGATTTCATGTAGTCTACTATAATGGTCGTGAAGGTCCTATAGCGGTGTAGCCATAGCGGAAGGCTTACCGCTATGGTAGGCTGACGTTAGCCTGATCAATATAAAATAAGTCAATTTTGTTATGAGCTCAAAATTTTAAATTTGGCACCGTAGTTCCAAAACTTTTGGATTTCGCATGAGATTCCTTTGGATAATCACAAATTGGGTCAAAAAGTCCCAACAACAACCAAGAAGATAATAAATTCCGAAAAATCTAACACTTCATACATAAGAATCAAACAGACAAACTCTATGAGTTCTATTTAGATTTTCATAGTTCACAAGAACCAAATAACAGTTAGATATACAAGTATCGATAAGAAGTATGCAGGAGTTCACAATTGATACATAATAGTAGCAAACTTTTAAATTTTGTAGCTATTTTTATTGGTTAACAGTATCGCGTACCTGGTGAGAGCATAGATGTTTCAAAAATAATACGAAATCAGGATTTGAAGGTTGTTAGTAGTGTATTTGACTTTTGATCCCATTGATTTCTCCACAAATTCAATATCTCTAAAAGGTTTGTGCAGTCCCATAAATCATATAAGCAAAATTGAGTTAATTTTTCAACTTAAAGGTAAAATATTTGAATGAAGATTATGGAATTCAACCCATTAAATATTATACTAGAGAAAATGATTTATAATTAACATAAAATGCTTAGAAGAACAACATAATAACATGATAAGATTGAGTTTTCTTTTGACTACTAGTCTACGTGTAAGATGCAAGGATGTGTAATATCATTGAATAATGTGCAGTTTATACAAGATAACACAGCTTAGAATATATTCATTTCTATAAATATATAACTTGGAGTTCATACAAGTTTGGATGAAGAAAGGAAACCTACCTCATTAGTAGCTTTTCTTTCTAGCATCTCACAACTTTTCAAATTGATTCAAGAAGATGCTGACATAATGTCGCAATCGACGTGATCTTGAAGTTTATATGAAGTGGAGCTTCATTAAAGGGATCTTATGTCGATATGAGATGGGGGGAAGCTGGTATTTCACAATTTTGGTGGGCGACTGATCAGAGTTCAAGCCACGCTGCGAAATTGATATGAAAACTCTGAGAAACTGATATATTTTCCTTTCTACTTTGACTGCCTTTTTAGGTTTCGCTATCTTTTTAGCTACTTTTGTATTTTTTTTCTCGAGCCCTATCTGTTGTTGGATTGGGCCTGTACTTCATTTTGATTTCTATAATATAGAATATGGGCCTCATCATTTAATTAAGTAAAAAGTAATTGAAGGAGTGTTGTTACAGTCTTTAGTCTCAAGGGGCCAAGAATTAGTTCAACATTTTTACATTCTTTAATTTATTAAAAAATTCTTACTTACACCTGCTCCAACTATTACTATTATTAATAATAATTAATATTTATTATAAGAACTACGATTACATGATTATCTTCTTTTAAATTTGGGTCTTAGTTGGGACATATTATTTGGGTGAAAAAATTATAGGAAAAAAAGTCTTATGGGTCGAGTTCTTATTTTACCCATCTTGCAAGAATGGGGTATATTTAAGATCAGTTAGTTAAGAAGAGGGGTATTGTTAATACCATCAATAGTTCTAGGATGAAACTAATGGTTATTGTCAAGTTCAGGGGTGTTTTCAACACATCTCTTGAATTTTTATTAAGAGTCGCATGCTCCTACAAGAGTTTAAAATCACTTTCTATTCCATGTGGAAGATCGAGGGTGTATTTAAGTTCATTTAGTGAAGTATATGGATATTTTTAAGGCTAACAATAGTCCGAGGATAAAACAAATAATAACCACCAATTCCAGGGGTTTTCGCAATACTTCTCTCAATATTTATATACAGTCCTTGATATTTTATCCCTCATATCAGATTGCTTCTTACTATCATTCTTGAGTTTTTCTTTGAATAAATTTTATTTCTTTTGTATCTTTTTATCACGACTGTAGCACCTCGGTCTTAGAAAGGCTAATTTTAGAAAGAACTAAATTGGAAATAGCTAAATTGAGAATTTGTGCAAGTTAGTCTTCACTTGTGAGTTTTGAGTTAACTTCAAATGACCATAATTTTCATTACAGGGTGAGTTACGTGGTTCATGAGATATCAAATGAAAGATCTTTGAGTCCTCTTTCCAACGCCTCCAAGTTTTCTAAATTCTGAGTTTGGATGAGGGAGATATGCCCGTTTGAGTTCAACCTGTCTGATTAAAGAAAGTTCATCCGAATTAAGGAGGGGTATTTTGGTCTTTTCTTGACCACATTAGCCTTAAGCGTGTTTTTCACACAATTAGGGGTCAAAGCTTATTATCAATTTACTCTAAAGTCTAAAATGTTTAGAAAGTTAGGGCAAAGTTCAAAGAGGAGAAAAGGGAGAAAAACTTCAAGCATTCAAGATTTTCTTGCGATCTTCGAGGGATTTCACCAAGGATTTGATCCTAACGTGGTATGTAAGCTTTCATAGTGATGGGTTTGTTCACCCTAACGCCAATCATGAATTACTTGATTAAAATTTATCCATGAAATCCATGTATTGAAGTTCTTAATGAGTTTTCTTGAAGTTTCGTTCTTCAACATTTGTTATTGGAGTTTGATGAGTTCTTGAGGTGAGGGTTTGAGTTTGAGGGTTGTTATTGATGAGATTTGATTAGATTTTTGTTTACTTATATTGGCTATACGAATCTAAGAGAGTTAGGAAGAAATCAATCGATTCTAAATGAATTAGGGTAAAACATCGAGAAGAAAAAATCATTAGAATGACCTGGGGGAACGGTAGCGCGACGCGCCACTGATGCGCCAGGGAGGCTAGCACTCCGCGCCTGCAGTGCATGAGAAAAGAGTTTCTGAAGTTAGGGGCTGGTGCCCCACACCAGGGTCGCCTGCCCCCTTTCCCTTTTAAAATATATCCTTGCTCTCTTCCTGATTATAACTATTCAAACTACATCTAATTATTGAAAAATCCATGTATCCAAATCATAATTTTTGAATTCACACTTTCAAATTCAAGATAGAGTTAAGAGTAAAGTTCGAGGGAGTTCTATTGAGTGATTTTGAGAAGTCTTTTGCAAACTTTTAAAATTTGTTTTAAGATTTGAGCACTTGAATATGAGGATGAGGAGAGTTGAGTTTCATTTTTCAATATAAATATACGGGAACTAAGTATTCTCAAGAGTAAATACTTTAACATTTAAAATGAGAGGAAACCTTGATTTCCAAATGAGTTCATGAGGAGTTTTTGAGCACTATCTCTTTTAAGATAACCTTTTGAGTAATAATCTCAAAGGATGAGAATAAGGGAATGTTTTTTTAAACATATAAGCATGAGTTATATTATTGGGAGTAGTATTGAGCACCGATATAGGGACGAGTTCAGACAACTCAAAGTCTTCATAAACCATGTATGCCAACATGGGTAAAGGGTCATACTTTTTAGATGATTCCTTATTTCTTTTAAGCATAGCTTAGTGGATCCACTTATTTGAGGATGTCTTATACTCTGGCAAGGTATATGACATTTATGGCAGCGTGGGTGAGACGTTGTATCATCACATAGCTCATAGTGATAGTTGTCGGTTAGAGAATCTCTCAAATAAGAGTAAAAGAGTTGTTATTGTATTTTTAAATACATTGAGTTATTATCTACTGTTTTAAAAGCTTTCTTTATAATGCATCTTTATTGTTGCTTTTATATTGAACTGAAGTTTGAGTATCCTTGAGTTAAGTTGAGTTGATATGAGTATGGTTTCATTTTATCAGTTCAAGATTGCCGGTTATATTCAGTGTTCCGCTTACATGATCGTACATTCTATGTACTAACGCCATTTAGCCTGCATTTTGATGATGCAGATACAGGTAACCAGGGTCATTAACTGGTGCTCTGTTGATCCAATCGAGTTCCAGATTTGCTTGGTGAGCCTCCTTGCTTCCGGAGGATTCCCATTTACTTTTCAGTTTGGTTTTGTTAGGATGTCGTGGGTCTTGTCCCAACGTCCATCAGAGGTATTAGAAGCTTCATAGACAGTAGTGTTTTGAGTAGTCTTTTCATTTCCATCATTAAATGTCTAAGACTTGAGTTGCCTCTTTTGGCCAGTTGAATGTTTTCTTTGAAATATTTTGAGTTATCTATTTTGAGACTGCTTGAGAATACCTTTACTTTTGAGTTCATCTAGTGTTGAATAAGTCTTCCGCTAAGTATTGAGCCAGGCCAAGGGTTCTCTTGGGGGCCATCAATAGTTCTCTAGTGCCGGCTACGTCCTGGGTGTAAGCCCGGGGTATGACAACCTTGGTATCAGAGCACAGAGTTCAAGAGTCTTAAGGTGTCTATGAAGTCGTGTCTATAGAGTCTTAGTTATCGGTGTAAAGCACGCCACAGCTATAATTAGGAGGCTGTGACATTTAGGAACTATCTCACTTCTTTTATATTCTTTTCGTGCGATAGAGTTCAACTCTATAAAAGTTTCTTTCTAATTCATACTTGCGCGTATTTTTCAGATCATGCCTCTACGAAGAGCTGTTCGAGGTCATCCTGCTAGGAGAAATGTTGATCCCAAGGATCAAGGGGTCCCTAATGCACCAGAAGTTTAACCCCAAGGAGAGGTCACTAATTCTTAGTTCCGGGATGTTATCCGAATGTTGAGTCAAGTAGTGACCAACCAAGCGGGTCAATAGAGAGGAGTTGTACATGATGTGGCTGATACATCCAGAATCCATGAGTTCTTGAGGATGAATCCTTTAGACTTCACTGGCTCAAGTTTCATTGAGGATCCAAAAAGCTTTGTAGAAAAGTTGCAGAAAGTGTTTGAGGTGATGCATGTTGTGGATGGTGAGCGTGTGGATTTAGTTGCATACCAACTAAAGGGTGTTGCTAGATTTTGCTAAGACCAACGGAAGAATAGCAGAGCTGAAGGGGCACCAATTGTGAGTTGTGTTGTGTTTGAAAGTGCCTTCATAGAGCGTTTCTTTCCCCGTGAATTGAGAGAGGCAAAGGTAAGAGAATTTCTCACTCTTAAGAAGGAATCCATGAGTGTGCATGATTATAGCCTCAAGTTCACTCAACTTTCCCGTTATGCTTCGGAGATAGTTGTTGATATGAAGAGCTGGATGAGTTTATTTGTGTTTGGGTTGTCTCGTCTGTCAAGCCAAGAGGGTAAGACTGCGATGTTGATAGGGGAAGTGGACATAGCAAGGCGTATGATCCATGTGCAACAGGTTGAGGAATATAATTTGAGAGATAGAGAAGAGTTCCGAAATAAGAAGGCTAAGACGATAGGTAATGAGTCCGAGCAGTAGAAGGGCAATGCGAACCGATCATCTTTTCAACAAAGGCGAAATGGGCCTGCACCATCATCTGCTAGTGCACCTGCACCAAAGAACAAGGAATGACACCTTACCTCATTCACACTGCTCCAGTCTATGATTGAGCACAACTAGTGCCAACTTACGGCTATGACGAGCCTCCAAAGTCTCAAACACGAACAAATGATCAACAATCCAAAATCAAGTCATACTGAATAAGGATTCACGTGCTAAGGCATACTACAAGCAATGCTATAACCTAAACTAAGGATCCCGATCCCGACAACATAAGTCTAACGCTCCTATGGGAGTCAAAAAATGATAGAATAACAGAATGAGGCTAATACCCAAAAAATACAGTCCTAAATTACATGTAATTCATACTAAATATTATCTATATTTCCCAAGCAAGAAAGTAGTCTGAAGTCTACCTCGAAGTAGGTCACATGCACTCCAAATCCACCACATAAAATCTATCCACTTCTGAAACGACTTTGAATACCGCCACACTATCAAATTGTTGATCACAATGTTAAAATGGACATTTAGACACTATATTTGGAATAACTGGAGATGGGCCCAAAATTTAGTCAAAATGAGAATATGGGACCCCCCACACCAGGAATCCCAATATTGACTCTGTGAAAAGGTCCTAAATGACTTACCAAGTGTGTGTACCAAAATAGGACTTAATTTGATGCCCAAAACATCCCAAAAGAATACATGAGCAAAAATTGTCATTTAAAGAGCCAAGGCTACCCCTTTGAGGTGAGAATTACCTCAAACCGAAGCTCACTGACCTTCTACGAACCTTCTAACACGTATCCACGAACTATATGAACATCCAACACTTGAAATCTCTCAATTTAGAATCTCCTAGCTCCCAAAATCACAAAAACGACGAATGACCTCAGGCTGAAATAATTGTTGGTCTTAATCAAAGACCAGACTTCACAAGCTATCGCAATCGCGAAGCCCAAGGCTCGAGATCACGACCCTTACCAAAAAATACATTCGCGAACATGGACTTTTTCACAAACATGGAGGGACTGGACCCCATTCCTTGGCGATTGCGACCATAGGCCTCATGATCGTGCCAGTCCATATAATTAAGCTCCACGAATGCGGCCCCTAAGGCTCGGGACTTGATGAGCAAATCGAGCTGCGCCAATTGATGCATATCAGCTAGTTTGCTCAACTAGGAAATCTCTGTCGGGTGCCTAGGATTCGTTCAGACGCCCGTGCATGCAAAAAAAATATTCAATCCCATCAAATTTTACATTTTGGGCCCAATGAAACTAGGGTTGTTCATGGTTATGGTTAAAAAATCCAAACCGAACCGCGATCCAAATCAAACCGATTAAAAATATTGATAATTGGTTTTATTTGGTTAGGTTTTGTTTTAAAGTTTGAAAAATCTATACTATTTGGTTTTGTTTTGGTTTTACTAAAAAATAACTGTAAAAATAACCAAACCGAATCAATAAATTATATATATAAATTTTATAATTATTTATATATCATTCATAAATAAACTATAAATATTTTGTTAAATTTTAAGTAACTTTAGTCTTTAACTTTACTATTTTCTCATGCCCAACACTTAAATTTAAGTTCATCTATTACAATCATAAGTCCAAGTCCATTAAAATTCATTACTTTAGTCTTTACCGACCAGACCTTTCATAAGATAGTTCACCTTCTCTTAATTGAATTACTTTGTTCGTATAATGATAACTTTAGTATTATTTAATTATTTAATTGAACCGACAATAGCTTTTTAGTGGATTGATCATGTACTAGGTGTTTGTGTCTATCAAGAACTATACATATGTCCTCAAAAATTTATTACTTTCAAACTGAAAAAATTGGAAAAACTGAACCAAATCGAAACTAACCGTCAATAACCAAACCAACGGTTATTTTTTTCGTTTGGTTTGGTTTGGTTTTAGATATTTAAAAAATCGACTAGATTGGTTTGGGTTAGTTTTTAACCAATAACAGATCAAAACCGAACCACGAACACCCCTAAATGAAACCATCGAAACTTCTGTCTGAGGTTCTCTCAATGAAAAGTGGGTCCCACACCCAACTTCCTTTTTAAGCTAAAATCTACAAGAGGATTCGAAATTAAAAACCTCGAGAACCGCATAAAATGTCATTCTTGACCAAACTCGACATTCTGGAGCTAACCGTGCTGACGAAATTCTCATCCGAGCATGATTACCAAGAACATTGGCCGAAGTCAACTCTTGACCAAAGCTTTCAAAGTTAAAACGCTTAACGACATAAACTCACATCGAAAGTCTTAAGGCCCGGACCAACAATCACCTAGCCCAAAATGGCCCTTTCAGCGCTTATGGAACCGTCAAAAATACATTTTGAGGCTATCTTTTTGAACTTTTGATAGAAGTCAACCGTTCAAGTTTCAAAGGCTCCAAAACATGGGAACTTGCACTAAAGTCAAAGAAGTTGGAAGATTATTAAAGGTGGACTCTAATAGGATAAGTTAACCAGGATGTGTAGATATGAAGAAGCAACCTTCATCTCAAACACTGCCATAAAAAACTGTTGTAGTTCAGAATGTGTTTGTGAACATACTCTGATGACTTGCGTGTATAAATAAACAACTCTTTCATAGAAGAAGATTACACACTTACATAATAACTAACATAATAAACTAAAGGTAGAATTCAAGCAAATAGGCAAGAGCTATTTGAGAATCGGTGTTTCCCACGTAACACACCATGTTCGTACTTTACTACAACTCATAGTTGTTAACAAGGTATAAGAAAGAGGTAAAGTAAAAATTAGGCATAACTCAGGTGAGTTATTAGGAGGCCCAAAATACCACCACTATTTCAATATTTTATTATTTTGTATGTATTTTAACAACAAATTGTACTTGATACTTGTAAAAAATATACTGAATATCATACCGAAATATCCTATATAGTCAATTCATGTATATCGTTATAATACTAAAAAATATATAAGATAGTATCAGTACAAAACGAATTATTTAGATGTTGGAACTTTGACTACATTATCTTGATTAATAAAATGTCATTTTTGTATAATTAATCCGCGCTCGAGATTAACTTCTCTCCACTGACAGTGGACAACAAAATTACACTATCAGTTCCTTTTTAGAAATATTAATTTCTTTTAATTTAATTATTATATTTTTACATTTAAAGATTAATAATTTCTCAACTTCTCTTTTTCTTTACATTTTTTATTTTTTAAAACAAGTTTTACAGATCTAAATCATAGATCCGTAAAACTTGTTTTGCGATAACTTCCTAAAAATTTAAGTACGACCCCTCATCAATAAGTTCGAAGAAAATGAGGTCAAATCCATTAAATCTTCAGCCAATTTCTCTCCTCATAGTCTTTCACCTTTCTAAAGACCTCTCATTAAATATGACCACTCATCAATAATTTCAAAGAAAATTCAACTTGCTCATTTTGTGGAAAATTTTGTATGTACTAAAAGATTGTCGATATATAATTAGCATCATCAAGTAGTCAATAAAATTTGGTGACATGACATTTTTATTTAAAACTCAAATTTCAAAAAATAAAAAGATATCATTTAAAGAGTTGTGTTCACGAAAGTTGTTGGAGAGTAGTTTAGCTAGGAAGGAGGAAAATATTCTTGTTATTATTACTTATAAGTTGGAGAAGATCTTTTCATGTGATTTTTTTTTATTTGATAGAGCATCTTCCAATTTACCTTGTACAAGAGGCCCACCTTGGAGGTCCAGTTCAAAAGCGGTGGATGTATCCCTTTGAGAGCTAACGTTTTTATATTATTTATTAAGTTATTTTTTCTTATATAATTACTAGCTATATATAGAATTATCCATATAGAAAAATTGATAGTTGCAAACAAACTATTAAGCAAAGGGGAAAGATTGAAGGATCGGTTGTTTAAGATCATATTGCGAGTGAAATTGGTCATTTTTATTCTTATTACTTTGGGAATGAAGTGTCATGTAAGATAAACAAGCTCAATCGCAACTGTGAAGGTGATAATGATCCTATGTTTCCATCAAAATCCATTTTTAATCAAAATGGTCGGGATCTAGAAAACGTGAAAGGTGAGGTTTCACTAAAATTGAAAGACAATCAACTCTGACATATATTTTTATTAATTCTCTCAAAATTCAACCATATCTTAAGTAAGTGTTAAAAGTAGATTATCAAATTACATACTAAGTATTTATTAACTAACAAAATATCTCAATGTACAATTATCAGCGTGTTCGTAAGTACATGGGGTAATGAAGTATAACACCCCAAAAGTTCATAAGCCCAGATCAAACCTTGGAATGATTAGAAAAACTGACATCAACATAAAAGAGTTTGTACGGACCCTTTCACAGACCGTGAAAGAAACAAGGGGCCTTGAGGGGATCTGTAGACCAAAGCTCAAAAATTGAGAAATTTGGAAGAGAGTTTCACGGACTTGTTTACGGACAGTGAAAGATTGGAGGGCCATGTAATGATCCGTGAACCAAGACCTCAGAACTCAAAAATCTTGTGTTTTACGAGCACTTGTATGGATCGTGGATAAACTTCTCTTCACTGACAGTTCCTTTTTAGAAATACTAATTTCTTTTAATTCAATTATTATAATTTTACATTTAAAGATTAATGATTTTTCATCTTCTCTTTTTCTTTACATTTTTTATTTTTTAAAACAAGTTTTACATATCAAAATCTTAGATCCGTACTTGTTTTGCGATAACTTCCTAAAATTTTAAATATGACTACTCTTCAATAAGGTCAAAGAAAATGAGGTCAAATCCATTAAATTTTCAGTTAATTTCTCTCCTCATAGTCTTTGACCTTCCAAAGACCCCTCATTAAATATGACCTCTCATCAATAATTTCAAAGAAACTTCAACTTGCTCAGTTTGTGAAAAATTTTGTATGTACTAAAAGATTGTCGATATATAATTAGCATCATCAAGTAGTCAGCTCTTGTTGACATGGTGACCTTCTATTACAATGTACTAAAATATTGTCCATATATTATTGACCGGGACAATATCTCATATGGTCACTTTCAATTATGGGTTCTTTTCATAGAAAGTCATTCAACTTTGATTTTTAATTCAAAAGTCACTCAATTACGATTTTTTTATGCACAAAGTCACTCAACTTTAATTTGTAACTCAAAAGTCACTCAACTATAATTATTTTACTTACGAAGTCACTCAACCTATTTAATTATTTTTTTCAATAAAATTTTGTAACATGACATTTTTATTTAAAACTCAAATTTCAAAAAATAAAAAGATATCATTAAAATCATTTAAAGAATTGTTTTCACGGAAGTCATTGGAGAGTAGTTAGCCAGGAAGGAGGAAATTATTCTTGTCACTACTACTTATAAGTTGGAGAAGATCTTTTCATGTAATTTCTTTTGATTTGATAGAGCATCTTCCAATTCACCTTGTACAAGAGGCCTGTCTTGGAGGTCCAGTTCAAACGCGGTGGATGTATCCATTAAAGAGCTAATGTTTTTATATTATTTACTAAGTTATTTTTTCTTATATTATTACTAGCTATATAAAGAATTATACATATAGAAAAATTGCTAGTTGCAAACAAACTATTAAGCAAAGGGGAAAGATTCAATGATCGGTTGTTTAGGATCATATTGCGAGTGAAATTGGTCATTTTTATTCTTATTACTTTGGGAATGAAGTGTCATGTCAGATAAAAAGGCTTAATCGCAATGGTGAAGGTGATAATGATCCTATGTTTCCATCAAAATCCATTTTTAATCAAAATGGTCGGGATCTAGAAAACGTGAAAGGTGAGGTTTCACTAAAATTGAAAGACAATCAACTCTGACATATATTTTTATTAATTCTCTCAAAATTCAACCATATCTTAAGTAAGTGTTAAAAGTAGATTATCAAATTACATACTAAGTATTTATTAACTAACAAAATATCTCAATGTACAATTATCAGCGTGTTCGTAAGTACATGGGGTAATGAAGTATAACACCCCAAAAGTTCTTAAGCCTAGATCAAACCTTGGAATGATTAGAAAAACTGACATCAACATAAAAGAGTTTGTACGGACCCTTTCACAGACCGTGAAAGAAACAAGGGGCCTTGAGGGGATCTGTAGACCAAAGCTCAAAAATTGAGAAATTTGGAAGAGAGTTTCACGGACTTGTTTACGGACAGTGAAAGATTGGAGGGCCATGTAATGATCCGTGAACCAAGACCTCAGAACTCAAAAATCTTGTGTTTTACGAGCACTTGTATGGATCGTGGATAAACTTCTCTTCACTGACAGTTCCTTTTTAGAAATACTAATTTCTTTTAATTCAATTATTATANTAGTTGCAAACAAACTATTAAGCAAAGGGGAAAGATTGAAGGATCGGTTGTTTAATATCATATTGCGAGTGAAATTGGTCATTTTTATTCTTATTACTTTGGTAATGAAGTGTCATGTAAGATAAACAAGCTCAATCGCAACTGTGAAGGTGATAATGATCCTATGTTTCCATCAAAATCCATTTTTAATCAAAATGGTCGGTATCTAAAAAACGTGAAAGGTGATATTTCACTAAAATTGAAAGACAATCAACTCTGACATATATTTTTCTTAATTATCTCAAAATTCAACCATATCTTAAGTAAGTGTTAAAGTAGATTATCAAATTACATACTAAGTATTTATTAACTAACAAAATATCTCAATGTACAATTATCAGCGTGTTCGTAAGTACATGGGATAAAGAAGTATAACACCCCAAAAGTTCATAAGCCTAGATCAAACCTTGGAATGATTAGAAAAATTGACATCAACATAAAAGAGTTTGTATGGACCCTTTCACAGACCGTGAAAGAAACTAGGGGCCTTGAGGGGATCTGTAGACCAAAGCTCAAAAATTGAGAAATTTGGAAGGGAGTTTCACGGACTTGTTTACGGACCGTGAAAGATTGGAGGGCCATTTACTGATCCGTGAACCAAGACTTCAGAACTCAAAAATCTTGTGTTTTACAGGCACTTGTAGGGATCGTGGATTACCTTCACTTCACTGACAGTTCTTTTTTAGAAATACTAATTTCTTTTAATTTAGTTATTATATTTTTACATTTAAAGATTAAAGATTTTTCAGCTTCTCTTTTTCTTTACATTTTTTATTTTTTAAAACAAGTTTTACATATCAAAATCTTAGATCCGTAAAACTTGTTTTGCAATAACTTCCTAAAAATTTAAATATGACCACTCTTCAATAAGTTCAAAGAAAATGAGGTCAAATCCATTAAATTTTCAGTCAATTTCTCTCCTCATAGTCTTTGACCTTTCCAAAGACCCCTCATTAAATATGACCTCTCATCAATAATTTCAAAGAAAATTCAACTTGCTCATTTTGTGAAAAATTTTGTATGTACTAAAAGATTGTCGATATATAATTAGCATCATCAAGTAGTCAGCTCTTGTTGACATGGTGACCTTCTATTACAATGTACTAAAATATTGTCCATATATTATTGATCGGGACAATATCTCATATGGTCACTTTCAATTATGGGTTCTTTTCATAGAAAGTTATTCAACTTTGATTTTTAATTCAAAAGTCACTCAATTAAGAATTTTTTATGCACAAAGTTACTAAACTTTAATTTGTAACTCAAAAGTCACTCGACTATAATTATTTTACTTACGAAGTCACTCAGCCTATTTAATTATTTTTTTCAATAAAATTTGGTAACATGACAATTTTATTTAAAACTCAAATTTCAAAAAATAAAAAGATATCATTAAAATCATTTAAAGAATTGTTTTCACGAAAGTCATTGGAGAGTAGTTAGCTAAGAAGGAGGAAATTATTCTTGTCACTACTACTTATAAGTTGGAGAAGATCTTTTGATGTAATTTCTTTTGATTTGATAGAGCATCTTCCAATTCACCTTGTACAAGAGGCCTGCCTTGGAGGTCCAGTTCAAACGCGGTGGATGTATCCATTTGAGAGCTAATGTTTTTATATTATTTACTAAGTTATTTTTTCTTATATTATTACTAGCTATATAAAGAATTATACATATAGAAAAATTGCTAGTTGCAAACAAACTATTAAGCAAAGGGGAAAGATTCAATGATCGGTTGTTTAGGATCATATTGCGAGTGAAATTGGTCATTTTTATTCTTATTACTTTGGGAATGAAGTGTCATGTCAGATAAAAAGGCTTGATCGCAATGGTGAAGGTGATAATGATCCATGTTTCCATCAAAATCAATTTTTAATCAAAATGGTTGAGGATCTAAAAAACGTGAAAGGTGAGATTTCACTAAAATTGAAAAACAATCAACTCTGACATATATTTTGCTTAATTATCTCAAAATTCAACCATATCTTAAGTAAGTGTTAAAGTAGACTATCAAATTACATACTAAGTATTTATTAACTAACAAAATATATCAATGTACAATTATCAGCTTGTTCTTAAGTACATGTGGTATGAAGTATAACACCCCAAAAGTTCATAAGCCCAGATCAGACCTTTGAATGATTAGAAAAAATTGACATCAACATTAATGAGTTTGTACGGACCCTTTCACAGACCATGAAAGAAACTATGGGCCTTGAGGGGATCTGTAGACCAAAGCTCAAAAATTGAGAAATTTGGAAGAGAGTTTCACGGACTTGTTTACGGACCGTGAAAGATTGGAGGGCCATATACTTATTCGTGAACCAAGACCTCAGAACTCAAAAATCTTGTGTTTTATGGGCACTTGTATGAATCGTGGATTAACTTCTCTCCACTGATAGTGGACAACAAAATTACATTGTCAGTTCCTTTTTAGAAATACTAATTTCTTTTAATTTAATTATCATATTTTTATTTGCAATAACTTCCTAAAATTTTAAATATGACCCCTCATCAATAAGTTCAAAGAAAATGAGGTCAAATCCTTTAAATTTTTAGCCATTTTCTTTCCTCACAGTCTACGACCTTTCAAAAGACCACTCATTAAATATGACCTCTCATCAATAATATCAAAGACAATTCAACTTGCTCATTTTGTGGAAAATTTTGTATGTACTAAATGATTGTCGATTTATAATTAGCATCATCAAGTAGTCAACTCTTGTTGACATGGTGACCCTCTATTACAATGTATTAAAATATTGTCCATATATTATTGACCGAGACAATATCTCATATGGTCACTCTCAACTATGCGTTCTTTTCGTAAAAAGTCATTCAACTTTAATTTTTAATTTAAAAGTCACACAATTAAGGATGTTTTATGAACAAAGGCACTCAACTTTGATTTGTAACTCAAAAGTCACTCAACTATAATTATTTTACTTACGAAGTCACTCAACCTATTTATTTAATTTTTTCAATAAAATTTGGTGACATAACATTTTTATTTAAAACTCAACTTTCAAAAAATAAAAAGACATCATTAAAATCATTTAAAGAGTTGTGTTCACGAAAATTGTTGGAGAATAGTTTAGCTAGGAAGGAGAAAAATATTCTTGTTATTACTACTTATAAGTTGGAGAAGATCTTTCCATGTGATTTCTTTGATTTGATAGAGCATTTTCCAATTCACATTGTACAAGAGACCCGCCTTGGAGGTCCAGTTCAAACGCAGTGAATGTATCCATTTGAGAGCTAATGTTTTTATATTATTTATTAAGTTATTTTTTCTTATATTGTGACTAGCTATATATAGAATTGTACATATAAAAAAAATTGATAGTTGCAAACAAACTATTAAGCAAAGGGGAAAGATTGATGGATCGGTTGTTTAAGATCATATTGCAAGTGAAATTGGTCATTTTTATTCTTATTACTTTGGGAATGAAGTGTCATGTAAGATAAGCAGGCTCAATCGCAATGGTGAAGGTGATAATGATCCTATGTATCCATCAAAATCATTTTTTAATCAAAATGGTCGAGAATCTAAAAAATGTGAAAGGTGAGGTTTCACTAAAATTGAAAGACAATCAACTCTGACATATATTTTTCTTAATTATCTCGAAATTCAACCATATCTTAAGTAAGTGTTAAAGTAGATTATCAAATTACATACTAAGTATTTATTAACTAACAAAATATCTCAATGTACAATTATCTACTTCTTCATAAGTACATTGGGTAATGAAGTATATGTAACGACCGGTTTAGATTTGGACGAAATCAGAGTCAGTGAGGTCTAGGGAAATCTGGTAACAATTGGGAATCTAATTAGGAATCTGATCATATGAGTAGATAGCTAAGACGCTAAGGAACTCGTACGACTTTACAGAATTGAATTCAGGCAAGTAGAACTCCCGAAATCGATATTAGCATGAAAGGGTTGTTTCTGAGTGTCATGGGAAGAAGGTGTGTTGTGAAATGGGGGTTTGGAAATTCTTTATTTAGCTCTCTGTTCCATGAAAACCGCTATGGCAGTATTTTGTGCCACCAGGGCGGGGTCGCTGTAATGGGGTGAGTACCACTGTGGCAGGACAGACGCGACTTAAGTCGGAAATAAACCCCAAAAATATTTTGTTCTGCACTTTTTGACTTTAAGAGCTAAGGAACGACCCAGGTGTTTTCTTGACAATTGTCCACCATTCTTGAGGCTAAAGGTAAGATTGTCACTCCCCGAATCCATTTTTCGATCCGTAGAACTTAGTTTCTTGGGTGATTATTAGTGGGGAAGGGTTTTGGAATTGTTTGGATGGTGGGAAAAGACCTAATCTGGGTATGGGGATCAAGGGTTTGTTTTAGGGTTGATAGTGTTGGCTTTAATCCGGGTAATTAGATATCGTTTATTGATTCCCGTGTTATTATGATTGTTTGTAGACCAAGAACATGCGAAAAGAATTTGAAGAGGGAAGAATCAAGTTTCTTAGGGGATTCAAGGTTTGTTTGAGGTAGGTGATGGTTGTAATTTCATGTTGTTTGAAATATGTTTGTTTTTGCTTCATTATGATGTATGTATGTATGTGAATGTTGCATTATTGATCACACTAATTGTAAATGAGGATAATTGAATGCCATGAATCATGACTTGATTGTATGTTTATGAGAATATACATGAATAGATCGGGTGTTGCGTTCCAAAATACTAACTGAGATCGGTTGCCACTTACCGGCATAAACATTAGAACAGGTGTCACGATCCGACACACTAACTTGGAACGGGTACCACGTACCGGTACACTAACAGTTTGCGTGTGAGTTCCATTAGAGGACCATTGGCTTGACATAACTGTATATCTTGAGAATTATGAAATTGTACGTTGTTCGTAAATGATGTTGATATGGTATATGTTCGGTGTATGCATGTTATTATTATGTTGTAATTGCGTATGTTTGTTGCACTTGGTGGGATAGCCGCGTGATCCTACCAGTACATTGTGATTGTGTAGTGATATTGCACTTGTTATTTCATTGTTGAGTACATGACATCTTCAAGCAGCTACTGGCAGACGTCATTTAGAATCAGTGATCATCATCAAATTCAAGGGTGAGCCAGTTCTTTCGGGCTGCCATGAGGTCTCTTTTCGTCTATGTCCATATTTCGAGCTTAGGCTAGGACTTAGGATTTCTTATGTTTAATTGTGTTGTACCCATTTTCTTAGACTAGTTAAGTTTTAGATGTTTTGGTACATTGACATTCAGGTTCTAGGTATTTTCCGCATTTGTTTTGGTTGTTAGACTTTTGTTTGGAGTATATGGGAACTCCCTATTTCTTTCCTTAGCATTTAAACTTGCTTCCGTATCTTTAAATGCCTTAGAATTTTTGTTGAGTTTATTAGTTTGGGTCGTAGTAATGGTTCTCCCACCGGAGGGTTAGTGTGGGTGCCACTCACGACGGTCTGGGTCGTGACAAAGTTGGTATCAGAGCCTTGGTTCATTGATCTTCATGTACCAAAATGAGTCCAGTAAAGTCATGCGGAACGGTACGGAGATGTCTGTAGTTTTCTTCGAGAGGCTATTGGACTTTAGGAAACCTCTCTGTTTTTCTAGTGTCTCATTTCGTGCTATGACTTGATTCTAATTTGTATCTGGTGATTTGAATTGTATCTAATCTCCTTCACTCTTCTGTCCGCAGATGGTTAACACTAGATTCAACGGCGTCTGACCCATAGCTCCTGTCAACATGCTAGCTGAGGAATCCACAGCAAGAGGTCGCAGTCTAGGCAAGGGTAGAAGAAGAGCTAGGGGTAGTGGCCGAGGAAGGGTGACACCTACTAGGAATGGAGCATCACTTTGAGATGCTCCCATAAATGTGGCCCTTCCTACGCATCATGAAGAGATAGAGGAGAATGTTGAGGTTGATGATGAGGAGAATGTTAGCTCAAGAGATTATGTCATTCTTGAAAGGATTGGTTGGTCCTGGAGTGCTTCCCTTTGTTCAAGCAACTCAAGCTCCCGCCAATCCCCCTATTGCTATCACTGTCCCCAAGGTGGGTGGAACTGTAGGTAATGATGTTTTCTTCCATCCTTTGTTGGGTCCTGTTATGACTAGTAATGAGCATGATATGTTGATTAAGTTCTTGAAGTTGAAACCGCATGTGTTCCATGGTTCCAAGAGTAAGGACGCATATGAGTTCATCCTAGATTTCTACGAGAGGCTTCAGAAGTTGGGAATTGTCCATCAACATGGCATGGAGTTTGTGACCTTTCAACTTCAGGGTGAGGCTAAGCAGTAGTGGAGAGCTTATGTGGAATGTAGATCCTCAGTTTTACCCCCACTTAATTGGACCTAGTTTCATGCTCTATTCTTGGAGAAGTATGTGCCTCAGACTTTGAGAGATCGTAAAAAGGATGAGTTCATGGCTTTGGAGAAAGGTGGTATGATTGTGGCTGCTTATGAGGCCAAGTTTCATGCTTTGTCTAGATATGCTACGCAATTGGTGACTACTGAGGAAGAGAGGATCCGCCTATTTGTTAAGAGACTAAATTCCGAATTGCATGTATTATTTGTCCATATGACCTCTGCAGGAAAAGCTTTAATGGGGTAATGAATTTTGTGAAGAAAGTGGAGGGGATGATGCGAGACGGTCAGGCTAAGACATTGGCTAAGAAAGCCAAGAATTTAGGCAACTTTCAGAGTTCTTACTCCAGAGGTTCAGAGAGGCCGACACTTGCAGCCCGACCAATTCAATCCGCTATGCCCGCTTCTACAGGTAATTACTCTAGAACTCCACCTCAGAATTTAATTCAGGATAGCCAGGGAGTCGCACCTTCGGCGGGCAGTAGGTCATCTTTTGATCGTACTTGTTATAACTGTGGAGAACCTGGGCATATGAAGAGAGATTGTCCCCACCCGCGCATAATGGATTCTGCGCAGCCGCAGACTAGAGTAGTGGTACCCGCGAGAAATGGTAATATTGGTCGAAGGCGTCCACAAGGTGGGAAAGGAGGAAATCAGCGACGTCGTGGAGGTAGAGAAAATGGTAATACAGGCAGGAGTACAGTGCAGCTAGGCAAGGAAGTCGTTTGTCATGATGACAGGGCTCAATGTTATGCCTTTCTGGGTAAGACCGAGGCGGAGGCGGAGGCGTCTGACGCAGGGATCACATGTATTATTCTTGTATGTGACCAAATGGCTAATATGTTATTTGATTCGGGTTCTACTTATTCTTATGTGTCAGTGCGATTTGCCTCAAAATTTGCTATGATTTATGATATACTTGATGCCCTCATCCATGTTTCTACCCCAGTTGGAGAATCTGTCAGTCACTCGTATTTATCGTGATTATCCTATTTTGTTTATGGGTCTTCAGACTTGGGCTGATTTGGTGATTTTGGATATGATTGATTTTGATATAATCTTAGGCATGACTTGGTTGTCCCCCTATTATGTTGTGTTTAATTGTAATACCAAGTCTGTAACTCTAGAAATTCCAGGAGGGGAAAAGTTAGAGTGGGAAGGGGTGTACAATCCTAAGCAAGCTAAGATCATATCCTCTATTCGGGCTAGAAAACTTGTAGGGCAAGGTTGTTTGGCTTATTTGGCTCATATTAAGGATGTTGAGGTTGAGTCTCCGTCTATTGAGTCTACTCCCATGGTGTCAGAATTTAGAAAAGTGTTTCCTACTGATTTGCCTGGTATGCCTCCGGACAGAGATATAAATTTCTAGATTGATTTAGAACCTGGAACCCGCCCCATTTCTATCTCTCTATATCGCATGGCTTCGACAGAATTAAGGGAGCTTAAGGTTCAAATCCAAGAACTTCTTGATAAAGGATTTATTCATCCTAGTGCTTCCCCGTGGGGTGCCCCAGACTTGTTTGTTAAGAAAAAGGATGGTAGTATAAGGATATGTATAGATTACCAACAATTGAATAGGGTCACCATTTGAAACAAGTATCCATTGCCTCGAATAGATAATCTTTTTGACCAATTGCAAGGCATCAGTTTTCTCTAAGATTGATCTAAGGTTTGGTTACCATCAGTTAAAAATTAGGCATGAGGATGTGCCCAAGACGACGTTTAGAACCTGCTATGGGCACTATGAGTTTCTAGTTATGTCATTTGGGTTAACAAATGCGCGTGCAACTTTCATGAATTTGATGAATGGTGTGTTCAAACCTTTTCTTGATTCATTTGTTATAGTATTTATTAATGATATTTTGGTCCATTCGAAAAGTGAGGAACAACATGCCGACCATCTTCGTATTGTTCTGGGTGTTCTTGGGAAACAAAGGTTATATGCAAAATTCTCTAAGTGAGAATTTTGGTTGACTTCAGTTTCCTTTTTGGGGCATATAGTTTCAAAGGAAGGGGTAATGGTAGATCCCCAAAAGATTGAGGCGGTTGAGAATTGGGTTCGGCCTAGCTCTGTGATGAAAGTTAAGAGTTTTGTGGGGCTCGCTAGCTACTATCGTCGGTTTGTGAAAAACTTTACTGCTATTGCCACACATCTGACAAATTTGACCAAAACGGAGGTACCTTTTGAATAGACTGAAAAATGTGAAGAGAGCTTTCAAAAGGTCAAGACTCTCCTAACCGCAACACCTATTCTAGCACTATCGGTGGAAGGTAAAGATTTTATAGTTTATTGTGATGCTTGACATTATAGTTTGGGTGCGGTGTTGATGCAGGATAAAAATGTCATAGCCTATGCATCGTGACAGTTGAAGGTGCATGAGAGGAATTATCCAACGCATGATTTGGAGTTAGCAACGGTAGTATTTGCTCTTAAGATCTGGAGGCATTATCTTTATGGTGTAAAGTGTGAGGTTACTGATTATCGCAGTCTACAACATGTATTCACTCAAAAGGATCTGAATTTGAGACAACGAAGGTGGATAGAGTTACTCAAGGATTATGATGTGACCATCCAATATCATCCGGGTAAGGCTAATGTAGTGGTGGACACACTAAGTCGAAAAGCGGTGAGTATAGCTAGTTTGGCTTGTTTGAGTGCAACTAAGCGACCTTTGGCTAAGGAAATCCAGACCTTGGAGCCTAAATTCATGCAGTTGGGCATCTCAGAAAAAGGTGGGGTGTTACCTAGCATTGAGATTAGGGCCACATTCATTGAGGAGATCAAGGCCAAACAGTTCGAGGATGAAAATTTGAACAAGCTTAAGAAAAAGATTGTGATTGGTAAGGCACAAGAGGCCACTTTTGATGCGAAAGGTGTGCTTAGTTTTAAAGGAAGGATTTGTGTTCCTCGAGTTGATGACTTGATTCAGAAATTGTTGACAGAATCCCATGGTTTGCGGTATTCCATTCGTTCGGTGGTGACCAAGATATATCGAGATTTGAAGCGAATTTATTGGTGGCCTGGCATGAAGAAAGAGATAGCGGAGTTTATGGATAAGTGTCAAAATTGCCAACAAGTAAAGTATGAACATAAAAGGCCTGCGGTTTTCTTCAGAGAATGCCAATTTTGAAATAGAAGTGGGAAAGGATAGCCATGGATTTTGTGTTTGGTCTTTCCAAGACTTTGGGGAAGTTCGATTATATTTGGGTAGTGGTTGACAGATTGACTAAGTCAGCCCATTTTATTTTTGTCAGAATAGATTATAATACTCAGCAATTGGCTAAGGTTTATGTGAAGGAGATAGTGAGGCTGCATGGGGTGCCCGTTTCTATCATCTCAGACCGTGGTACACAATTCACCTCCAAGTTTTGGAGGAAATTACATAAGGAATTGGGTACACAACTCACTTTTAGTACATCTTTCCATCCGCAGACAGACGGACAATCAGAAAGGACTATTCAAGTGTTAGAAGACAAGTTGAGGGCATGTGTGATTGATTTTGGAGGGAATTGGGATAAGTTCCTACTGTTGTGTGAGCTCTCCTACAATAATAGTTATCACTCCAGCATAGATATAGCACCATTTGAGGCACTTTATGGGAGAGGATGCAGATCACCCATAGAATGGTTCTAGGATGGAGATGTGAAATCATTGGGGGTTGATTTAGTGAAGGATGCTCAAGATAAGGTGAGGAGCATCCAAGCTAAGCTTTTAATAGCCTAGAGTAGACAAAAAAGGTATGCTGACCATAAGGTAAGAGCCATGGCATTTCAAACTAGTGAGAAAGTTCTTCTTAAGGTATCACCCATGAAAGGGGTGATGAGATTTGGCAAGAAGGGGAAGCTAAGTCCGCGATACATTGGTCCCTTTGAGGTTCTTGAATGTGTAGGGCCATTGGCTTATAGATTGGCTTTACCTCTTAACCTATCGGGAGTTTATCTGGTATTTCATGTGTCCATGTTGAGGAGATATCATGGCGACGAAAATTACATAATAAAATAGGACTCAGTGGTGTTAGACAAAGACCTTCAGTATGAGGAGGAAAAGATTGCAATTATTGATCATGATGTCCGGAAGCTGAGGATCAAAGAATTAAAGTCCGTGAAAGTTTAATGGAAACATCGTTTGGTTGAGTAAGCTACTTGGGAAACCAAGAAAGACATGCGAGACAAGTATCCCCAGTTGTTCAGCGATTCAGGTACTACTTCACTCTTACTTTAGCCTGTTTTTCCTAGTTTGTCACTTGGGGACGAGTGATGGATAAATTGGTATCTATTGTAACGACCGATTTCCGTCTTTATAGAAAAGCCAACAGGGAAATATTTTGGGCCGAAAAACTTTTTGGTAGTAACTTGAAATTTCCCAACCTAGTCCAAATTTGGATGAAATCAGAGTCAGTGAGGTCTAGGGAATTCTGGTAACAATTGGGAGATCTAATTATAAATTTTATCATATTAGTAGATAGCTAAGACTCTAAGAAACCCGTACGACTTTTCGAAATTGAATTCGGGCAAGTAGAACTCCCGAAATCGATCTTAGCGTGAAAGGATAGTTTCTGAGTGTCATGGGACAAAGGTATGTTGTGAAATGGGGGTTTGGAAATTCTTTATTTAGCTTTCTGTTCCATGAAAACCGCTATGGAGAGATTTTGTGCTGCTAGGGCGGGGCTTCTATAGCGGAGTGAGTACCGCCGTGGCGGGATAGATGCGACTTATGTCGGAAATAAACCCCAAAAATGTTTTATTCTGCACTTTTCGACTTTAAGAGCTAAGGAACGAACCCAAGTGTTTTCTTGATAGTTTTACACCATTCTTGAGGCTAAAGGTAAGGTGTTCACTCCCCGAATCCAATTTTTCGATCTATAGAACTTAGTTTCTTGGGTGATTATTAATGTGGAAGGGTTTTGGAACTGTTTGGATTATGGGAAAAGCCTAATCTGGGTATGGGGATCAAGGGTTTGATTTAGGGTTGTTAATGTTGGATTTAATCCGGGTAATTAGATATCGTTTATTGATTTCTGTGTTATTATGATTGTTTGTAGACCAAGAACAAACGGAAAGAATCCGAAGAAGGAAGAATCAAGTTTCTTAGGAGATTCAAGCTTTGTTTAAGGTACATGATGGTTGTAATTTTTATGTTGTGTGATATATGTTTGTTTTTACTTCATCATGATGCATGTATGTATGTGACTGTTGCTTTATTGATCACACTAATTGTAAATGAGGATAATTGAATGTCATGAATCATTACTTGATTATATGATTATGAGAATATACATGTGATTGTGATTGTGGCTTGTTGAATAGATCAGGTGTTGCCATCCAACATACTAACTGGGATCGGTTGCCACGTACCGACATAAACATTGGAGCAGGTGTCATGATCTGACACACCAACTTGGAACGAGTACCACATACCGGTACACTAATAGTTTGGGTGTGGGTTCCATGAGAGGACCATTACTTGATATAACTGTATATCTTGAGAATTGTGAAATTGTACGTTGTTCGTAAATGATATTAATATTGTATATGTTTGGTGTATGCATGTTATTATTATGTTGTAATTGCTTATGTATGTTCCACATAGTGGGATAGCCGTGTGATCCTATCAGTACACTGTGGTTGTGTATTGATATTGCACTTGCTCTTTCATTGTTGAGTACAGGGCATTTTCAAGCAGCTACTGACAGACCTCATTTAGAAGATCAGTGATCATCATTGAATTCAAGGGTGAGCTAGTTCTTTCGAGCTTCCATGAGTTCTATTTTCGACTATGTCCACATAGCGATCTTAGACTAGTACTTAGGATTTCTTATGTTTAATTGGGTTGTACCCATTTTCTTAGACTGGTTGAGCTTTAGATGTTTTGGTACATTGACTTTCAGGTTTTAGGTATTATTCCGCATTTGTTTTGGTTGTTAGACTTTTGTTTGGAGTTTATGAGAGCTCCCTATTTCTTTCCTTAATATTTAAACTTGCTTCTGTATCTTTAAATGCCTTAGAATTTTGGTTGAGTTTATTAGTTTGGGTTGTAGTAATGGTTCTCCCACCAGAGGGTTAGTGTGGGTGCCACTCACAATGGTTTGGGTTGTGACAATATAACACCCTAAAAGTTCATAAGCCCAAATCAAACCTTGAAATGATTAGAAAAACTGACATCAACATAAAAGAGTTTGTACGGACTATGGACCCTTTCACGGACCGTGAAATAAACCAGGGGCCTTGAGGGGATATGTAGACCAAAGCTCAAAAATTGGGAAATTTGGAAGAGAGTTTCACAGACTTGTTTATGGACCGTGAAAGATTGGAGGGACATATACTGATCCGTGAACCAAGCCCTCAGAACTCAAAAATCTTGTGTTTTACGGGCACTTGTATGGATCGTGGAGGATTATATGGTCCATGGAAGGCTTTCGTGAAATGCCTCCTTCAGTTTTTAAGTTAGAGTTATTTTGGTCTCTTTTCACTTTTTTTTAAATTCCTATACTATGTTGTTTTGACTTATTCTAAGTGGGATTAGAGGACTCTTGTTAGCCTAAACCTTCCCTTACACTCATAACTTCCCCAAAATCAATTTCTTTACTTTCAAGTCTTTTCTCGAGCAAGAACTAGGGTTCTAAGCTTCAAGTCCTCATTCCATGAATAAAGCCAACGATTTTACTCCAGGTATGTGGAATTTCATGAATGGGTATCCCTTCACCCATTGAGTCCCAAGAAAACCTCAATTTTCAAGTTTATGATTCCTACAAGCTATAACTTTCTATGATCTTCATGGGTTTTCATTGTTAATTAGTTTTCTTCATGATCAGTCCTAATTGCATGTTTTACCCATAGATATCATGATTTCAATTATAATTTCATGTTTTCAATGATAATTTCATGAACCCATAACATTCAAGTATTTTCATGACTCAGAATTAGATTAATTCAGGTGCATATCTCAGATTTTCATGATTTAGATGCTTCGAGATAAAGTATATTCCAGATTATTTTTAGATACCATGACATAAAATGCTTTCAGATAAAGTATCTCTTAGTATAGTTTTAGTTATCATGATTTATGAGCTACTCAGTATGTATCAGTTATCACTATTATCATATTATCACTGTTTCTAGATTATGCATGTTTTCGTTGGGAGTAATACTTAGCACCAAACAGACTTTAGGGATGAATGTTTTTAGTCAAACTATGTGTTGTTATGCCGTAATTTTACTAACCTTTAGAAAAATCACTTTTTGAAATGTTCTACGTATAAAACAATTTGAGAAAAATACTTAGAGAAGAGTCGCCACTTAATTTTTTAAAGAAATTAAGAAAACTTAATTTAAAAAGATTTTAACAAATAAACCTTTATAAATTTAGAGAAAATGGGTAAGAGGTTCTCATTTACACTTCAAGAAGGTTTTTAAAGCATTTGAAGTGTCTGCTAACACGCGGTTATCCTACGACTTAGATTAAATATATTTTGAATATTTTTAGGAAAATGATTAAAAAAAAAATTTACAATATTCAATTAACTTTGAGAAAATTTTTAAATAATGAACATTTTTTATTTTTGAAAAGGGAAACCTTAATTAAAGTATCTGAATTTAAATACAAGTGATTAGGATTTTAACTAAATTAATTAGAAGTTATATGAATCATTTTAGAAAACCATTTTAAATTAATGGAAAAATAAGTAAAAAGGTTCGGTCTTAATATATTTAATAAAAAGTATAAGAGTTGATAAAAAATTATTTATATTAAATAAACTAACATAAAGAATATGGTCCGTCTTTTGGAGATTTAATTAAGTTAAACCAAATTAAATAAAAGGGTTAGAGTTAAACAAATCAAATAAAAATATAAATAAATGCAATCAAATAAGTAAAGAGGTAATGGACTTGGACCCATGTTAGCCTTTCAGGCTGCTGATACTGTTGAATCATTTTGGGCTTTGGCCCAATTCTTAAATTCATGAGTTTAGCCCCCTTTTACTGTGTATATTCACTGTATACATTCGGCATATATCAGTGTATATCATCATGTATTCAGCCTTTTCCCTGCATTTTTTCTTCCGAAAGCTGCATATTTGCTTCCCTTTCAACTTTGTTGGATCAACGAGGCAAACTCGAACTTAAACCCGAGGATATGCAAAGAGGGAGTCCAAAACGGACTCGAATGGAGTTCAAAATGAACTCGGACGAGGAGGTTCATGCACAAAAGGAGATAAAAGTTAATGATAGATCAAGATAAGACTTTACCAACATTATACAATTTTATTTGGATGTAACAACAATATTCTCATTTGATAATAAATAAACACGCCCGAATTATTTATAATAATACACATGTATTCTTAGCAAAATAAGCAACTAGTAATTCTGAAGAAAACATGAGTACTAACAATTAAAATTAATTTCACTAACATGAAGTGATAAAGTACCAATAGTAAGACTAATGACCATTACTAGTGTTGAAACAAACCTAAACCAACAAGATATGTCCAGGAGATAAAAATTGGCCAAAACAGTGAGGAAAAAAAATAAAAGTACTATCATTATACAAGCTACTGCGACAATAAACAACCAATATATATATATATATATAAAAGACTTCACTATTCTTGCATTGTATCATACCCAAACTATACCAAATTGCACATAAGCAGCAAACAATACTAGATATGAGCATTGAAATGATACTAGTCTACCAACCAAAATGCCGACTTGACTCTAATGAAAGAAAATGGCATATTAAATAATTATGAGAGACATTTAGTGTCATTGGGATTCAAACAAACTTGACAACTTCTTAGATACATAAGCTTAAACCTACAAGCTAAAACAATATCTTATTCAACATGTTCAAAGTTACTAGAAGAGCTCAAGTGCTAAACATGATTATAACACTATTTTTATTTTAATACTCTAAACCAACTATATACTAATCTTACTACATAGTGAGTTTTAGCTCTTAGTGGAGAAAACTAGGACTAGAAATCATCATTAGGATTAAACTAAAAAATAAATAAATAAATAAAGAACGGAAAAGATAATACCTTCTTCGGAGCAACAAACCAGTACGATGAGCTTGACCACGAGGAGTTTTCACCACTGTTACCCTTTTCCGATGAGCTCCATAGTGCAACAAAAAACTTTGAATTTCAGGATTAAAACTGAAAGTTGCTCTCTTTTAGATGATGAACCTTTAGGGATTTTTTATGTGCTTTTTTTTTTGGGTCCCTCCTCTCCAAATGGCATCAATACCATGTATTTATAGGAAAAATAAAGGCTTGAATTCAAATAGTCGTTTGAGCGGGAGATGAGAGATTGATTGAAAATAATGGAGGAGAAAACGAGTAAGAGAAGAACATGCCCCCAAAAATCCGGATTCGATGTGATGTCTTCCGATTCGAATTAGATTTGGGTGAGATTTTATCTATGACAAAGTCAACAAATCTAACCCAAAGTCTACAATCTTTGAAATTTAGTGGGAGACACTTTCAATGGTGAAGAAATTAGGGTTCTTGGTATTGACTTTTGCACTTTGGAGAAAGAAGGGGAGAGGGGCGTGTCTTTGGTTGGAAAAGAATAAAAAGAAAGGAACATGGGAGAATATGCAATTATATGAATATTTGAAGATGTGCAAGAATTAAAAGAATGGCCCATTATATTTAAAATTTGACCATTTAGTTTCTATTCCAATCAAATTAGATTTCTATATGACAAAGTTGAATCAAATAACTAATTCGGTCAAAATTAAAATAAGATGAATAATTATCGATTAATTATTTGAGCTTCTTAATTTAAACAAGACAAAATAATTATCAAGACTTATTCATTACTTAAAATAGAGAACTAATTATACAAAATTATAAAACTCACTAATTCAAAGAAATAAATGAGTAATTATGATAAACATTATTTTTAGGCTATTTATTAAATATTTATATAAAAGATGAAAATCATATAAACCAACATGTAAAATTATATAATTATTTCTGAAAAATACTAACCAAAACTAAATAGAAAGAGATTTTAAAATATATATTTTTTAGGATTTTTCAAAGACGATTATTTCAAATTGTTTGAAATTGAAGAAGCTCGATAGTTAACTCGAATTGCATAGGGTCAAAATTGGGTGTCAACATGTGTCACCCATAGTATTTATCATAGATAGACATTATCAAGTGGATCCACCTTAGCTCAGTTATCAGGTCCCTTACGATGGCAAGTATTGGACACTTTCTTTTCATTATGGGGGAAGTACATTGAATTTCATGTAGTAGCTCACATGATTTATGTCAATTTTAGTATTTTCCAAAATCAAGTTTTCAGTTATTGCATGATCTTTTACATATGCGTTTGAGATCAATATATCTCAGCTTTACTTGGTCATTGCATCAACATATTTTACAAATTCAGTATGCTTAGATATCACGTTTATTATGAATATTCCCCATACGATATACATTCAAAGTGTCGACAACATAATATATGCATATATTGTTTGATAATATATGCTTTGACGCTCAATATCTAGCCCACAGTTATAATAGATCCAGTCAGCGTTGCAGCAGCTTTTGGTGCGTCCTCATTACCCGAGAATGAACCCTTTATCTTTGATTCTTAGTATTGCACTTTCAATTTCAGATATTTGGAGTTAGCAAGGGGTTTGTCCTAGAAATTCATATTAGTAGAGGATTTTAGATATTTAGATATAGATTCCGCTTATATCACATCTTTTAGATGTTAGTCTATCTCAGTATTATGAGCTTTATTTAGACATTTCTGATTTAGCTTTTGTGCTTACTTTCTAGTTTTTCTTTGGTTTTATGCAAATCTTAGTGTCAGGTCATGAGATTAGCTTGGGGTCACTTGTGGATCTTAGCACTGTATCACGTCTAGTGAATAGTCTCGGGACATGACATGAAGTTATATATACGAGTTTTTTCAAATGGCTAAAAGAATATTTAAGCCTGAAAGGTTATATTGATCCAATAAGTATATATATTCATTTAAAAATGTATATTTTTGAATAACAATATGTAGGTTTATGATGAACACGCAAATGTTGAACATCTGCAATTGGTGACAGAAGTTGCACTTGGACCTGAATCTCAAATTTAGAAAATAAATAAGTGTTGTATGAATGATTTCATGTTCCAAATTGAAGAAGCTTCTAGGTATAAGAAAACTAATAGTAGCAGTGTACGCGTTCAAGGTGATATCAATGGTAATGGCCAAACTCTTGATATTGTGGTGTCATTGATGAGATTATTGAAGTAAGATATTCAGGTTGGTCTAAAAATTAGTATTGTTNGTTGGTCTAAAAAAATAGTATTGTTTCAGTGTACGTTGTTTGACCCATCACATAGGTGCACAAGAATGAATCAACAATATAATATAATTGAAGTTAAGCACACGAGAAAATATGAAATTTATGATCCTTTTATCATTACACAAAATGTTAAGCAAGTGTATAACGTTCCATATTTGTTGCATAGAGGTAAGGTTGATTGGTGAGTTGTTATAAAGACTAAGCATGTGGGAAAGATTGTATTGGGAATGTGTTAGATGTGACGTACTAAAATGATATTGCAATTGTTCAACAACAAGTTGATGTTGAATTAGAAATCACTTTAAAACATCATTAATGCATATTAAAAGGAAATTTATGATGATGAGATAATGACAAATGTTGAGAAATAAATAAATGAGAAAAATGAATCATTTCGAGAATATGAATGAGATGATAACAATGAAACCCGAGGAGGAAGAATGAGATAATAATGGAAATAAAACAAGCGAGGAGAAAGAGTCAGAGAATATATACTATAGCTAGTATGTAAGTTTATTTTGCTAGCACTAATCATATTCAATACTTATAATTTTATATATCGTAATGTAAATTTGCATGCAGATATCATCGGGTGGTGATGGTGATAAATCTCATCATCTTAGGATTAATCATTCTAGTAAGAGTAGGAAGAACAAGAGTAGGAGGCCTATAGATCCTGAGGATATTCCAGGATAGGTCCCATCTGAGCTAGAGCAACACTTTTCTACACACATTTCTTATATTTCATTTGGAACTGAGATCCCTTAGAGTATCATAGTGCATACCGTTGGCCACGTGGAGTTTCTTCTTTTTCCCAATCCTTACCTCTATTGTGGCACACTTACCTACCTACAAACACCATTCCTCAGGCACAACCCTTATCATCTAATAGAATATCATTTTATACCCCATCTCCCATCACTATATCCCTCCACCTATCAGGTTTGAGTAGACTTAGAGATTTCAGTTCTGAGTTTGATGTTATGGATGGTACTCCATCATTTGAATCAACGTTATATACATTTGAGAGTATCACCTAAACTTTCACTTTCAGTTGTTGCTACACTCGATGAGGAGGAGGATCCGCTTGACCTAGCAGCTGGAGAGAGGGTCAGGCCTGATAGAGTGATGATTGAGCCTAATGGAATATCATAAGTTTATTTAGTTAAATATTAATTAATTAATTTTTTGTACATTAATTATTCATGAATTCACATGTTTATTATGTGTTTTGTAGGTGAAATCCCTCAAATGATGCTTCTATGGCTTTACATGAAAGTGTTAGGAGGCTTTTTACGGAGCCTTATCACTCTTCTACTCTTTCCCGGAAGTCAATGACTATTCATAGCTATTACCTTGACACCAAAGAGGAAATAAGTTAAGCCGGATTTCTCGTGACTGTCCAAGAATTTCAATGTTTGAATCGAGATTTCGGAGTGAGATTCCAAAGGGGATATGTCATGCCATATTTAATGAGTTTAAGGTATGTAATTAGTCATATATATTTTTAGTTAAGTTTGATACTATTTAGTATAATTTATTAATCATCTAATGCTACTCACTTTATTTTCAGACTATGTATACTTGGAAGCGAAAGTACAATATTTTCATTGTGATCACTTTTGAGAGGAGGGCCAGTGCCAGATTGTCTAGCTGGCTAAAAAAAGCTCAGGATTTAGAGACAAGTGAAACTTGGCTTTTTCCAAATGTCTTTGAGGGATTGTCTTGATATTGAGGCACAGATGAATTCAAGACTTTGTCTGAACAAGCCAAGAAAACTAGAAACAATGTTAAGGATGACTCATTGCACACTGAGGGTGCGAAGAGCGTTGAAACACTAACGAGAGAGATGCTAAGTTTCCTAAATTTAAACTTCTAATTCATAGATTTAAATAGAGTTGATTAAATATTACTTGATTGTTGTCTAAAAATTTTTTATATAGTTTCTTAGGAAAAAGAATTGGGGAAATAATGACCCGGAAGGTCATTTTTGGAAATTTTTATAAAAATTAATGTTTTATCCCTCCTGATAGTTTCGTTGAGTTATTTCTAATTAGTTTGTGGTGTTGGTTTTGAAATTTGAGCAAAAGATTGTGATTTTTGAAAGTTTTGACTTTTTAGAGGCTTAAGTTGTTTAAAGGTGGTTTTTGGTATCTACCAGAGTTTTGAGACTCCAAATGGAATTCCGCCAGTTTCATCAGCTCCGAAATGTGGAATATTGTCTAGACTAGTCGTCAATTTTAGATTCGGAGTTGCTTTATTGATTCGAGGTATTAAGTTGGAAGTTGATGTGATTTTAGCCTTTGAGTTGACTTTGGAAAACATTTGAAGTTCGGTTGCTTGGATAGGATTTTCGACGGTTCCATTAGATTTATGAGGATGATTAAAGGCCTAGGAGAGGTCTTGGTTGAATTTTCAAAGGTTTCGAGCTTAATTTGGCCCTTTTTTCTATTTTCTGGTGCTAGGTATTTTGTTCATTGCGACCACGAGACCTTCTCGTGCGATTGCATGGAGTTGTTTTTGTATGCTTCACAATCGCGTGACCCTCAGCCCGATCACATAAGTGTCTTTTTTCTAGTTATTGCGATCGCACGAGGCCCAGTTGTGATGGTCAAATTAAATAAGATGACTTGTTTACTTATCGTGATCGCAGGGCCTTGGGTTGCAATCGTGATGAGCAATTTTGCCTGAAAAATACGTCTTCCCAAAAATTGGGTTTTATCTCTATTTCACCATTTTTGTGACTTGAGAGCCTGGCTTTGGCGATTTCAAAAGGGTTTATCGAGTTTCTTCATTTGAGTATTGATTTCTAACTCCCCACCTCTTATACCCATTAATTATTGGCATAATACATAAACATGACTCTTAACTTGACTTCAACGGACAATTATGACCTCCAACTTTGGGTGTACACAAGTAGGCACTTAAACTTGTATAAAATTGAACATGTAGACATACGTATCCTTTTTGAAAAACGATGGAAGTGACTACATGGCCTTTTTATCATTTTTTACCAAAATAAAGACCCGTCATTTTTGAAGCATTTTTTAGTAGTGAATTTCAAAGAAAATGAGGTTAATTTTCATCCAATTTCTGTCCTACTCCCTGACCTTTTCAAAGACCCCTCATTAAATATGACCCTCATCAATAATTTCAAAGAAACTACTCTCTGTCATTAAAGACAAAGCATGAGAATGACAGCACTTGCTCATCCTCACTCATATTTAAGTGGCTGCTTAAAGTCGTCAATTCTCGTTGACATAGTCCATATTAAAATTCTAAAGTAGTTGACACTCTATTCCAATGTACTACTTTCTCTGTCAAACAAGAGTTATCTACTATTGACTTGACACACATCTTAAAAATCAATAAATAATAGGAGTAATATTACTATATTTCCCTTTGAATATATTAAATTTAAGGCTTTGGAAAATGTATTAGATATTGAATAGTATTTAATAGCAAGAGTAAAATACATAAAGGGTAAATTATCTCTTGGCTTTCAAATTGGACAAGTATTATTGAATAACTATTTTTAGTATAGTGAATAAATAAAGATGGACGGAGGGAGTAAAAGATTGTCAATATATAAAATTATCAATTCTCGTTGACATAGTCCACATTAAAATTCTAACATAGTTGACCCTCTATTCCAATGAAATTAAGTACGTATAAATGGAACTATGATGGGCTGGAGAATCAAACACATAATACTTACATCCCTAGTCTCCTTTAACAATGGCTCCTAATTATGTGATGATAGTTGCTCTGATAACATTTATTTGCTTTTCACTATGTTTTGGTGATGATGCTATGTTACCAACGTCACACAACAATCTCATAACCAAATCTAACTGCAATGAAAGTTGTGGCAATGTCAACATCCCTTTCCCATTTGGTATGTCCCGAGATTGCACTCTACGTGATCAATTCCTTGTCACTTGTGATTACTCCTTAAATCCTCCCCCCCAGCCTTTTTTAGAAAACAGCAGTATTGAAATCACAAGCATATCTCTTGCTGGGCAACTTAACGTCTTACAGTTCATAGCCACAGATTGTTATGGTGCTGGGATAAGCACGAATAAGATTAAGTCATTCATAGCATTACCGTCGTTGTTAACTGTGAACGACACATAGAATAGGTTCATTGCCGTTGGCTGTGACACATATGCCATTGTTCAGGGTTATTATACCAAGTTTGGAGCTAAAATCGAGTATCCCTCCTACATAACAGGAAGCATGTCCATGTGTAATAGTATTGATGATGCTGTTAATGGTGATAAAAACTCATGTTCTGGGGTCGGTTGTTGCCAGACATCCATCCCTAAGGGAGCATGGAATGTCACCATAACACTAAGCAGCTATTATAATTATAACTATACTAATATGACAAATAATTCTAGTTGCAGCTATGCTTTTGTGGTCGATCAAGCTAATTTTAACTTTTCTAAGAGTTACCTCAGCAGTTTGCAGAACACGAAGAAGCTTCCTCTTGTGCTAGATTGGGCAGTTGGTGAAGACAAATGTAAAATAGCTAAGACAAACTCGACTGCATATGCATGTAAGAGTAACAACAGCTATTGCCATGATGATTCAAATGGTTATCGATGTTCCTGCATGCAAGGATATGATGGGAATCCATACCTGATAGATGGTTGTCAAGGTATGTATATGTTTGTGAGTCACCTAATATGATTTAATATCAAATCTATCAAACCAAATGTTTACAGGCATTACAGCAGGGGTTGCTTTAATGGTTTTTATAATATTTGGCTGGTCATATACTTCATTCCAAAGGAGAAAAATGTCAATGATGAAAGAGAAGTTTTTTCAAGAAAATGGTGGATTAGTTCTACAACAGCGACTCAGAAAGGAAGAGGGATCAAGTCATACTAATACAATCAAGATTTTCACAGCGGACGATGTAGAAAAGGCAACTAATGGCTTTGACAAAGATAGAGTTGTTGGAACTGTGTACAAAGGATATCTAAAAGATAATTGCATCGTTGCCATAACAAGTCTAAGGTAATTGATCGCAATCAAATTGAACAATTCATAAATGAAGTCCTTGTCCTTTCCCAAATCAACCATAGAAATGTGGTTAAGCTTTTAGGTTGTTGCCTCCAGACGGAAGTTCCACTATTGGTGTATGAATTTATAAGCAATGGATGGAACACTTTCTGAACAACTTACATGATAAATTGAAGGCGTCGGCTCTTTCTTTGGATATTCGTCTGAAAGTTGCTGCAGAAACTGCTTGAGTACTTTCTTACTTGCACTCAGCAGCTTACCCTCCTATTATTCATAGAGATATTAAATCAGTCAACATTCTTCTAGACAAAAGCTACACAGACAATGTGTCCGATTTCAGAGCATCCAAGTTGGTTCCTGCTAATCAAAAAGAGATATCTACATTGGTTCAAGGAACTCTAGGATATTTAGATCCTGAATACTTGCAAACAAATCAACTCACTGAAAAAAGTGATGTATACAGTTTCGGAGTAGTGCTTGTAGAGCTCCAAACCGGTAGAAAGGCCCTATGTTTTCAAAGACCTGAAGAAGAGAGAGGTCTAGCTCAATATTTTATATCTTCAGTGGAAAAGGGTCATTTGTTCAATATTTTAGACGATAATATAGTCTGTGATGAGGGAAATGCAGGGCAATTGGAAAATATTGCCGTGCTTGCACAAAGGTGCTTAAATGTTAAAGGGGATGATCGACCTACAATGAAGGAAGTTGCTGCAGAACTGGAAGCTGGATCGAGATTGAAGCACTCGTGGGATCAAACTGATCAACATTCAGAGGAGATAGAGTCCTTATTGCACGACACTCAACCGTTGGGATTTGGATACGAATATAGTGAACACAGTGTCCATATTGATAGTATAACGAGCCATGTAACTTTACCATTTCCTGGAGGAAGGTGATCAATCATGCATGTTAATTTTTCTCAGCAATACGAACTCAAAACGGCGGCCACAGCTTCAACATGAATTGAATTGCATTTCTTTTATTTTTCAGAAGATAATAAATTTGTGTAACAAATCAATGTCAAGTGTACTAGTTATGTATTTCAATAATAGTTGACACGTTTTGATTTCTTCTTACACTTGAACAGTTCCTTTTAAAATTGTTTTGTTGCTCAACTTATACGTTTAGCATGTATTTTTGGTGCAAGGTCGTTAAAGAAAAAATATGGAAGGTCTTGATTTAGGCTGAAACTAATTTTGATGATCTACAAACATCTGTATAAAAATCATGTCCTTAGGAAGTCTCAGTTAGTAAAATGACTAGAGATGGTTGTTGATCAGACGGCGGGGTAAAACAGATTCAAAATGCAAGAAGGATTCTTTAAGAAATTAAGTTTATGAGATAAGCGCGTAAATCAAAGAACACACATTCAATATGAAAATATTGCTATGTTTGCACAAAGGGAGAGAATTTTTGAATTAGGAGAAGCCCCCGTAGATTTGCAAGCTTAACTCTCACATTCAGACCTTAAATAAACTGTCTGATCCTCTCCTCCTCTGTGGGTAGTAGTTGCAGAGAATACTTGGATAAAGAATGGAATTCAAAAGTCACCATACTAAAACATTTAATTAAAAATTACTAAGAGTAGAAAATGAATAATTACTAAGTAATCTCAAGGTTTGAAGGGAATTACATCAAAATAAGGAAGATCTGCGGCAGTCCAAATGGAAATAGCTCACCCTCAGATTTGGAAATAACTTACCTAAATACGGGGTCTAGTAGATGCCTCTGGATCATAGTCTGCACTCAAAATTAAGAAAGTGTAGGAGTAGCATCCCTACTAATACTATGTATCTGTAGACATCATATGTCGACTAAGATTAGTAACAGATATATAATCACATTTATAAAGCAAGTAGACAAGTAATTCCACATAGTCAAACACATAAGTCACAATTCAATAGAGTCATCATAAATCACTAACAATTACTATATGTGTAAATAGATATAGTTACAAATCATCATATTTCTAACATATCACAATCCACTCATCAATGTACAGAGCAAGAACACAGTATATGGACCAACACTATGGAAGTATAACTAACTCTAACCATTTATATTAGTATAAGTATCATGTCATATCATCATATATATATACTAAAAGTGAAAAGAATTTAAGTCAAAAGTTGAATTACGAAAATACCTCTACATTAAATAAAAAAAGTTAAAAAAATTAATTAATTAAATAATAATCATATCATATTATTATACTAATGCTAATCATCGTATACCCACTGGCTACTTGTTTGTTTTCTCCATTTTTGGCTTTTCATTTCCTTCCTAATCTAAATTATCTACCTATAAATATTCACTTATTGCTATGATAATTATAATAAAGAAGGTGAATGAAGAGTTGCAAGGTAATTAATTGTGAGAGAAATGTTCACTTATTGCTATTATAATTATAATAATAAAAAATAAACATATTTGGGAAAAGGTCCTGATTTACCCTTAAACTTTATGATTTGGAGCTGATATACTCTCCGTTTAAAAAGTGGCTCATATATTCCCCTGTCGTTATAGAAATAACTCATATATGCCCTTTTACTTAACATATTAATATCTAATAAATGAAAAATTCATTTTTTTACTGTAATTTAAGAAAATGCCATGTGGCATTTAAAATACCCCACCTTCCACCATACCCACCCGACCCAATTGGAAACAAAATAACCTACCCACTCAAATTAACCTAACTCATTTCATTACTTGTTTTCAGTTTCCACTTTCCACGTTCAAATGAAACAAAAATAAAAAAAAATTGTGAGGGTTCCGGTGAGCTCTAAACTAGAGCTAATTGGTCTCAAAATTGTTAACTTACGACGGAAATTAGCATTTTTCACAAACTTCTTTGAAGTTGTAGATAGCTTATATGATGCCGTAGATTTATTTGGAGTCAATCTCGGAGATGAAATATTAGTGATTTTATCCTCGAGCTCTTGATAAATAAGAAGCATTTCTGCAGTTCGAATGATTCTTAAATATGATTTTAGCAACGACGTGGAATGTCAATGAGTCATTGATGATTCTCGCTCATTTTTGAATGTTTCAAACATGTTCATTTCATTACTAAATGACACATAAGTTGATAAATCCATCACATAAGGCCTAATAAGATTCATCAAAAGTTGTCCTAAACTATAACAATGAACCAAAAGTTACTTGCGCACAAATCACAAATCTACAACCGAGCCTTAAAATCTAATATTTAAAGTTTGCAAATTCAAAAATATAGTAGTATCCGCGGGCCATTTTCCCTTCATTGTCATCAAAAGTTAGGATCGTAGAGCTCACTGAATCCTAACAATTTTTTTTATTTTTATTTATGTTGAGGTGGAAATGATGAAATGAAATGGGTGAAGTTAATTTGAGTGGGTGGGTTTTTATTGTTTCCAATTGGGTCGGGTGGGTATGGTGGGGTATTTTAAATGCCACATGGCATTTTCTTAAATTAAAGCTAAAAAATGAATTTTTAATTTATTAAATATTAATTTGTTAATTTAAAGGGCATATATGAGCCATTTCTATAACGGCAGGAGCATATATGAACCATTTTCAAAACGAAGGGTATATCAGCTCCAAATCATAAAGTTTAGGGATAAATCGGGACCTTTTCCCTAAAAAGAATGAAGAGTTGCAACTTCCAAGGGTAATAAATTTTGAGAGCTATATATAATATTTGTGTAGCAAAGAGGTGGCCAGCCGGTGGTAATTATTTTTGGAAAAATGCATGATTATTAAATTAACTTCTAGTAAACTTGTTCGTGTTTTGGGCGGTCATAAAGATGATGAGGCGCTAATAATTCTCTCTCTCTCACACACACATATATGATTGATATAGGAATATAGTCGGTTAAGTACTTAGATGACTCCCAACAAAATCACAAGTTATTATTCTTAATCAAAAGAAATTATAAACTTACAATAATAAAAAAATTCGAATAAAATATAAAATAAAGTGAAATTTCTACAACCTTAATCATTAAAAATTAGAAGAAAAAATATGATATCAATACACACTTTCGAGCTCTTGTCAATATACATCACACAAGTTGATCACCATTAAATAGTCTTTATTTTATTATTTAAGTCAAACTAAAACATGAATATAATAAGTACGTACCGAAAACATAAAAACTTAAAATGCTTAAGTCGTATAATCTATCTATTTATAGAACTATAATATTAAATATCAAATAAGATCATTACGACCTATTGATTATTTATTTAAGGGGCTATGATAATACAAAATTGTGGGAATAATGAAAATAAAGGGCACTAACTTTTATATTAAAGAATTTTTTTAAATGAAATCATTGCATATTTAATACAATTAATAAAGTTAAATGAGTGATATTATTAATATTTTCTATATAACACATAATAAAAATAAATAGAGAAATATATATAAATATAAATTATTGCAATATATAATAACCTAGAATCAACAAATACTTTCAAATATTATATAAATAAATAGGTGAAAGACCAACAAAAAAAGGGAGAGAAGATAATGATACAGTAAAACCTCTCTAAATTAATATAGGTGGAACCATGAAATATTATTATTTTGTAGATGAATTATTTAATCGATAAATTAATATTTATTAATTTATAGAGTGTTTCGATACCAAACAAGTTGTTTAGGGATGAAATCTCAAAGAATTTGAAAGAATCCACTTGTGAAAACGTCATTCATGAACTTGAGGTCATGATTAATGATTTCGGTTACCCCAATAAAATGGATGTTAATAACCTATTGGATGGGTGAAAACGATACATGTTCAAAGGTGTCCAGAGCTTAGAACAAATTGTGGATATCATTGGAAAAATAATGTTGGTGATAAAGTTGAAGATGATACAATATATTTGGAACCAGTTACGCGTAAGGAAACACTTGTATCTAGAACTCTTCACAATTTTATGGTGCAATTAGAAAAGACAACTGAAACTTTTGAATGTAATAAGAAAAGTTAGAGATGAACTTCAATTAGATTTAAATTTTAACAAAAAAACAGAACATAATAGAATCATATTTCACTAATTTTTTTTACAAATATTTGTAGTTTTAAAGAATTATTAATTTATAATATTAATGAGACCATATATTTATATAGGGGTCTTTTGAAAATATATTATATCTTATCGAAATGAGTGATTTTTTTCATTGACCCTAGACGGAAACGGAGGAAATTATTATCTTAGAGAAATTATTAATTAATCGAGTATTAATTTAGTGAGATTTGACTGTATTTCTTGGACAAAAATAGTGATACATCATCTTTTCTATCCCTAAAATTATTTGTAACAATACAATCCTCATAAAAAATTATATGAATTTTCATATACCACATTATATCTTCTAAGGCTCTAATTAAAATGGTACATATATATTGTTGGATTTGTTATAAGCCATAAATAAAAATCAAAACATATATAAAAAAGTAAACACATAAGTATAACTCATAAGTTGATGTTAGTAAACCTTGCAAATCGATACATATATTGAATCGCAATAAAATCAACAAAAATGAGGTTATAAGTCACAAAATTTTTATTTGACTCAAACAAATCAGTATTAAAAAGTAAAAAAAGAGGAAGGATAAGAAGTACCTGAAACTGAAGATGATGGAAAAGAAAACTCATGAATTTGTAAATATTTTAATCAAATGAAATAGTAGAAAAAACTTATTTATAAGGAGATGTTAAGGGCAGTAGAAAAGACTCAATTTATTATATGATATTAAGGGTAGTAGAAAAGACCCAATTTATTATAATTTTTTTAGAGGAAAAAGAAAAATGAACAACTTATGGATTAAATGAGTAACCGAAAGAAAGAAGACATTTTAATGAAAGAATTTTTTATTTTTTTTTGGTAACCGAAAGAATTTTTTTAAGGATAAACTGAAAATACAAATTCTTCTTTAATAAGCTTTCAATCCATCATATCAATTGTTTGCAAAATAGCTGATATGCTCCACAAAAGATTTTTTTTTTAATCTCTACTAATTTATTTTACAAAGAAGTAAACGTCTAATAAGAAGTCAATTGGTTAAATGAAGAGTCAATTAGATTATGTATTCTACGGACTACGTGTATATCCACATTGGTAGTGGAAAAGGCTTGCCAATAATTTGGATAAGAGTAACGTAAAATTATTGTCATAAGCCCATAAATAAAGAATGTAACATGAATAATGTTTGTGACAGAATTACTGATTGGAGTATTAAACCAGTGAGCTTCCTCCATTAATGGAGATTAAGCTCAAAGAGAAAGAAGAACAGAGGATACAATGGATCATTCTAGAATGAAGAGAGGATCTGTATTATTTCTTTCTTAATGAATGAATAATGAATACAACAGCTGTGTATATATACATGAATAAAACATGAGAATAACCAACTAACCAACTAATTGTAACTAACTACTTCAACAATGTTTAACAGACTCCTAACTAACTTTAAGTAACTAACTCTAAGTCTTAACTAATTCTATCACCCCCCTCAAGTTGGAGGTAGTGTGATTACAAACAACTTACTTACAATGGTAGAGTGCTTGACTCCAGTTAAGGCCTTGGTAAATATGTCTGCTAATTGTGAGTTTGTGGAAATATGATGAAGTGCAATCAATCCTTATTGAAGCTTATCCATCACAAAATGACAATCCACCTCAATATGTTTTGTTCTCTCATGGAAAATTGGATTTTTAGCAATATGAACTGCAGCTTGGTTGTCACAAAACACACGTATGGGTAATGAACTTTGCACCACCAGTTCATCAAGTAATCTCTCAAGCCACACTAGTTCTCTTACTACTTGTCTCACAACCTTGTATTCTACTTCTGCAGATGACAGTGACACTGTAGCTTTCTTCTTGGACTTCCAACTAACAGGACTGTCTCCCATAAGAACCAAATACCCACTAACTGACCTCCTTGAATCAGAACAAGCTGCCCAATCTGAATCACAGTAAGCAGTAACAATAAGATCAGGCTTATTTGAGATGAAAATTCCCAAAGTAGGATCTTGCATCAGATATCTAAGGACATGATAAGCAGCCTTCATGTGTGGTTCTCTAGGAGATTGCATAAACTGGCTAAGGTGTTGAACACTAAAAGTTATATCCATCCTTGTATTTGTGAGGAAATTAAGTTTCCCAACTAGCTTTCTATAATGAGTGGGATCTGATAACAACTCCCCATCTGTGGCTTTAAGTTTTTTAGTAGAATCAAGTGGTGATGTTGCAACTCTGTAGTTCATTATATCAAACTCCTTCAGAAGATCAGTAGTAAATTTTCTCTGGGTAAGAAGAACACCATCATCCCTATATAGTATTTCTAGTCCTAAGAAGTAGTGTAATTTGCCAAGATCTTTTATTTTGAATTGATCATGCAAGAAACTCTTCAAAGAGATGATTTCCTTCAAGTTTGTACCTGTCAAGATCACATCATCACATATATTGCAACNNTGACCTCCTTGAATCAGAACAAGCTGCCCAATCTGAATCACAGTAAGCAGTAACAGTAAGATCAGGCTTATTTGAGATGAAAATTCCCAAAATAGGATCTTGCATCAGATATCTAAGGACATGATAAGCAGCCTTCATGTGCGGTTCTCTAGGAGATTGCATAAACTAGCTAAGGTGTTGAACACTAAAAGTTATATTCATCCTTGTATTTGTGAGGAAATTAAGTTTCCCAACTAGCTTTCTATAATGAGTGGGATCTGATAACAACTCCCCATCTATGGCTTTAAGTTTTTCAGTAGAATCAAGTGGTGATGTTGCAACTCTGCAGTTCATTATATCAAACTCCTTCAAAAGATCAGTAGTAAATTTTCTCTGGGTAAGAAGAACACCATCATCCCTATATAGTATTTCTAGTCCTAAGAAGTAGTGTAATTTGCCAAGATCTTTTATTTTGAATTGATCATGCAAGAAACTCTTCAAAGAGATGATTTCCTTCAAGTTTGTACCTGTCAAGATCACATCATCACATATATTGCAACAAAAACTAAAGAGCATCCCTTTCTCTTATAGAAAAGTGAGTAGTCATTGTTTGAATGTGTATAACCCTTTGAACATAGACTGCTGACCAATTTGTCATACCACTGTCTACTGGCCTGTTTTAAATCATATAGAGACTTCTTGAGTTTGCAAACTAAGTTGTTGTTGTCCACCATAAGACCCTCTGGTATTGTCATGTATACTTCCTCATGCAAATCACCATGAAGGAAGGCATTATTCACATCCAACTGGTATAAACTCCAACCCCTTTTTACAGCCAAACAAATCAAAGTTCTCACAGTGATCATTTTCACTACAAGTGAGAATGTTTCAGTATAATCAATCCCAGCTTGTTGTGTATATCCCTTCACCACCAGTCTGGCCTTGAACCTCTCCACAGTACCATCAACTTTGTGCTTGATTTTATACACCCACCTACATCCAATGACATTCTTACCTACTGGTAGGGGGACCAGTTCCCATGTATCATTTGCATATAGTGCCTCAAACTTCTGTGTAATTGCCATTTTCCAAGCAGGATTCAAGATTGCCTCAGCATAACAAAAAGGTTCACTCTCATGTGAAATGGCCTTTACTAGCTGCTGGCTACTAGAACATAAAGTAGTAAAACAAACATGCTCATGGTTTGACAGTAATGAGTTGAGGGAATGTTGTTGTTCAGGTGTTGATGTGGTGGAGTGCATGTTAGGTAATATGTAGTTGTAGTGTTTAAGATAGTTAGGTGTATGAAGGGTTCTACTTGTTCTTCTAGGTGCTGGCACTGGTGGAGCATCACAAGTAATGGAAGGATTAGAATGATATGGTGGTGTTGGTGTAGTGTTAGGTAAAGGTGTGTCTGTGTTTGATATGGGATCAGAAATATTGTTGGCTACCTGGTTAGTGATAACTTCATGGAGTGTGTCTGTATTCATCATTTCATCATTGGAAATGGTTGTTTCATTAAGCATACAAGTTAATTTATTGGGGTGATGAACAAGCAATTTGAGAATATAGTTAAAACTAGAACCATCAGGAGCAATAACAAAAGGAAAAACATGTTCATGGAAAGAAACATCTTTGCATACATGAATCCTCTTTGTGGCCAAATCTAGGACTTTGTAACCCTTTGTATTGTAAGGATATCCAACAAAAATATGAGGTGTTGCCCTTGGTTCAAACTCGTCTTTATGATTTTTCAAAATGGTGGGGAAACATAGACATCCAAAACTCCTAAGATGAGAGTATGTGGGTTTTCTTTGGTACAATTGTTCATATGGTGACATATTTGGTAGTGATTTGGTAGGTAATCTATTGATAAGGTAAGTAGCAATTAGCACACATTCTCCCCAATACCTCATAGGTAATTTGGATTGATAAAGAAGGGCTCTTGCTGTTTCCAAGAGGTATTTATGTTTCCTTTCTACTACCCCATTTTGTTGGGGTGTGTAAGGATAAGATTTCTGATGTATAATTCCTTTTTCTTGAAAATATATTGTTACCTCACCACTTGTGAATTCTAGGCCATTGTCAGACCTGATAGTTTTCAGTTTGGTTTGAAATTGGTTTTCTATGAGACATACAAAAGCTTTCACAGCTTGTAGTGCATTACTTTTGCATCTAAGTAGTTGTGTCCATGTTGATCTACTATGATCATCCACCATGGTCAAGAAATAATTTTAACCATCATGAGTTGATATGTGGTATGGTCTCCAAAGATCAACATGTAGTAACTCAAAGATCTTGCTAGTTGTGCTTGTACTTTCTGGAAATGGTATTCTGGTTTGTCTTGCCATGGGGCATATGGCACAAGTAAAGGGTTGTTTGGTGGAAAAATCTATAGGTATGGTTGAAATACTCCTCATCTTTACAAATGGTACATGTCCCAATCTAGTGTGCCACAAGAGTTCAGCAGTATGAGTATGAGATGCAGGAGAGGAAGCATAAGTAAATGAATTTGCAGCATAGAAAATAGGATCACCAGTAGAACAAGTTCCTTTATTTGTAGTTTGTGAAACTTTTACAATAGATGGTGAAACTTTACATTTATTTTCAACTAAAGGTTTTCCACAACTGAGTAAAGATGGAATAGAATGACAACTTGAAGAGTGGTGTGTGTGTGAATGAATGCCATCAGACTGAGCACAACAGTTGTGACACTTGATGCATAGAAAGTATAGACCATTTTTGGCTCTACCAAGCTCCAAAGGGCTCTTCAGAGAAAGGCCCTGCAACAAACAAGAAGATTTGTTAAAACTAATTGTACCTTTAAGTTGTAGAGACAAACAATGGACAGATATCAAGTTAAACTTAAAGCTAGGTACAAACAACACTTTACATAGAGTCAAAGCTGGGTTCAAACAAGCATCTCCAATTTCAGTTACTTTAACTTTATATCCATTTGGTAGGCTGATTAGGAAAGGATAAGGTAGAGTTCTAATATTCTTAAGGATGGTTTTATTATAGGTCATATGATGTGATGCTCCTGAGTCTATGATCCATGAGCTAGCAGCTAATCTAGTACATTTACATGATAGATCATATATCTCAGATATTAAAGAGTAGCAAGCAAGTATACCTGCCAGGTTAACAGCTCCACTCAATGTGTTGTCTGAATTGTCACCTCTATTGTTTCCAGCCTGTAGGGTTCCCAAGAGGTTAAGCAGTTGCTCATACTGATCCTTGGACAAGTTCAATGGCATTTGTTGCCTTAGTTCAGGACCTTCCTCGACTTCATTATTCCCCTCTTCTTGTGTATATGCATTTGTTGCAGAACTTGAACCTTTACCTTTAGGAAATCTGGAATTTGTTAGATAACCATGGAGCTCATAACATCTATCCTTTGTGTGTCCAGGCCTTTTACAGTAGTCACAAAACAGACCAGATCTGTTCTGTGAATATGAGTTATTAGTGTTAGAGCTTGCTCGATTGTTATTGGTACTGCCAGAGCTGCCTGCACCTCCTCTATAAGAACTGTAATTTGTCTTAAAACCTTTTCCATTAGAAGTAGATGCAGATGCAGTTAGAGATGTGGAGTCCAAAACAATGTGATTATGAGGCTTTACTTCCCTCTGTCTCTCCTCTTGGGATAGTATAACAAAAGCCTGTGCCATGCTTGGTAAGTCACTCATCATCAAGATACTTCCCCTTACTGCAGTATACACTTCATTCAAACCCATCAGAAAATGTATAAGTCTCCTGTCTTGTTTAGCCTTGTGCATCTTGGTCTTTCCACCACAAATGCACACACAAGTGCATTGAGAAGTGATGTCAACAGTGTTCATCTATTCCCACAACTTCTTCATTTGTGTGTAATATCCAGTAACATCTAAACTTCCCTGCACCAAATCATTTATCTCCTTCTGTAATTGATACAATTTACATCCATTTGTTTGGTCATAACGATCCTCCAATTCCTCCCAAAGCTCTCTAGTATTGTTCACATACTGTAGGCCATCTCTCAATTCTGGTGAGAGAGAATTTAGAATCCACGAAGTCACCATGTCATCACACTTTTCCCAATGCGCAAAGCTTGGATCCTCTGAATCAGGTTTCATAATTTTCCCATTAATGAAGCCTATTTTGCTCTTCACTGATAAGGCCTTAAGGATAGCTCGACTCTATGATCTATAACCAGTTTCATAAAAAATAGTTGGCAACAATGTTGATCCTGTATTTTCTGAAGGATGCAAGTAAAATGGACTAGCAATGTCCATTCTCACAGTAGAAGAAGTTGCAATGTTTGAATTGCCAGATTGAACATCAACCATACTGATCAATATACCTTTGAAAGTAAAATTTCCAATTCGTGTAAAACAGCAAACACAAAAACACAAACAGATGATATGCAACAGTGTTTTGTCGCACAGTAAGATAAAAATTCAGCAGAAACAATTGATTCCAACACTTCGAATAGATCGAGAAACAGAAATCGCGATTGAGAAACAGAAATCGCAGTTGATTTCAAAATAGATCGAGAAACAAAAACAAACACAATCTCACTAATTCCCAACTGTGAACTGAAACCAATACTCACAAATCAAAATTGAATGCGGAATGAAACTCTGTGCTCTGATACCATGACAGAATTACTGATTGGAGTATTAAACCAGTGAGCGTCCTCCATTAATGGAGATTAAGCTCAAAGAGAAAGAATAACAGAGGATACAATGGGTCATTCTAGAATGAAAAGAGGATCTGTATCATTTCTTTCTTAATGAATGAATAATAATACAACAACTGTGTATATATACATGAATAAAACATGAAAATAACCAACTAACCAACTAATTGTAACTAACTACTTCAACAGTGTTTAGCAGACTCCTAACTAACTTTAAGTAACTAACTCTAAGTCTTAACTAATTCTATCAGTTTGCAATAATAATTAGTAATAACTAAAGGGATTTAAATGTCATAACTAAGAAACTAACTTGCAGCTTAAATTTACTATTTAATAATAATAATAACAATAATAATATAATATAATATATATTAATGATTTTGTTGTAGTAATTGAACTTTATAGGGCTATTTTGATATTTCTAACTTTCAACTTTTTTTTGTTCCCAATTTTAGTATATATATATATATACTAGAAAATATACAAAATAATATTAGTACAAAACTAATTATTTAGATGTTTGAACTAGAAAATATACAAAATAATATTAGTACAAAAACTAATTATTCAGATGTTTGAACTTTAAATACTCTATCTTGATTGAAATGTCATTTTTATGTATTTAAATAATTAGTAATAACTAAAGGGATTTAAATGTCATAACTAAGAAACTAACTTGCAACTTAATAGTAATAATAATAATAATAATAATAATAATAATATAATATAACATAATATATAATAATATAATATAACATAATATATAATAATAATAATATAATATAATATAATATAAACTTGCAACATAATAATAATAATAATAATAATATAATATAATATAATATAATGCTATTGTTGTAGTAATTGAACTTTATAGGGTTATTTTGGTATTTCAATTTTTAACTTTTTTTGTTCCCACTTTTAGTAATACTAGTTTTTAGGCACACGCTTTGCGCGTGTAACCCGTATTAATGAGTATATATATATTTTTTAAAAATAAAAATTATTAAATAATATGATTTGAGTTCCTTTTTATAAAATATGTTAATTAATGTTTCTTACTTTGTCTTACTAGTAATTGTGACACTCCAATTTCATGACCTCCAAGTGAATGCACCAAGATAATAGTATGAGAAGTTAATAAAATAAACTTTATTTATAAGTCAAAAAATAAGTTTGTAAAGCAAAAAAAAAAGATAACAACTATCTAAATTTAATTTCTCGATAGTGTTAAAAGTTTTTTTTTTTGGTAGAATAATATTAGAAAATCAAAAGATTGCATGAAATTAATTCTCTGCAAACCGTGGTGCAGTACTAATATTTTTTCAATTAAAAGATTGATAAGAGATTATTTACTTTTTGTACAAAAAATGGTGTAAGATTAACTTTGAGTGAAAGGAAAACAAAACCTTTCAACTTTTTTACTTTGCCATTTGAATTTCCTGATAATTATAATGAATGTGTTCAAAATACTATATTAAATGTTTATCCACAAGCACTTTAAACTAATTATTTAATTATAAATATTTAAAATTAAGGTGTAAAAGTTCTTATTATTTATATCTACTATTTTTATATAGAATTTAATTTTCTCTTCATACATATAATTTATCCACCATTAATTTAATGCTATATTTTTTATCTTCTTATTTTTTTTCCAAAAAAAGAAAAGAAAAGAAGAGAGTAAACATTTTATCACATTCATTCTTAAAGATGAAAGTTAATGTATATGTAAAATTATAAGTACAAAGAATAAAAAAGAAGAAGAAGAAAGATACACATGAGCAAGACAATTAGACATTCCTTTTTGCTTTTGTCTCTATAATGAAAATTGAATATTTGAGCATACAAAATAAAAATCTGAAATTAAAGCAAGTTTCTAACAAAACAACAATTCAACTATATGAAGAGAGATAGAAAAGTCTTATTATAATTCTAATTGCTACAAATAAGTATAAACTAACACACCAAGCTCTGATCCTTCAGTAATTGAATTCTTATCTATTCTCGTGACATTATAGGGGGATCTCACAACTTCACCACAAATTGTGACATTATGTCACCTGTTTAGAGCTCCTACACACAAGAACTATAGGAGTAGTAAATAAAAGTCTTTCTTAAAAAAGTTAAATTTATAGGACAAAAATTACGGAAACATGAAAAGTCACATGAAAATTTGAAAGGTCAAATACTATTAAAATAAATATAAAAAAGATAGAGCATGAAATCTAACTTTAAAAGATACACGAATCTACTTTAATTTCTTTTCTTTAAGGAATAATTACTCATTTGTATTATTATTTTTTAATTTGTGTGAAAAATTTGAAAGGTCAAAATTAATAAATGAGAACAAGAAGAATAAATATATGAAAATTATAAAGTTAGCTCCTAACTAAATATGCATACGTAAAAAAATGATGTAAGTAATTATTTTCTGAAGAAAGAAAAAGACCAGACATGCAATGAATTGAATTATATATATATATATATATATATATATATAATATGTCTATCATAAAATAATATGAGTAAAATGATAAGTTTATTAAACAATTCGTTGCAACTTACAATTTAATTAATAATTCTTTCATTGTCTTTCTAATAAATAACCTACAATTCAAAATATAATTAAAGTATTATTATTTAATATTTAATTAATTAGATGCTTAATTTAGCCTAGGGGTGTATATATATTATTATTTAATATTTAAGGTATTATCATTTAATAATTAATTAATTAATTAAAATTTTAATTTAGTGTAGGGTAAAGTGATAAGTATATCAAACAATTCATTGTAACTTACAATTTACTAATGATTCTTTCATTGTCTTTCTATAAATAACTTACAATTCAATAAATAATCAAAATATTATTATTTAATATTTAATTGATTAGATGTTTAATTTAGCCTAGGGATAAAATGGTAATCTAGCTTTTCATCTTTGAAGCTTTCCACTTTTAGTAATATATGATATATGATATATATGATGATTATACTAGCTAGAAAATATACAAAATAATATTAGCACATAAACTAATTATTTAGATGTTTGAACTTTAAACACTCTATCTTGATTGAAGTGTCCTTTTTGTGTATTTAAATATTTATCTATGTGTAAGATATTTGGTATGATAAAATTGAAACATTTCATGAAAAGTCAAAGTCATGATTCTCTATTAATCGAATAAACTACAGTTATTGATTTATGCAAAAATATCAAAAACGAACTTTAAAATGTCCAATCATATCAAATTATTTTAATATGAAAATAATATAGTATTTTTACATATCAAATATCAAAATAAACGAACTGAAGTTTTTGATACAGTATTGTACCATACTATACACCTATGAAACTTTCATCTACAAATTTCTGTGCTTGACTGCTTCGCTTCTGATGGCACTACGTGTTAGGAGGGATTAATACTCTATTTGGAAGATTGTTGCGTGTCACCAGTATTTGGTAAGTATTTTAAAAACAAATTGTATCTGATACAGTATTTGATATTTATAAAAAAATATATATTGAATATTATATTGAAATACTCTATATATTTACATATACTATCCACGTATATTATTATATATAATACTAGAAAATATATAAAATAGTATTAGCACAAAACTAATTATTTAAATGATGAAATTTTGACTATTTTATCTTGATTGAAATGTTTTTTTTTTGTGTAATTAAATGTTCCTATATGTTTTAGGTATAATATGATATAATTAAAATGTTTGTTAAAAAGCCAAAGTCACGAATATTCTCAGTCGAACAAACTATGGTTTCTTGAATGGTTTTGCTTCTGAAGCCACTACATAATTTTAAAAATAGGCTTAAATATGACCCCTCATCAATAATTGCAAAAAAAATGAAGTCAAATCCATTAGGTTTTCAACCAATTTCTCTGACCTTTTCTTGATTAAACCCTGTTTAGTTAATATTTCAACAAATACAAAACATGAGAATGACAGCTCTTGCTCGTTCTCACCTTCCTTCAAACGGAAAACTAGCCATTCACGTTATTTTCTGGAAAAGAAATTATGTACTGAATGATTCTCGATGCATATAATTGACTGCACGCAAAAATTAAAGTCGCCAATTCTCGTTGACATAGTCCTTCCGAATTTATTTATAAGTATCTATGAAAGGACTGGAGTATAAAAATCACAACAAACACATTTATAGTACTATTTACATCCCTATATAGTCTCCTTCAACAATGGCTCCTAATTATGTGATGATAGTTGCTCTGATAACATTTATTTGCTTTTCACTATCTTTTGGTGATGATGCTATGTTACTAACGTCACACAACAATCTCATAGCCAAACCTAACTGCAATGAAAGTTGTGGAAATGTCAACATCCCTTTCCCATTTGGTATGACCCCAGATTGCACACTACACGATCAGTTCCTTGTCACTTGTGATTACTCCTTTCCAACTCCCCAGCCTTTTTTAGGAAACAGTGGTATTGAAATCACTAGCATATCTCTCTCTGGGCAACTTAATGTCTTACAGTTCATATCCAGAGATTGTTATCGTGATGGGATAAGCACGAATAGAACCAAGCTATTTATAGTATTACCTTCGTTGTTAACTGTGAACAACACTGCGAATAGCTTCATCGCCGTTGGCTGTGACACGTATGCAATTGTTCAGGGTTATTATACCAAGTTTGGAACTAAAATCGAGTATCTCCCCTACATAACAGGATGCATGTCCATGTGCAATAGTATTGATGATGTTGTTAATGACACATGTTCTGGGGTCGGTTGTTGCAAGACATCCATCCCTAAGGGTGCATGGAATGTCACCATAACACTAAGCAGCTATTATAATTATAATGATACTGATATGAAAAATGACCTTAGTTGCAGCTATGCTTTTGTGGTCGATCAAGCTAATTTTAGCTTTTCTAAGACTTACCTCAGCAGTTTACAGAAAGCAGAGAAGCTTCCTCTCGTGCTAGATTGGGCAATTGGTGAAGAAACATGTGAAATAGCTAAGAGAAACTCGACTACATATGGATGTAAGAGTAAAAACAGTGATTGCCAGGATAATTCAAATGGATATCGATGTTCCTGCATGCAAGGATATGATGGGAATCCATACCTGAAAGATGGTTGTCAAGGTATGTATATGTTTGCCAGTCTCCTAATATGATTTTATATCAAATCTATCATTTTGCAAATGAATGTTAGTTTACGGTTGTGCTCTACGAGTCTGCAGATATCAATGAATGTGTAGATCGGAAACTAGATTATAGGTGTGTCACAAATGCCATTTGCAACAATACAGATGGGAGTTATACATGCACTTGCCGTCCAGATTTCAGTGGCGATGGTTATACTGAATGCAATCGTGACAATCCTCAGAGAAAAATTCAGAATATTAATCTTGTTATAGGTACCTTTCTCAACTTCTTTGGAATTCTGCTGGCAAGAGGTTAATTCCGTCAAATATTACTACTTGTTTGATTATTTGTTTCACAACTGAACGGAAAAAGAAGACCACAGATTGTGGAGGTGTGTAGATTAAAATGGGCAACAATTTTATTTTCATGAACTACATACATGTGCCTAAATGTCTAATACAATGGCTTTATTGGGTATATCTATATATGTTAGTAATATATTTTTATTACAGGTGTTACAATAGGGGTTGCTTTTATGGTTTTTATAATATTTGGCTGGTCATACACTGCATCCCAAAGAAGAAAGATGTTAATGATGAAGAAGAAGTTTTTCCAAGAAAATGGTGGATTAGTTCTATTGCAACGACTCAAAGTAGGGGAAGAGGGATCAAGTAATACCAATACAGTAAACATTTTCACAGCGGAAGAGCTACAAAGGGCAACTAATGACTTTGACAAAGATAGAGTTGTTGGTCAAGGAGGTTATGGAACTGTGTACAAAGGATATCTCAAAGATAATTGCATCGTTGCCATTAAAAAATCTAAGGTAATTGATCGCAATCAAATTGAACAATTCATAAATGAAGTCCTTGTCCTTTCACAAATCAACCATAGAAATGTGGTTAAGCTCTTAGGTTGCTGCCTTGAGACGGAAGTTCCACTACTGGTATATGAATTTATCAGCAATGGAACACTTTCTGAACACTTACATGACAAATTAAAGGCGTCCTCTCTTTCTTTGGATATTCGTCTTAGAGTTGCTGCAGAAACTGCTGGAGTACTTTCCTACTTACACTCAGCAGCTTACCCTCCTATCATTCATAGAGATATTAAGTCAGTCAACATTCTTTTAGACAAAAGCTACACAGCCAAAGTATCTGATTTTGGAGCATCCAGGTTGGTTCCTGCTGATCAAACAGAGCTATCTACATTGGTTCAAGGAACTCTAGGATATTTAGATCCTGAATACTTGCAAACAAGTCAACTCACCGAAAAAAGTGATGTATACAGTTTCGGAGTAGTGCTTGTAGAGCTCCTAACCGGTAGAAAGGCTCTATGTTTTCAAAGACCAGAAGAAGAGAGAAGTTTAGCTCAATATTTCATATCTTCAGTGGAAAAGGGTCATTTGTTCGATATTCTAGACGATAATATAGTCTGTGATGAGGGAAATGCAGGGCAATTGAAAAATGTTGCTGTGATTGCACAAAGGTGCTTAAATGTTAAAGGGGATGATCGACCTACAATGAAGGAAGTTGCAGCAGAATTGGAAGCTGGATCGAAATTGAAGCATTCATGGGCTCAAACTGATCAACAGTCAGAGGAGATTGAGTCCCTACTGCCTGGATTTGGATACGAATATAGTGAACATAGTATCCATGTTGATAGTATAACGAGCCATTTAACTATACCATTTCCTGGAGGAAGGTGATCGATGATTTTGCTAGCAATACAAACACAGAACGGCCACGACTTCAACATGAATTTCTTTTTTCTCTTTTATTTGTCCAGAGATAATAAATTTGATGTCAAATGTACTTATTTATGTATCCCACTAATAGTCGAAACATTTTGATGTTCTTCTTACACTTGAACAGTTCTTTTTAAAAATTGTTTTGTTGCTCAATTATATTTGGTGCAAGGTCCACACGTACTTGGAAAACACCTGAGCGTGTTTGAGGTTAACCCATTGACATTCCACTGAGCTGATTCCCTCTCTGCAGTTAGGAGGCCTTGGCATTAGACAGTGTTAACAACAGTTAAGATCAAAACATTAATATTTGAATAATAAATAAAATAATTAATTTTAAGTCCCTGACGATGATGCAAACGACTTATTACTTCTAAATGCATATGCAAGCCAACCCTATGTTTTCTATAAGTATTATACTAACTCACAAGCAGAGACCTGTTATTTACAGTTATTTAGAATATACTATTACTAATTGATTGACCAAGTATTTTGGTCTTGGCAGAACAAACCCAGGTGGTGGTTTCATAAACACATCTTCTTCCAGGTCGCTGTGAAGAAATGCGTTTTTCACATCCATCTGATTTAAGGTTCAACCTCTCATTGAAGTCACAACCAATAATGTTTGTACCGTTGTCATCTTAGTAACAGGTGCAAACGTCTCCTCATGATCCACTCTATACTCATGTTTGTACCCTTGAGCTAGCAACCAATCGAATTTCGTAGCGATCAATTGTACCATCTGCCTTTAGTTTAATGGAATACACCCACTTAGTTCCAATGAGAACTCCATATGTTGGTTTATCAATAAAGTCCCAAGTAGAATTTTCATTAAATACACGAAGCTCTACCGACATTACCTCTTTCAAACAAGTTTATGTAGAAACTTGAGGGTAAGATGTAGGTACATCAACAACATGAAGTGTGGTATGCATGGCATAAGACTTACCAAATTTCCTTGGAGAGTAACTGAGTCGTTCAAGAGCATGGCGGTCTGCCTACTGGAACGGCTGTCATGACCCAGACCGTCGTGATTGGAACCCACACTAACCCTTCGGTGGGAGAACCATTACTACAACCCAAATCTAACAACTTAACCAAATACTACACATTTAAAGATACGGAAGCAGGTTTAAATGATAATAAAAATGGCGTCCCATAAACTCCAAAGGTTTAAACAATTAACAAACCAATTTGAGGTTGTTCCTTTCCTCCAAAAGAAATATAAGGTGTTTTCGAAACAAGTGTCTTCATCGAAGATTTTTCGATGGCTTTTGGCGACTAATAACGAATCAGTTAGCATTAATGAGTTGTTTGATCCCCCTCAGGACTCGGTAAGCATTATTCTTTAAACATTTTTAGTTAAAGTAAAATTGTTGTTGCTTTTCTGTTTTTATTGTAGCCTTTTCAACAAGTGTTTTATTTGTTTAATTAGTTGTTGTCAATTGTTGAAGTTATTACAACAATTGCTGGAACAATTAGAACAACTAGTATATAATAATATTTAAATGCAGCAGTTGCTTTATCACATTTTAATTATTATTATTTTTATATGTAGATTGTGCATCCATGGATAATTCCTAATGCGGAAATTCAACCCTTAGAACCTGAAAGTAATTGTACCAAAACTCTACTAACGACAGTCTAAGAACAAGAGGTACAACCCCAAAACTAAACAACACATTAAACAAATAGTTTGAGTCCGAAGAGAGTGGACTTAAACAAGAAAGATTCATGGTAGCCTGAAAGAACTGGCTCACCCTTGAATCCGATCACGTTCAATAGTCACCTAGCTGAGGTTTATCAATAGAAACCTGAAGATGCCATGTACTCAACAAAGAAAAAGCAAGTACAATATCAGTATACAACCACAATGTATTGGTAGGATCATGCGGCTATCCCATTAAGTGTAACATACATTAGTCAATACAACAATATAATCACATGCACATATCGAACATATACAATATCCTCAACATATACGAACAATGAACAACTTCACGATTCTCACATATCACAGTTATATCAATTTAGAGAAGCATACCGTCTTCAAATATTAATCATCATTAGATATAAACAAACTCATCACAAGTAGATACACAACACAATTCAATGGTCCTCTCACGGAACCCAATTCAATGGTCCTCTCATGGAACCCACACCTAAACAGTTAGCATACCGGAACGTGATATTCGATCCAATGATTATGCCGAAACGTGGCAATCGATCCCATAATTATGCCGGAATGTGGCAACCGATCCTAATTAGTTATGCCGGAACGTGGCAACTGATCCAAGTTAGTTATGCCGGAACGTGGCAACCAATCCATTCAACACACCACAATCACAATCCTAAATATATTCTCAAGCTCATACATTTAAGTCATGATTTCATGGTAATCATGACCCAGACCGTCGTGATTGGCACCCACACTAACCCTTCGATGGGAGAACCTTTACTACAACCCAAATCTAACAACTTAACCAAATACTACACATTTAAAGATACAAAAGCAGGTTTAAATGATAATAAAAATGGAGTCCCCATAAACTCCAAAGGTTTAAACAATTAACTAACCAAACTAATGCGGAAATTCAACCCCTAGAACTTGAAAGTCATTGTACCAAAACTCTACTAATGACAAGTCTAAGAACAAGGGGTACAACCTCAAAACTAAACAACACCTTAAATAAATAGTCTGAGTCCAAAAAGAGAGGACTTAAACAAGAAAGATTCATGGCAACTTGAAAGAACTGGCTCACCCTTGAATCTGATCATGCTCAATAGTCACCTAGCTAAGGTCTATCAATAGCCACTTGAAGATGCCCTGTACTCAACAAAGAAAGAGCAAGTGCAGTATCAGTACACAACCACGGTGTACTGGTAGGATCACACGGCTATCCCATTAAGTAACACACATTAGTCAATACAACAATATAATCATATGCATATATTGAACATATACAATATCATCAACATATACAAACAATGAACAACTTCACGATTCTCACATATAACAATAATATCAATTTAGAGCAACATACATCTTCCAATATCAATCATCATTAGATATGAACAAACTCATCACAAGTAGATACACAACACAATTCAATGGTCCTCTCATGGAACCCATACCCAAACAATTAGCATACCAGAACGTGGTACCCGATCCAATGATTATACAGGAACTTGGCAAGCGATCCCATAATTATGCCAGAACGTGGCAGCCGATCTAAATTAGTTGTGCCGAAACGTGGCAACCGATCCAAGTTAGTTATGCCGAATGTGGCAACCGATCCATTCAACACACCACAATCACAATCACAAGTATATTCTTAAGATAATACATTTAAGTCATGATTTCATGGTAACCATCATTCATCTATCTCATTTACAACAATGTGATCAATAATGCAACATTCATATACATACATGTATCATAATGAAGCAAGAACAAACATATATCACACAATCATAGAATCACGACCATCACCTACCTCGAATCCAAGCTTGAATCCCCTAAGACACTTGAATCTTTCCTTTTCGGATTCTTTCCGCTTGTTCTAGGTCTACAAACAACAATTTAATACAGGAATCAATAAACAATCACTAATTACCTGAATTACTAACAATTCTATGAGACCTAGATCAAACCCATGATCCCAACTATCTAAATTAGGGTTGTTTCCACCATAAAATCCATGAAAAAACCCTCCCCCATCAATATTCACCCATTCTATTATTTTCTATGGATCGAAAAATAGATTCAGGGAGTGAAAAACTTACCTTTAGCCTCAAGAATGGTGTTAGCCTCAAGAATGGTGAAAAATGAGTAGGAGTCACCTAAGGTTTGTTCCTTAGCTGTAAAAATCGAAAAGTGCCAAATAAGGTCGTTTAAGGGTTTGTTTACGAATTTTAAGTGTCGAACCCGCCACATAAGTCATCACCATGTGTCACGACCCAAGTGCACCCCTTAGTCGTAACACGGCGTATTTGACCTCGATGAGGTCTTATACAAGCCTCATAGTATTCATTCATCGCATAGGTAATAAAAATAGTAAGGAATTAAAACTTTTATTCAAAAACCAATACTATTCAAAAGTCATCAACATTCAAAAATCAATATACGCAAGCGTAAGACTAAGTCTCACATGATCATCTTAGACACAAGTCTCAAAACAAAATAGGGGCACAACCCTTTACAATCGAAGTGGAAACTAATAGTCTATTACATGAACTAAGAAACTTCTAAATCATGTGTCCTCGAACATATGAGGACATACCAAAACTTGGAAGATAGCAATCCAAGCACTTCACTCTAAAGAGAATCCCTTAGTTACCACAAACTACATTAGTAGTAAAAACATGAAGACGATGGTGTTAGTACAATTAAGCACTAAGTATGATGACCATGCAAGAACATGCTAAAAAGGACATTTTGTTGAAAGCCATGCTTGTATGCCATTTTAGTAAAACCTTATGAACATTGATACAATAGGCACAATATAAGTCACAACCAACATACAAAGTCACATACCTCACATTTAGTCTAAATCACATAAAATCCTTTACCTTTTACCTTTGACCATTCACCTTAATTAACCCTTAGACAACACTTTCTGCAATGTATAGATAGCGTCCCATACCACCATCCATACCAAGCATCACCCTAAGGTCACCTAAGTACACTTACCACTTATCATACTTCACATTACAAGTACTCATGCTCCACTAGTACCAACATACAATACATAAACATATTCGTTAAGTAAGTCATGTCATAATCTTAAGATCCCCATCTAAAGTTACCCTAAGACACACTTAAGTAAGACATGAAGAGGCCGCCCATACAACCTATTCATAAATACCTAAGTGTTTCTCAAGACCACAATAGACAATGAACCTTTACCATTCAACATAATATACCAAACTCCTCATTTCATTCATTCATTAGACCATAAGTCAACATTCATCAATTCATAACAAGGAAGTAATTCTCATACATACAATCCAAGTTTAACATCATTCTTTTATACCTATAAGCATTTAAGTCACCTATTCATTAACTTCATTTATAACACCTTCATTCATTAAGACACAAGACCAACATTCTTCATTTAACATGATCATAAAAGTCCATTCATTCGTTATCATCATAAGGAACACAACATGACCTTCCTCAAATGCCTACTTGTGCAATGCATAGATGGTGTCCCATACCACCACCCATGCTAAATAGTACACTTTTAGGAAGACATGGTTCATTACATTTTTGTGGGGGTAAGCCTTAATCGACATAAACCATGTGAGTAACTCATGGAATCCCGGTGTCACCCTCACCAGAAAAAGGGATCCCTACTTGCCTAAGGTAGGGCCAATCTTTCTAGCTTAAGTGGATCCACTAGCTATAGTCCAGTGTGGGCACATAGTTAAAGGATAGGGAGATTGCTTCTAGATACTCCGCCTCTACTTACGGATGAATATCCATCTCTAGAGGTTGCTACTAGATAATCCGCCTCTACTCTTGGATGAGTATCCACCCCATATCATATACTCTCGGTGCTTAGCATTATTCCCCACGGAGTACTTGACATTCATTACTTTCATTCATTAAGGGATACAAGATTGTTACTAGATACCCCGCCTCTACTCATGGATGAACATCTATCTCAACCCAACATTCATTAAAGGAATAGGGATTGCTACTAGACACTCCGCCTCAACTTCCGGATGAGTATCCATAGCAATCCAACATTCATTCATTAAGAAGCTGAAAGGAATAATGAGATTGTTACTAGACACTCCGCCTCAACTCATGGATGAGTATCCATCTCAAATCCTACATTCATTATAAGGGATAGGGATTACTACTAGATACCCCGCCTCAACTCATGGATGAGCATCTATCCCATCCCAACATTCATTCACATTAACTTTCATTCATCTAGATTACACACCCGTGCTTTACATGACACTCATATGTACAACATCATGATAATACTTGAATTGACATATATTTCCTTCATGGACATGATCACAATACATTTAATATGTAAACAACTCCACCATAAGTTGATCAATCCGTACAAGGACAATTCTATATCAATTTTACATTTGTAAGGGAATTAGGTCAATTTACCATTGTCCAAAGCCACAATCATCATTATTCAATCCTTGAACAATTCACTATAGATAGGTATAGATAACAATAGAAACCAATAAATCAATTCAATCTAAGCACAATTACATTAACATTGAATCATGATCACAAAACCCACTTCATAAGTCAATTTTAGGAGTTTAGTGAAAACATGGGTTCTTGAAGGAATTCCATATAAAATGATCTTAAAATCATAATTCAAACCTTAATTCATCAACATAATGACTTTGAAAACATTTTACCAATGAACCCATGCTTAGAATAGAAATAGGACTTTTGATCATTGAAAAACTTGAAATCTATTTTGATTTGTCTCCTTGACTGGAAGGTTAATAAAGTATGAAGGATCACCATACCTAATTGATTGAATGCCCACGAAAATCCTCTTAAAAACTTGAATATTTTGACCTAGAAACCTTGATTTCTTCACTTCTAATGGAGTCTTCCTTTAGTGAGTGTTTTGGAGAAGAGAGGTTCAACTTTTGGGGTTTTGAAAATAATGAACCCAAAAATACTATAACTTTTAATACACTTAAAATATGTAAATAACCATAAAATAACCGTCCCCTTATTTTAACAGACTTGGGGTGTATTTATCAATTCACCCCCACTATTGCTGACTTAAATGGCAACAACACAGGTGCCAAACCACGGCCACCGTCCACAGACCGTGGATGGATTGACGGCCCCGTGCTGTGCATCCGTGGTTTGGTACTATTGAGGAGGGGGGGACAAATAGAGTTTAGCTCTAAAAAAACTAAGTGTTGGCCTACGGAGGCCATCCACGAACCGTGGATGGACCTATGGGGCGTGAACCCCATCCTTAGGTCACCACTTTTTGGTGAATATATTCATTTGGGGCAGCCTTGGGGGTTGAACTTAAGGCCCTCCTCAAGGACCCTTAGGGTGGTCCTTGGGGAGTCGTACCCAGAGGTTTACCCCCTACAGATGTCCAACTACACATTGGAAACACCTTCTCATGATTTCACCTTCAAAACGACACATCAACTTCGATGACAACACACTAGCACCAAAAGACTAGTTTCCAGATGTCATGGACGTCTCTCGACATTTGACCTCTAAAACCACTAAACTGACTTATAACACCAATTTTAACCATTTATACTCGATTACCAACTACATACTAACATGTGAGGCTCTAGTTCCACTGGTTCATTTTTAGGGTCGTCACATTATCCCCCACTTGGGAACATTCGTGCTCGAATGACAGTTACAACTTTTCAAGGAGTTCATGACTCAAACTAGCTGCCCACAACACACAACATCATAGTCAATGCACCAACTACATCATATCATGAACTCGATGGAAAACTCAAGTAGGAGCTACTTCTACAAACTCATAATGCACTTATACTTCATCATTTTTCATTGCAAACTGGAGGAACTACCTTCTCCAACTTTAAGCATGCTTCTCAAATCCACATAAGCCAAAATATGCAATTACTCTCAAAAGTACACATAGGCATGATCAACATTTTAACTCATGAATTCACAATAAACATCTCATACCTATTGCACAACAACATGAGAAATATAGATCAACTACTAATCTTATCATTTAAACATAATATAATCAAGAGCATGCATAACATAACGAGACCATGCAACTCATAATCATACACATGACTCCAAAACATGAACAAGCTACTAGGAACTCTTGGTTTCAAGCTAAAATAAGAATAGAAGGAGAGAGATAAGGATATCAACAACCTTACTAATCAACTCTCTATCCCCCACTTGTGGGTAAACCCAACTAAGGTCAACATAAGGCAACATAAGAAACTATAACTTACCAGTACCTTCATCCGAATTCACTTCATTGTCCTTGTTAGCTTGAAGAGCATAGAAACGACCATAGTTTGGAGGGATAGGAACCATACCATCTTTAGGAGCTTGCTTGGTCTCTCTCCCTTTTGCTGAAAGTGTTGGGCAATCTATCATCTTATGCCCCTTCTTTCCACATCCAAAACACCTATCCATGCAGGAAAGACACCTACCCAAATGTTGTTTCCCACATGTAGCACATCTAGACCTCTCAAATGAAGAACCACCTCCATTCCCTCCTTGATGTTTAGGGTTAGACACCCTATCATTGTTGACTATCGGAGAATCTTGGTTGTAGTACCTCTTCTTAGACTTAGATTGACTTTGTTCATCCGGCCTAGCCCTCTTCAAATCCCTATTCATCTTCCTAAGCTTTGTCTCCTCAATTTTTTGAGCATAAATCATGAGCTTAGAGATATCCATATCATAATGGAACATTGCCGTACAACACTCTTCCTCAACCGAACGGACACTACCATAACAAACTTATTCATTCTAGCCCTAAAATTTGCTACCAAGGTCGGGGCATACTTAAAGAGTTGGGTGAACTTGAGAGAGTATTCCTTCACACTCATCCCTCCTTGACGAAGGTTCATGAATTCCACCAACTTTTGCCCTCTCAACTCTAAGGGGAAAAACCTATCAAGAAAGGCCGTCTTAAACACTCCCCAATCTACCGGGTCCACTCTTACGGGTCTCTCATCTCTCCATTGCTCAAACCACACTTGAGCCACATCTTTTAGTTGGTAGGAAGCCAACTCCGCTTTCTCCCTAGAAGTCACTCCCATTGCCTCTACCACCTTAAACACTTCATCGATAAAACCTTGTGGGTCCTCATCCACTTTAGAGCCATAAAAGGTAGGAGGATTCATCCTTATGAAATCCCAAATTCTGGAAGCGGGAGTACTTGAATTAAGGTTTCCTTGGGGTCCAACACCTCGGTTAGCTTGGGCCGTTAAGGCTTGAGCTTGAGTGGTGGCGGCTTGGGATTGAACCGTCATGAGTTGGGTCAAAGTTTGGAAGGAAGCCTTTATATCCATATTAGACATGACCCCTTCCTCATTAGGAGCTTGAGGACCTTAGGGAACTTGAGAGGAAACCTCTTCATTCACATTCTCATCCTGTTCCCTCCTTGCATTAGCTCATCTCGTATTCATGTTCCTCTAAACACAAGAGAAGGGTTAGGAAGACACTTATAGAACTAAACTCTAAGGCACGATTTCAAGAATATGAAAGAAGTGTAACATCTATCATCCTATAGCCTATCGCTCATAGATGTGTCTCGACTTATACCGATGAACAAGACTCTACTAGACGTGACTTGTGACACTTTGAACCTAAAAACCATTTCCAAAACATTGTGCTTTGATACCATGTTTGTCATGACCCGAGAGCACCCCCTAGTCGTACCACGGCATATTCGACCTCGAAGAGGTCTTATACAAGCCTCATAGTATTCATTCATCGCATAGGTAATAAAAATAGTAAGGAATTAAAACTTTTTATTCAAAAACCGATACTATTCAAAAGTCATCAACATTCAAATATAATTATACGCAAACGGAATACTAAGTTTCACATGACCATCTTAGACACAAGTGTCAACTTAGACACAAGTGTCAAAACATAATAGGGACACAGCCCTTTACAATCGAAATGGAAACTAATAGTCTATTACATGAACTAAGAAACTTCTAAAACATGTGTCCTCGAACATATGAGGACATACCAAAACTTGGAAGATAGCAATCCAAGCACTTCACTCTAAAGAGAATCCCTTAGTTACCACAACCTACATTAGTAGTAAAAACATGAAGAAGATGATGTTAGTACAATTAAGCACTAAGTATGATGACCATGCAAAAACATGCTAAAAAGGACATTTTGTTGAAAGCCATGCTTGTATGCCATTTTAGTAAAACCTCATGAAAATTCATACGATAGGCACAATAAAGGTCACAACCAACATACAAAGTCACATACCTCACATTTAGTATAAATCACATAAAATCCTTTACCCTTTTCCTTTGACCATTCACTTTAAGTAACCCTTAGACAACATTTTCAGCAATGTATGGATAGCGTCTCATACCACCATCCATACCAAGCATCACCCTAAGGTCACCTAAGTACACTTACCACTTATCATACTTCACATTACAAGTACTCATGCTCCACTAGTACCAACATACAATACATAAACATATTCGTTAAGTAAGTCATGTCATAATCTTAAGATCCCCATCTAAAGTTACCCTAAGACACACTTAAGTAAGACATGAAGAGGCCGCCCATACAACCTATTCATAAATACCTAAGTGTTTCTCAAGACCACAATAGACAATGAACCTTTACCATTCAACATAATATACCAAACTCCTCATTTCATTCATTCATTAGACCATACGTCAACATTCATCAATTCATAACAAGGAAGTAACTCTCATACATACAATCCAAGTTTAACATCATTCTTTCATACCTATAAGCATTTAAGTCACCTATTCATTAACTTCATTAATAACACCTTCATTCATTAAGACACAAGACCAACATTCTTCATTTAACATGATCATAAGAGTCCATTCATTCGTTATCATCATAAGGAACACAACATGACCTACGTCAAATGCCTACTTGTGCAATGCATAGATGGCGTCCCATACCACCACCCATGCTAAATAGTACACCCTTAGAAAGACATAGTTCATTACATTCTTGTGGGGGTAAGCCTTAACCGACATAGACCATGTGAGAAACTCATCGAATCCCGGTGTCACCCTCACTAGATAAATGGATCCCTACTTGCCTAAGGTAGGGCCATTCTTTCTAGCTTAAGTGGATCCACTAGCTATAGTCCTATGTGGGCACATAGTTAAGGGATAGAGAGATTGCTTCTAGATATTCCGCCTCTACTTACGGATGAATATCCATCTCTAGAGGTTCCTACTAGATACTCCGCCTCTACTCCCGGATGAGTATCCACGCTATATCATATCCTCTCGGTGTTTAGCATTATTCCCCATGGAGTAGTTGACATTGATTATTTTCATTCATTAAGGGATACAAAATTGTTAGTAGATACCCAGCCTCTACTCATGGATGAGCATCTATCTCAACCCAATATTCATTAAAGGAATAGGGATTGCTACTAGACACTCCGCCTCAACTTTCGGATGAGTATCCAACGCAATCCAATATTCATTCATTAAGACGCTCAAAGGAATAATGAGATTGTTACTAGACACTCCGCCTCAACTCATGGATGAGTATCCATCTCAAATCCTACATTCATTATAAAGGATAGGGATTACTACTAGATACCCCGCCTCAACTCACAGATGAGCATCTATCCCAACCCAACATTCATTCACATTAACTTTCATTCATCTAGATTACACACCCGTGTTTTACATCACTCTCATATGTACAACATCATGATAATACTTGAATTCACATATATTACCTTCATGGCCATGATCGCAATACATTCAATATGTAAACAACTCCACCATAAGTTGATAAATTTGTACAAGGACTATTCTATATCAATTCTACATTTGTAAGGGAATTAGGTCAATTTACCATTGTCCAAAGCCACAATCATCATTATTCAATCCTTGACAATTCACCATAGATAGGTATAGATAACAATAGAAACCAATAAATCAATTCAATCTAAGCACAATTACATTAACATTGAATCATGATCACAAAACCCACTTCATAAGTCAATTTTAGGAGTTTAGTGAAAACATGGGTTCTTGAAGGAATTCCATATAAAATGATCTTAAAATCATAATTTAAACCTTAATTCATCAACATAATGACTTTGAAAACATTTTACCAATGAACCCATGCTTAGAATAGAAATAGGACTTTTGATCATTGAAAAACTTGAAATCTATTTTGATTTGTCTCCTTGACTGGAAGGTTAATAAAGTATGAAGGATCACCATACCTAATTGATTGAATGCCCACGAAAATCCTCTTAAAAACTTGAAGATTTTGACCTAGAAACCTTGATTTCTTCACTTCTAATGGAGTCTTCCTT
>NC_064288.1:47851743-47860643 GCF_019186545.1 Solanum stenotomum
GGGGGGGGGGGGCAAATGGAGTTAATCTCTAAAAAAACTAAGTGTTGGCCTACGGAGGCCATCCACGAATCGTGGATGGACCTATGGGGCGTGAACCCCATCCGTAGACCACCACTTTTTGGTGAATGTACTCATTTGGGGCAGCTTTGGGGGTTGAACTTAGGGCCCTCCTCAAGGACCCTTAGGGTGGTCCTTGGGGAGTTGTACCCGGACGTTTACCCCCTACACATGTCCAACTACACATTGGAAGCACCTCCTCATGATTTCACCTTCAAAACAACATATCAACTTCAATGACAACACACTAGCACCAAAAGACTAGTTTTCGGACGTCATGGACGTCTCTCGATGTTTGACCTCTAAAACCACTAAACTTACTTATAACACCATTTTAACCATTTATACTCGATTACCAACTACATTCTAACATGTGAGGCTCTAGTTCCACTAGTTCATTTTTAGGGTTGTCACACCCTGCTTCAGCGGTCCCGCCCTGGTGGCAGAAATCCCACCCCCAGTGGCTTACATGGAACCAATGAGCTATTTTAATAATTTCAAGACCCCCATTTCACAACACACATTTAACCAACGACGCTCAGAAAATATAGTTCACGCTAAGATTGATTCCAGGAGTTCTACTCACCCGAATTCAATTTCGTAAAGTCGTACGAATTCCTTAATGATTTATCTAATTACTCATGTAATCAAAATCATAATTAAATCACCCAATTGTTACCAAATTTCCCAACACCTTAATGACTCTGATTTCGTCCAAATCTGGACTTGGTTAGGAAATTCCAAGTTACTACCAAAAGTTTTCTGACCCAAATTCTTTCTCCATTAATTTTTTCCCTAACGACGGAAATCAGGTCGTTACAACGGCGCGGGGGATTAACTAAATGAGTTGATTCCTCTTCTGAAGATGAGCATGAGGAAGTCGAGTCAATATCAGAAGGAAATGAGGGCTGGAGATCATAGTGATCATAGTTCATCGGCTGCTCCGGAGGATCAGTAGCTACCACATCATCATCAAACTTTTACAAAAAACAAACAGATTTTGAAGTATGTTTAGAATTGTGTTTGTAAGAAAATTGACCCTAGATACACGAACCTGACGATGAGATGCATCATAATAGAATACCCCTTTCGTGTGTCATTGTAGCCTATAAATACATTGTGCTACATTTGCTAAAAGCTTTTATTGTTCATGTGCTAGAAAATGGACAAAACATACACAACCAAAAACTCGCAAGTAGAAATATCAGACTTCTTATGAAATAATTTGAAGTATGGTGTCTCAGTGGTAATGACTAGGGAAAGTGGTCTATTAATCAAATAGACGGAAGTATGTACTGCTTCAGGCCAAAAACTCTTAGGCATATTAGATGTACCCAATAAAGTCATTGTAGTTTCCAAAACATGTCGATTCTTCCTTTGTCCACCAATATTTTGTTCCAGAACATGAGGACAAGTGCGTTAACCATGTCGATATTATCTATCTATCTATCTATCTATCTATCTATCTATCTATATTAGCTTTAAAGCATGAACTCCTAACTTGAATGTTAAATTACTATAATATTCCTAACTTAGATTGTGACTTTTTCGATGAGTCATGACTTTTTCGATAAGTTGTGACCTTTTTCAAAGGGTTGTGATTTTTCGATTAGTAGTGACTTTTCCAAGAGTTGTGACTTTTTCAATAAGTTGTGACTTTTCCAAAGGGTTGTGACTTCTTGGAAAGGTAATGACTTTTGAGATAAGGCACAAAAAACACTTGTTCATACTACCAAGTTGTGATTTTTCGAAAGGGTTGTGACTTCTCCGAAAGGTCATGACTTTTCAGATAAGGCACAAAAAATACTTGTTCATACTACCAGATTGTGATTTTTCGATGAGTTGAGACTTTCCAAAGAGTTGTGACTTTTTCAATAAGTTGTGACTTTTCGAAAGGATTGTGACTTCTCGGAAAGGTCATGACTTTTCAGATAAGGCACCAAAAACGGTTGTTCATACTACCCTTTGTTGACTATAAATAGAGGGGCTTCCTCTCATTTTTCAACCACAATTTTTTAATCTTCTACTCTTCTTCTTCTTGCATTTTAAATTTTTTGTGTGATTTATTATCGTTGAGTGAGTTCAAAGTTTAGCAGAATATGAGGTACCACTCTTTTTGATCAAGTAAATCGTTCTATCCTAAGAGGGTATATTCTATAACCTTGAGTACCGGAGGAAAATAATTTTGATGATATAATAATTATTTTTTTGCTTAATATATACTTTAGTATGTAATGTTTCAATATATGAAGTTAACATGATGTAGTCTAAATTCATTTGTTTTTGTTAACAATTTCTCTTGTGATATAGAGACACGCTTCTGAATATCTCTTTCCAAAATTTAAAGAATTGTCACGATTTATTTATTTTATGCTCAAGATAAAAGAATGACTTTATTTATCAATGTTACTTATGTGATTTAGATTGTCAGAAAGTTTGCTTCAAAATAGTTATTGCAATATAAACATTGCCCTTTTGTTTTATTTATTTACTATTTCTTAATATTTCATTATTTTAGACGAAGGAAAGTTGATATGACATGTAATAACGCTAGTTGAAGTTTGTATTAGTTTAATTTTTAATATTTATTTAGTAACTAATTTTTATGAGATAAATATTTTCATTAATGCAAATATATATTTATATTTGGGTAGGTATTTGTATTTTAATTAAAGTATTATATATGTCACGAATGTATTATCAAGTTTACAAGATCTTCTAACTTCAAAATATATTATTTTAAAATGTTTTGAGTTTTTTTAAAAAAGAAAAACCCTCAACATATGTGAAAATATGTGAATATGTATAAATCATTTAAAATTTATCATTTACAAAATAAATTTTATAACCAGTAATATGGAATAAACATTTACATTTTTTTCATACACTGAATTAAAATATTATAACAATAAAAATATAGTAACATTAATTAAAAGTCCTATTTATTTACATAAGTATAAAATTTATTAGAAATTCAGCTATTGCACATTAATTCTTTAGTTATAAAATTACAAATTCTCTTAGTTATTATTAATTATTGCAAACATTATTCACACTCTTTTACATTCTTAGTTATAATATTATGAATTTCATAGTTATTACATTAATTATTTCTATCTTTCATCTTTCCTTATATTAACTTTTGACCAATAATTTTTATATTATTATACCACCCCTATATATGTGATAACACGGTGTTGTTGTTTTTCCTTTGACGAATTATGCTTCGTTGAATAAATTGAAAATTGTTTACAAGTATATGAATTATATCTTTGTTGGGTGTAAGATGAACATCTGATTATATATATGATTTCATAGATATAATATATTCTTTAATTTTAATTTTTAGTTTTTTCGGTAAAAAAAAAGGAAACCTTTTAACTATGGACAGTTAGATCACTATGTTTGATTTATGTACACAGTCAATCGAGAAGTCAAATATGAGAGTCAACAACAAGAACATCATCTATCATGTTATAACTTATAAATGAAAATTAATATACAAAAAATAGTTCTAAAAGATAAAATGTAGTTGTTCTCTTCACATATTCATATGACATCTAAATAGTTTAATGTGGAATACACATGCAAAACACATCTGGTTAGATGACAAGAAAAATACACAACAAATATCGTCTATTAGTGAGATACGACTAATTACATGATTGAACCTCAGCAAATTGAAATAAATATATACATTATTGCATTTAAATAATAAAAATTTCCATTGATCATCTTCATAGGTTCGCGTGAATAAGAGATACATATGACGATCCACATTAAACATTCACAAAAGAATCTGCAATATTATTTTGTGCTAAGCTTATTATTCAATTCTTAGCTTAAATAAGCTATACTATTTATTATAACATATATGTTCTAAATTGGTAATCACGTGTGTTGCACGTGTCAAAAAACTAATTTATTACTGAAAGTGGGAAGCTCCAACGATGAAAAATTAGATTACCATTTTACCCCTAGGCTAAATTAAACATCTAATTAATAAATTATTAAATAATAATATTTTAATTATTATTTGAATTGTTAGTTATTTATTATAAAGACAAAGAAAGAAGCATTATATTTATTTTAATAGTATTTTGACTTTTCAATTTTCAATTTGACTTTTCATGTTTCCGTAATTTTTGGAAAGCTCCAAAAATGAAAAGTTAGATTATATCATTTTACCTCTAGGCTAAATTAAACATCTAATTAATTATATATTAAATAATAATATTTTACTTATTATTTGAATTGTTAGTTATTTATTATAAAGACAATGAAATAATCATTATATTTATTATTATAGTATTTGACCTTTCAATTTTCCATGTGACTTTTCATGTTTCTGTAATTTTGGTCCTATAAATTTAACTTTTCCAAAAAAAGATTTTTATTTACTATATCTACAATTCTTGTGTGTAGGAGCTCTAAACAAGTGAAATAATGTCACAATTTGTGTTGAAAATTGTGAGATCCCCTTATACAGTCATTGAGAATAGACAAGAATTCAACTACTGAAGCATCGGAACTTGGTGTGTTAGTTTTATACTTAATTATAATAAGACTTTTATTTCTCTCTTCTTATAGTTGAATTGTTGTTTTGTTAGCAACTTGCTTTAATTTCAGATTTTTATTTTGTATTCTCAAATATTCAGTTTTCATTATAGAGACAAAAGCAAAAAAAAAAGAATGCCTAATTGTCTTGCTCATGTGTACCTTTTTTTTTTTTTTTTTTTTTTTTTTTNTATATACATTATTGCATTTAACTAATAAAAATTTCTTCTTCTTCTTTTTTATTCTTTGTACTTATAATTTTACATATACATTAATTTTCATCTTTTAGAATAAATGTGATAAAATGTTTTTGTTTTTTTGAAAAACAAGAAGAAGAAGGTGAAACATATAACATTAGATTAATGGTGGATAAGTTATGTATGAAGATGAAATTAAATTCTACATAAAAATAGTAGTTATGTTCATAAATATCCTGATTTTCAAAATATAAATAATAAGACTTTTTTCACCTTAGTTTTAAATATTTATAATTAATTAATTAGTTTAAAGTTCTTGTGGATAAAAAAAAATAATAATATTTTTAACACATTCATTATAATTATCAGGATATTCAAAAGGCAAAGTAAAAAAGTGGAAAGATTTTTTTTTTCCTTTCACTTAAAGTTAATCCTACACCATTTTTGGAACAAAAAGTAAATAATCTCTTGTCAAGCTTTTAATTGAAGAAACATTAATATTGCACCACGATTTGCAGAGGATTAATCTCATGCAATCTTTTGATCTTCTAACATTATTCTACCAACAACAAGGAACTTTTAACATTATCGAAAAATTTAATTTAGATAGTTGTTATCTTTTCCTTTTTTCTTTACAAGCATATTTTTTGACTTATAAATAGAGTTTATTTTATTAACTTCTTATATTACTATCTCGGTGCGTTTAGTTGGAGGTCATGAAATTGGAGTTTTCACAATTAGTAGTAAGACAAAGTAGGAAACCTCAATTAGACATATTTTATAAAAAAGAACTCAAATCATATTTTTTTATAGTATTTTATTTTTTAAGAAATAATATACTCGTTAATACGGGTTATACGCGCAAAGCGCGTTCCAGAAACTAGTAGCTAAATGATTGTAGGGTTAGAGTCCTATTCTAGGAAGGAGTATATATTGTTATAATGAGTATTCTATAAATCAATCCTATGCTAAGAAAGAATATATTTTCTGATTACTATAAAATTATAGTTTTGCCTAACAATAAGTTCCTACCTTCCGATTCAACATTAAATTCATAGATGTGTTCTATTGTTAGCAAATCAATAAAATAAATTCTCATAAAATAATTATGCTCAAGGTTTAATAAAAAATTCAAGTGATAAATCTGAAAAAACATTAATCCAAGTCTATAAATAACTAGTAAAATTACCCGCGCTTCGCACAGAAATTTAATATCATGAAATATATAAAATAATACTTAAAACCTATCAGTAATTAAAATTTAAAAATTATATTATCTTACATACAAGGTTACATAGTAACAAACATTAATAATGTAAAGGAAAATGAAAAATTATAACATCTTATCATTTATCCTTAATAACATAAGCATAAATTAATGACTATAAAAATACATACTAGGTTCTTTAACATAAACAATGGTGTCAGTGAGCCACTCAACAGGAGCAAAGTACACAAATATTTAATTGTGCAGATGAAGAAGAAGCAGAAGTTCAAAATTTTTGTTGTTTTAAAATGACAGGAAATCCTCCTGTTTATAGACAACAAAGGATAGTGTGAATAAATGTTTATTGTGCCTTATCGGAAAGGTCACAACTATTTTGAAATGTTACAACCCTTCAGAAAGGTCACAACCTTTCATAAAAGTCACAACTTTTCATAAAAGTTGCAACTCTTCATAAAAGTCACAACTCTTTCATAAAAGTTTCAACTCTTCATAAAAGGCACAACTTTTCATGAAAGGGGAAGTCTAATTTTGGAAATAAATAAATTAAATGGGAATCCTAGTTTGTGGTGGCGTCGTATAGGCGGGCCTAGGGTTCTCTTTTATATATATATATATATATATGATATATGATTATGCAGCTACCGTAACCCAATAATTAAAATGTTCTAGCTACTCATGAATTTTTCAATGAGCATACAAACTCATGAATATGTCACGAAAAGATGATGACAATAAAGAGAAAAGAAAAACTCACATTGAGAATGTGATGATCCAATCGGTCTTTTTTGTTTTTCCATGGAAATTATCGTTTTGACCTCCCGTGATTGACCCGAAGTCTTCTTTATTTGAGTTCTGAAAAGTTAGTTTTGAACTTTGGGTTAAAAGTTGAGAATTTGGTAAGTTTTGAGTTTGAAAGACTAAGTTGTTAAGAAAGTGATTTTTGATATTTGTTGGAGTTTCGAGTATTTGAATGGAATTCCATCAATTTTGATAGTCCCAAAATGTGAAATCTGATCCATGAGAGTTTCGGTTTTTTATTTTGAGTCTTTTTAAGGATTTGAGGTCTTAAGTTCTGAAATTTTAGAATTTTAGCCTTTGGGTTGAGGTCAATATTCGGGGTTCAGATGCTCGTATTAGAAATTCGAGAGTTCTGTTGTATTCGGGGGATGATCTTAGGCCTAGGTGAGGTCTTGATTGATTTTTGAGAGGTCCGAGCTTGTTTTAGCCTTTTTAGGTATGAGTTAGTTTCTTGTGGTTTTCACGAATGTTAGGTCAAGTAGACATCAGATTTGTATTTTGACTGTTTCATTGAGTATGGAATGTCGAGTATATTGAGTTGCATATGTTTTTTGTGTGCATGGGATTCTGAATGAACCCCGAGGGTCCTTTCGATGGTTAGAGAGTTGACTGATTTTTCCAGTGCTTGAGTTCTGAAATGTTTGCTTTTGCGATAGGCCTTTCGCTTAAGCAAAGCTCGCTTAAGAGAAGGCCGTACTTTTTGTAACACCCAGGAATCTATGACTTAAGTTAGAACCACACCTTATGAATAATGACTTTAAAATGGTTAAAATGATGTTTATAAACCTAAACTAATGTAATTGACTTGGTTTGGAAGAGTAAAAGTCTAAACGTCAAGAAACGACCACGACGTCTGGAAACTAGAGAAGAATGTGTTCTAGTGTGTCCTTAGGTTCTGGGCAGGTTTGGGAGTGTCGTATGATGGTATAATCTGGTGAAAAGGTTTAAAATAAGTAAATATATGTTCCTAGGGTTAAAATGTTCGAATACGATGCCCCGAGGCCACCCTATGGGGCCCCGAGGAGGACCCCAACCTTAGCCAAGCAAGCTGCCAAGGCAGCTTGCAGATTGCACTTAGAGGGAATAGTTGCGTGTCGCGCACTTGCTCCCCCAAGGAGCAAAAATCTAGTTCGCGACGCGGTCGTGCCTCGGACTCTACTATCTCGAAATTTAATTCCAAATATCTTTAGGGAACAGCTCCGAGTCGCAGACTTGTTCCGCGACAAAAATACAGAAATTCAGAAATCTATTTTACTTCATTAAAGAGTCCATTTAAGTGAGGGGTATTTAGGGTACTTTAGGGGACGTGTATATAGTGATTTTTAAGTCAATTTACCTCACTTTTATCACTCAAACACAAAACCCCAAAGATCTAAACCTAAAGTTCCTCCTTCTCTCTACTCTCTCTCTTCTTAAGAACTCCATTGAAGAAGATTGGAGCTTCAAGAAGAATACCAACTCTCCAAGGTTTCAACTCGGATTTTCGGGGTTAATTCGTCAATAAGGTATGGTTTCTTATCACTCTTGGGATTCCTTTCCCCAAGAGGCCCCTTCAAGATGAATTTCAAAAATCCAATTTCTAGGTTTCAATCCAAAAACGTGGGTCTTCTTTCTAATGTGAAATTGATGTTATAAACTGACTTTGATTGATGTTATATGAACAATTATGGATGAATTTATGTTGTATTGGTGGTTTCTTGAAGAATTCCCCATGAGACCCATGTTTCTCGTTATTTTCCTAATTCTAACCCTAGTTTGTGTTGGATATTGATTGAAGGCTATGAATTGAATGTGATGTTATGTAATTCATGTTTGTATGATGATTCTACCCTAGGTTATGTATAATTTCTATGAAATTAGGGTTGAGTCTTTGAATAAAGCCTTGAAGGCTATGAAGGGAATATGTCAATTGCTTATATTGATGTTGATTATGTTATTACTTCATGAATTACCTTGTATTATGTATTGGTTATGAATTGCTTGGTAATTGAAGTATGGATGTCCCACGAAGGGCAAGAAGGTATGAAGGTTGGTTCTTATTTGAACTCAAGTATGAAAGGTGA
>NC_064288.1:47862599-48005753 GCF_019186545.1 Solanum stenotomum
TTACCCATTATTATTTATGGATTTATATGTTCAAATCAAGATTTTGAAATGAGTAATTTGAGGTTATCTTCAAAAACCCAAGATATTAATAACATGGTGATTTTGAAGTGGTTTTGATCCCTTCTTCGAAATGGTTTTCACTAATGAGTTCCTAAAGCCTTAAACATCTTTTTCAAGTATTGTTTTCCGGATTCAAACCTCTATTTTGAAATTGGGTTTTGAGTTGATTGACTCATTTCTTTACATAATTGATGAGTGATTGTAGATACTTGATTATTATAGATTGTGTGGCTTTGGAAGTGATTCGGACTGGGAAGACTCAACTCTTAGAGTGATTGTTGATTGATTTAAGGCAAGTGGCTTCTTAAACCTCGTATTCTAGTAGAATTCGTGTACTTCCTTCATTGATTGTGTGTTGGGAGTAATGGGGATGAGGTCAAGAGTTTAAATTGTCCACTTGTAATGATTAAAAAGGATTGAAATGAAAAAGGCTATATGATAAACATGCTGATGTGAATTGCCTTATTGTGACTCTTGATGATTAATTGATGAAATACTTGAGAACATGATTGTGGACTTGAATTGTATGATTTTGTGTCTCTTTCGTATGGTGTGATATTGCTTGTGTGCATTGATTGTGAACACCGTGATGAGACATGTAATGATTCATGATACCGAGGTCTTTGCCGGTGAGTGTTGTGATGTCGAGGTCATTTTCGACAAGTGTTTATAAAGCCAATGAGAAATGGTTTCGGCTAGTGATATAAAGCCGATGGAAAATGGTTCCGACTAGTGATGTAAAACCAATGAAAAATGGTTTCGACTAGTGATATAAAGCCAATGGGAAATGGCTCCGGCTAGTGATATTGTGCTGATGGAAAATGGTCCCGGCAAGATATTGATCATTGTGAATTGATGCATTTGATGCCTATGCATGACTTGTTTGCTAATTGTGATTGATGTACTTGTTACATATAACTGAACTACTTTACTTTGAGATTGATTTATTTGACTTGTTTGATAGTTGAATTGTGAAGATTGAACTGTGGATATTGGGCCTTGTGAGCTGTGTATTGTAGAATTGTTAGGTTGAGTTGATTCCTGTGTAGATTGTAGTTTGAGAAGGTTCAGTTAGAGTGTAAGGGGTATTCAATTTCTAGCTATTTTCTTTGTTTAGTAGGTTGGTTGCTGGGTACAGTGTTGTTGGTACTCACCATTTTGTAGTTACCGTGCCCGGTATAACGTGATAGCTTTTTAGTTAGGCTTGTCAAGAATTTGAAGCCCTAGCTGCTTGTCACTTCGGTGAGACCTCTTTTTCCTTTTCTTTATACTTTGTTCTATTTGAGATACAAAACTGAGACTTGTACTTATTTCTAATTCCGCACTTTATGTATTGAGTGGATTGTACATGTGACAACCAGATTTTGGGTATTGTTTAGAATGAATAAGTTTTCTGACTTTGTCTTGTTCTTGATTTATATTTTCCGCATTTCTTTCATTTTCGTTGAGTTGAGGCTGACTTGTCTTGGTGGGAAAAGAAAAGTGTCATCACATCAGTTTTTTATCGTGACAAAGAAATTGGTCAAATCCTTATCTCTGCATAAAAATGTGTCCAATCCACATTTACCCATCGAAATATAATATTTATTGAGTATGGGGAGCATACGGGCTTAAGAATTAAATCTAGTTCGAATTAGGAAGACATTAATCATAGCACCACCCTTGTTATACATCTATCTTCGTAGCAACTATTGCATTCTCGCGCCACTCTTGCTCAACAATTGATGGAACAAAAACTCACTTAAAATTCATTTATCCATCTTCACATGCGACTCATCCAATTAACATCAAAGAAATGATCCAAAAATTCCTCAATCTTCTCAATTTTACCTGGAAATCGCAAACAACTTGACATAAGCTCAAACATATTTAATTTAAATCAACAAGCATGATTAAACAACTAAGAATTTGTGAAAAAATGATAGAAAATATAGATATTTTTATCGAACATCATTAAGAACAAGTAATTTGTGACATGTTAATATGTTGAGAACAAATAGTTGGTGAAATAAAAAATTATTAAAAATAAGTAACTGATGACTGAAGAGAAAAAGGTCAAATGCCCCCTCAAGCTTTAGCCATATTTCCAACTACACACTTAACCTTTGCAGGGGTCCTATTACCCCTTGAACCTTTTTTTTTTTATATTAGTGCACCCTCTTACGCTGATATGTCCACATAAACTAGATTTATAAAAAAATATTTGTATACACGCGTTGTCCACGTATATATTAGTGGACCCCACGACTTTACAAGACTTACGAATTGACATGTGTCACAAAACTTTACCTTTACCTTTTAGGAACCTTATCGACCATCATCTTCTTCCATTCCCTCCTAATCGACCCTCATTCTTCTTCCATTTTTGTTTGACGATCTTCCATTACTATTGCTCGAAAACTTACTTACTATTTCTTCTGAGAAAATGTTAGATCTTTACTAGCTGAATACTATTTTGATGGTAATGTTTGATTAGAGTTTCTATTTTTATTGCATATTCAAATGCTATTTTGACTAGTGTGTTGTAGTATGTAGTTTATTAGGGTTAGTTCTGATTGAAGGTTATTCTTTACCAACTGAATGTTATCTTGATATTTGATTTTAGTTTTGATGGTAGTGTTTGATTAGGTTTTGTTGTACTGGGCATTCAAATGCTATTTTGATATGTGTGTCGTAGTATGTCGTTTATTAGGGATTTTCAATGCTGATTAGGGTTAGTTCTAATTGAAGTTTATTCAGTTCAAATAATAGTGTTCGATTAGGGATTTTTTTTCTTTTTCTCCCTAGTTCTGCTGCTTCAGAATCTTTTAAGCAACCAAATAGTTATTTACTTGTTTTCGTGAACTTATACAGTCTTGTAGTTTACTGGTAAAGTGGAACCTTAGAAAATAGAGTTTCTCATTTCCTTACTAGTGTTACCTCTGTTCAAGTAGGAGATGAGTGGATTTACTTTGGTTACTTTAAGATGGTATCATGGTGGAGTATTAGATTTGAGTAGTGGACAACTAGTTTACAGTGGTGGGCAAGTTATAGAGTTTTTGGATGTTGATGTGGATAGACTGTCCTATTTTGAATTGATAGGCTACATTAAAGAATTGGGATACACAACAACTTGCCCATTTAGTATTAAACCTCCTAGCAGTGGCATTGTGGAAGATATTCATAATGATATGGATATTTTAGACTTAAGTTGTTCTTTGGAAGATGGAGATATTGTAGAGGTATATGTAAAGCACTTGATTGATGATGCAGTTGTGGACCCCACCCCTATTCTATTAGAAAATGTTCCTCATGGGGATATGGAAGAATCTGGTTCAACTTTTAATAAAGTAAATGAACAAAATGGGGTAGGTGAAGACCCTTTTACTACCTTTGATACTAGATCTCATTCTAACCCAACTCCTTTCACTACTCCTGCTGCTACTAGATTTGCTTCTACCCCAACTCCTCCCACTACAACTGTTGCTCCTAAATCTCCTTCCACTACAACTCCTCCCACTACAACTGCTGCTCCTAGATCTCCTTCGACTACAACTCCTCCCACTACAACTGTTGCTCCTAGATCTCCTTCCACTACAACTTATGTCACTGCTGCAAATCCTAGTACTGAAGATGATGATGATCTAGTTTCAGGCCCTGTTGAATCTGATTTCTTAGAAGAAGAAGGTTCTGATTACTCAATTGAAGATAGTGTTGAGTCTGAATGTGGATTGGTGAGAGATGATAAGGAGGACTATGATAGTGATGTACATGAAGAAGTTAGGGAGTTAAGGGCTAAAAATATATCTTTTCAAAGAAGAAAAAGAAAAAAGAAAGTACCAGTTGATACTAAAGAGGTACCAGTAGGTGAAGCTTGACCAGATTTAAGTTTTGATGAAACTCAAACAGGTAAAATAAGTGTTGAAGGAAGATTAGGAGGTGATGAGCCTTATTATGCAAGTTTTGATGATAGAAGTTTTGAAATAGATGAAGATGTATTTAGTGATGAATGTGTTGAATCTGAAAGAGTAAATTTACCAAGAACTGTAAATTTATCAAGAAAGATGAGACCAAATAATCAGAAAATTTTCTATGATCCTACTACCAAGAAAGTTGTATGGCAGTTGTGTATGGTCTTTGCAGATGAGAATGAATTTAGAAGAGCAGTAAGTAAATATGTTGTCCAGAAAAAAGTTCAAATAGAGAAGTGTGTGAATAAGCCAAAAAGAGTTAGATGTAGATGTAAGGATGGTTGTCCATGGCTTATGTATGGATGTCTTGACAAAATAACAAATGATTTCATGATAAAGACTTACAATCCAAAGCATAGTTGTAACAGCACAACTATAAATTATTTGTGTAATGCAAAGTTCATATCTACACACTTTAGAAAAAGGATTACTGAGCAACCAAATATAAGAGTTTTCAAGTTGCAAGAGTTGATAAGGAAAAAATTAAAATTCATGTTGGCAAGACTACTGTTAGGAGGGCAAGAGCTAAAGTGTTGAAAGATATCATGGGTGATCATATTGTGGAATTTGGCAAAATTCTTGACTATAAAGATGAATTGTTGAGGACCAATTCAGGGAGCACTTGTATTGTTAAACTTGGTGAACCTGATGCTCTTGGTAGGCCAGTATTTCAGAGCTTTTACATATGCTTTGATCCATTAAAGAAGGCATTCCTAAATTGTAGAAAGTGCATAGGTTTAGATGTTTGTTTTCTTAAAGGAGTTTGTAGAGTACAATTGTTAGTTGATGTGGCCAAAGATGGTAATAACCAAATGCTTCCACTTGATTGGGCAGTAGATGAGTATGAAAATAAATGTACATGGACATGGTTTATCAAACTATTGAAGCAAGATCTAGGACTAGGAGATGGTGAAGATCTCACCTTGATTACAGATATGCAAAAGGTATGTGTACTATTTTATTTTGTATTTGTCTTTATCAATTTTTATGTATTTGTTATTATAACATATCTAGATCTATTACAGGGATTATTCGGAGCAATTCTAGATATTTATTTGTTGTTGAACATAGAATGTGTGCTAGACACATCTTAGCTAACTGGGCTAAGGACTGGAGAGGTCTCCAAAGAAGACAACAGTTTTGGTCTATTGCAAAGAGTACCTTGGAATCTCAATTGAGGAAAAATGTTGCAAAGATGAAGTTGCTTGGTCCAGAAAAAATGATGGACGATCTTATGTACTACAACATAGAGTACTAGTGTAATGTTTACTTTAATACTCGAGTAAAATATGATTATGTAGACAACAATATGTCTGAGTGCTTTAATGCATGGATCTTTGCAGCTAGACACAAGACAATTATTACTATGCTTGAAGAGATAAGAGTAAAGATGATGACAAGAATAGCCAAGTTAAGAGAGTTCACAAATAATTGGATGTGTAATTTTTCTCCAATGTCTTTGAAAGTACTACATGAGAATATTGATAGGTCAATGAATTGTAATATTGAATTTAATGGAGTTGATGGGTTTGACAGTTAGGCATACCATGTGCACATGCTATGGCTGCCATTTACTTTAAGAGAACCCCTTGACTACATTAACAACTGCTATAGTAAGGAAACTTACTTGAGGACTTATGCCAATGTCCTTTAACCTGTCACAAACATGGAGATGTGGCTTGTATCTACTAACCCCACCGTTGCACCACTAGAAATGAAAAGCATGTATGGCAGACCAGGTAAACTTAGAAGGAAGGAATCTAGTGAGAGTAAAAAATCTGGAAAGCTAACTAGAACTGGACTTGCCATGACATGTAGTAATTGTAATGTTAGAGGCGACAACAAGAAAGGATGTCCACAAAGGGTTGAGTCATCAGCAAGGGAAGAACCATCAAATACAGACAAGGGAAAGGGTAAAACTTCAGGTTTAGGTAGACTAAAGGTAGCATCTTTAACTTCAAATTGGTATGTGATAGAGATCTCATATTTAATAACTACAATTATTTTTAACTATAATTATAGAAAGCACAAACAGAAGTTGAGCATTCTACAAAGAGGTCAAGAGAAAGACCATCTGCAGCACCTAATGCATCTCCAGGACCTGCAAAGAGGTCAAGAGGAAGACCACCTGCAGCACCTAGTGTATCTGCAGCAACTGCAAAGAGTGCAAGAGGAAGACCACCTACAACACCTAGTACATCTGCAAAAACCTACAAAGGGTGCAAGGGAAGACCACCTATTGCACCTGTAGCATCTAATGCATCTGCAACACCTAGTGCATCTGCAGTGTTGACACCCACTTTTGACCCCCCACAATATAAATTAATCATTTCGAGCTCCTCCAATTTCAAACGATTTAAAATAATTAGTTTTATAAAGTTTCAAAAAATAATAATATAGTTTGCAAGATTTTTGTAATAGTTTTGTCACTTTTCATAAATTTTAGATGATTTATATGTTTTACATAATTATGTATATAATTAGTATATTTTATGATTATTCGAAAATTGTCAAAAAAATAAAATAATTATTATATTTTAAATATTAGGGATGGTTATAGTTTTGAGTTAATAAATATGAAAATCAAAATACTTTCAAGTAATTTTTTTAAAAGTAATTTTATCACGTTTTAATAATAAGTATGTATATTTTTGCAATCACGCTATTTTATAAATATTTGAAAATTATCACAAAAGATTTTACATTTTAGTTAAATATTTTATTAATTTGCTTTAAGTTATAGCTATAATTTCGAGTTAATTAGTTTGGTATTTGAATTAATTAGTTTATAATTAAATTCATTATTTTTTTATTTCGTTGAGATTAAGAAACTCATTGATNAAAAATCAAGAGGAAGTAGTTCAAACAATCCAATCTAGGAAGTAATGATATTGCAGTACTGTTTTAAGTAGGCATAAAAACATTTCCCATTTTGAATGATGATGTATTAGTATTGAACATCAAATTCTATTTTTGTTTTTGATTTTTTTATTGTAATTTGACCTTATGTGAGGCTTGTTTTACAATCGATTATGTCTATTAAAGGCCTTCAATTTTACAAATGGTGTTATGTCTATTCAATTTCTCCCTTAATTTTTGTAATATAGACACTATTATATCAACTACTTTATTCGAAAATATTCATGATATTGATATACAAAATTTCTCATATTACATATGACAACCAAAAAAGAGTTTCAACTCCTTACACTACTCACATACGTTATGACAATTCAATTAGTTCAATACTTGAATCAACCCTACTTTGAAATAGGTTGTTGATGAACAAGGCAACAACAGAAATCAAAATACACAAAATGACCTTCCAATCAAACCTACACCATTTCAAATTTCTTCGTTTGAACCCCTTTTCTACTGTCAAATTATCAATCAGAACTTGTTGCTCATTTATTTGAATATGTCTCCTCCAAACATCATCTTCCAACTCTTTGATTTTGTTCACCAATTTTGGGAGGATAAATTGGGATCTTGGATAGATTTTTTCTCTGTCTCTCAATCGAAAAAAATTAGAATTGTTCGATTGAAAAAATCAAAACAATATATTAACATTCACATCAGTTATATCCAAAAAAGAAAATCAAACAACTGAAGAAAAGTCACATACACCATAGTAGGGGCAAGACCAAAATCGTTTTTCGGGATTTGACTTCGACCAAGAAGTCTGCATATGCAACAAACTTCCATGTTTGCATCGTACTATGGCTTTGAGCATTGGGTCTAATTCTTCCATGCATAACTTATTCAATTTCGCGTTTGACATTACTAACCCTAATAACACAAAGTTTGTCGAATTGAGGAAGATTTCAATTGTTCAATATGAAATTGGAGAAAAATGCAAACCCTAAATTCAATCTTAGTTGCAGAAGATACGACAACTAAATTCGAGCTATTCTTTAGTTGTGAATAAGATCGTATCGGGTGATTCTTAAATTTTTCATATATGTAAAGGTAAATTCTTTAGTGTGAATGATTTTGGATATCAATTAAGGTCACTAAAAACTCCTTGCACAAAGTTGAGTTGAATGTTCCCTTACTGATTAAGTTTGATGTAAGATTTTACTTGGGACAACTTCAAACAACCATATATCTTAGAATATAAAGAGTTATGTGACTCATAACCTATCAAATTAAAGGTATTTGAATCTAATTTTCAACGCCACAAATTTCGCGTCAATCCAATTTCTGAGTAAAAAGTTATGACCATTTTAGGAACTGATACAGTGCAGTGACGGATTAGCCGACGGGAAAACATTAAAAATAGTCTTTTTTTCTTTTTACCTCTAAGAAAACCCTAAGTGAATTTCTTGACTAAAATTAGGCTCAAAACAATCAGATTTTCATCTTTTAATCCATCATTCTCTTCTCTCTCAAACCCTAGGGAAAAACCCTAAGGAAAAATCAAGTAGAAGACTTCATTCAAAATTCTTTCAATATTTTTTAAGATTCTTTCAATCTTTTTCAAGATTCTTCTTCAAGGTAAGTCATTCTCCAAGAATTGCATTCTTTCCAACTCAAATTACTCCATACAATTATGGATCACTAATGGAAATTATAAATCTTGGCCATAGAGATTTCAAGAAACTAATTCAAGAATCTCAAGAAAGATTTTCTTGATTGTTTACCTTCAAGCTAGGTTTTCAAGGCTTCTAATCAAGTTCTTCTTCAAGATTCTTCAAGAAGCTTGTTTTTCCAGGTATGTAAGGCTATCATTGAGTGTTGGATTAGTTCGTCCTCACGCCCTACATCTACTTTCAGATCAGTAAAAGAGTAATCTAAGATTCTTTCCCTAGAGTTGAGTATTTTTTATATAAGTTGATTTTAAGTTCTTGATTTCATGTTTCTTTTAAAAAATTCTATTCCTAATTATTGAGTTTCTATATTGTTATCGAGATCCTTGAGTTTATTTGTTCATGTCTAATTTCAGCATGAACCTTATTTTGAGTTATAAATCTTGAGAAGCTTTTAAAAGCCATCACTTGAGTTCTTAAACTAAGTTTTGAGAAAGTAAAGATGAGTTTGAGAAAAAAGTTTCTAAAAAAAGGTTAGTATGACAATCGAGTATGCCATCAATGTATGAGCAGTACAGTATCTAGACATACCATCAATGTTTATGTAGTATGACTTCTCGAGTCATCAATGATCATATTAAAATATGATTTTGAGAAGGAGTTTTCAAGTATGAATTGAGTAAGAGTATAAGGGGACTATGTATTCCCAGAGGTATCAATTTTTACATTGATAAAAGAGAAATTGAGATTTCTAAATGAGATATGAATTCAAAAGATATTTCAAGAACAGTTGCCTTTTTTAAGAGGGTAGTTTGAGCAATTATCTCAAACAAGAAGAACAATTATGCTTTTAAACATATGAGCATGAGTATATATTATTGGAAGTAGTATTGAACACCGATATAGGGACGAGTTCAGACAACTCAAAGTCCTCATAAACCATGTATTCCAACATGGGTAAAGGGTCATATTTTTTAGATGATTCCTTATTGCTTTTTAAGCATAGCTTAGTGGATCCACTTAGTTGAGGTGTCCTATATCCCGTCAAGGTATATGATAGTTCTACCAGCGTGGGTGAGACGATGTATCATCATGTAGCTCATAGTGATGGTTATCGGTTAGAGCATCTCTCAATAGAGTTAAAGTGTATTTTTATATATCACTTATTATTATGAGTTCAGAGATGAAGAAGTATTTTGTAAAGCTTTAAATGACTTAACTCCTTTATATCTTTACATTCAGCTTGAGTACATTGTTATCTATTACAGTCCTTTCTTTCAATTATTTATTATTCAACTATATTACATACTCGTACATTCAATGTACTGATATCATTCGACCTGCATCTTTTAATAATGTAGATACATGTTCTTAGGATTCTCAATAAGAGTTTTCTTAGCTCACTTCATCCGCTCATCTTCTTATGAGTGAGACCTCCTTGCTTTCAGAGTACTCTAGTTTTATGAGTTGTTAGTACTAGTTCTTCTGAGGAGTCGTGGATCTTGTCCCGGCACTCATCTTTGTATAGTAGAGGCTTCATAGATAGACAGTTTTGGAGAGTCTTCCAGTTTCAGATATTTTATTTAAAATTTATGTTTCATACTAAATATATTCAATGAATTTTTTAGATTCAATAAACTATTTTTAAACGTTTCTTTTCAATTTGATGCTTATGTATGCTCAAGTTAGTCTTCCGCTTGTAGTCAGCCAAGATGAGGGTTCGCTTAGGGATCAACAATGGTTCTTGAGTGCCGGCCACGTCCAGGGTGTAGGCTCGGGTTGTCAAAAAAGCTTTAATAGATGAGCATTTAAATATTTAAAGAACTTTTAAAACAACGTCTAAAAATACTTAATATAAATAGTAAGTGTTTTAAAAAATCATCTAAGAAAAATACTCGAAATCTTCTAACTTTGCCTGTCCAAGAAGTCTCTACTATGTAAAGATTGGTGTTGAGACAAGACCCACGATACCTCAAAACCCTACTATTATAGAGCAATAAAAATGCAGTTCTCTGAAAGTAAGGAGGTCTCACCAGAACGAGTAGATAAAGTGATCTCAACGAAATGCCTGTTGATGATCCTAAATACCTGAATCCTCATCATGAAACGATGCAGGTAGAATAACACCATTACATTGAATGTACGAGTATGTAATAGGGCTGAATAAAACAAATAACTAAATTAAAGGACTGAAATCAACTCTATTGAATCAATACATGAGTATGCACCGAAAACTATTTAAGCTTTACAATAAGATATGCAATAAAAACAATATGAAAATAATATACTTTACTCTATTGGAAAGTTTCTATAACCGAAAATCATCACTATGTGCCTAGTTGTGACACAACATTTCACCACGTTGCAAGGGTCATCCTATATTTCGCTGCGGTATATGATGTTAACTATAACTATGCATCCATCCAATAAGCCTTCTTGAGCCAGTGAGGAGTCGCCCGAAAAGTCAGTAGGATCCTATCCTATGTTGGCTATGTAGTTTTATGGGGTTTCGAGTTAAAATAGACTCTTATCAAATTCGATGCTCGATATTACTCCCAAAATAATCAATATCAATATGCTCAATAGTCCTCTGGAAGATCAATTATACTCTTTCTCTTTCTTAAGTGTCAAATAGTACATATGAAACCATTCATATCCTTTCTTTAAAAACTCCTTTAAAAACATAAATTTATAACGTATAATTCTAGACTCACCTTTCAAGTCCGATATTGATGTATAAAAATCTCATATAATAATCTTCATAAACATGACTTTTATAAACAAATAAGGTTCATGTGATACGAAACACGAACGTCAATTTAGAATTTAGTATACATAATAGAAATCAAAATTCAACGGTCAAGGAATTGAAAACTCAGAATAAAAAACACAACTGAATTAGGATTTCAAGAGAATTGTGGATAGAACTCTAAACATAATGTTTCACTAACTGAATTGAGATGTAGGGCGTGAGGACGAACTAGTCCATCAGTATGAGTAGTCTTACATATCTGATTATGAAGTTAATAGACTGAAAACTTTGATGGAGACTTATTTTTTCTTGAGCCCGAGTAAGAACACTACCTTTATTGGATTAAATATTTGGTCTTGGAATCTTGGTGCTTGATCTTGATCAAATAAATTCTTTTATGGAGTTTCTAGAGTGGAAGAACTTGGAAAAACCTTGGGTGGAAGGCTTCTCTTTGTATCTTGAGTTTTTTACTTGAAGGTTTTGGGGTTCTTGATAGAGAAGTGGAATCCTAGGTGAGTTTTGAGAGAACTTCTAGATATTTGAATGTTTAGATTGATGATTTTGAGAGCAAAGTTAGTTAGTTGAATGATATACTTAGTTTAAACACCTAAAAATGATTTAGAATAGGGCTAAAAAGCTTGAGAAATAACCAAAATAACCCTCGAACACGTGCAGGAAGTTTCTAAGAAAAATCGCAGAAAGCCTTCACAAAAGGCTCTACGGTTTGTGAAACATTTCACCCTCCGTAGTTCTGATCGTAGAACATCGGCTGCCTAACATGGCTTCACTAAAACAGACATAACTTTTTACTCCAAACTCATAATGAGGCAAACTTAGTGGTGTTGGAAAGAGGACTCAATAGATATGATCGTTTGAGGTTGACCTAAGAAGAATCTTCTATCAAAAATCAACTTTTTGCTAGGGGATTCTTGTGACTTTAATTCATCTCCAAATCTACTCCCACATTAAAGAATTTACCTTAAAACCTAAAAGATATTTAAGAATCACTTGATAGAACCTTATATGCAAATGAAGAATGGTTCAGATCTTAGGTTAAACAATTCCGGAGTGTTACATTAATAGTATGTTGAGAACAAGTAATTATATTGGTGACTTCTTATTACTTTAAGAACAAGCAATTGATAACTTATTATTATTATTATGAACGAGTATATTGTGCTATGTTATTTGGTTAAGAACAAGTTATTGGTGACATAACAGATTGCTACGAACAAGTAATTGATGATTTAACAATATATATGTTGAGAACAATTAATTGATGACTTGCTATTATGTTAAGAACAACTAATTTGTAACTTATTATTATGTTAAGAAAAGTCATTTGTGACATGTTATTATTTCTGTTGAGAACAAGTAATTGGTGACATAACTTATTGTTAAAAATACTAATCGATGATTCAACAATATGCTGAGAAAAGTAATTGACGACTTATTTTATTACATTAAGAACAACTTATTATTTTTATTATATATTAAGAACAAGTAATTTGTGACATACAATTATTTTATGAACATTATTTTGTTATAATTTTGGGTGTGCCACCTAGTTGATAATTCAACCAAGAAGAGAGTTTATTTAGTGACTATTAATGGATATATAATACATCAAGAATAATTGATGGTCGATCAATAAGGGGGTCAAAAGTGAATAATAGACCAAGAGTGATTGATGATTGACCAAGTGGTTGTATTTAAAGTTAATTATGATATCACCAAATCATGATCAGTAGGATATAACTTCAGTACCCTTAGATTACAACAAATGAGATCCATTTTAGCCTTAATGAAATGAGTTATAGCCAAACACATCTATAAATTATTTAGACCACAAATTTCGAAAGTCTCTTTTTTTTTTCTTAAACTTCATACCGATTCAAACTATATCCCATAAATTGAAACAAGAATACCTTATAAAAAAATCAAACCCAAAGTTATATATCCGAATATTTATTTTAAAAGTCAGCTTTTATGAATAGGTCATCAATCAAGTTGGAATTAAAAAAACGATAATTTCACATGAAAGATATGATAAATACAATAAAGAAAGGGAAGTTGATTAGCTGTTTAGGAATGAACAAAAATAGGAACGTGATTTCAAGTTGTAGATAACTTGAGAAGGGAAGCAACAATCCGTGAAGATAATGCTTTAGGGGTTAGATTTAGTTTCTAGGTTGCAACTCTTGTAAATTGAATTCTGTTGAGGCTCATTGTCTTAGTGAACTTGAGACAAATCATGCAGAGATGAAGGTCATGATTTTCCATGTAAAACACTATATTTGTACTTTACTGCAATAGAAGACGGAGTCAGGGATTAGATGCTCTTTTTTTTTAAAAAAAAAGAGAGAAACTTTTCGAACCCACAACACTAGTGTGAAAAGCATTTCCACGACCCCTTTCTTACCACTGAGACATCAATCAAATTTATTAGGGGGTTCACAAGTTAATATACATATTGTTGGAATACTGACCCCCAAATTTGCCTAAGGGTATATTCTATTTGTTCCTTTACTGATTACAACAACTATGTTATGTAAAGCAAATAAAGTAACGACACAATATTTTATTGCAGAAAACCTCGGCTCATAAAGGGTTAAAAACCACAACCTACACCTATGTTGGATTTAACTCAACTTCATTAACTCTGAGCCTCAATAAAAGATTACAAACCTATGTAACATAAGGAATTATAAACTCTAATTCCTAGACGTCAACGACCAAATAGACTGTCGACCCTACTTCAAGTTATCAATTCAGATTAATTACAACTCGTGCAATCCTAGGAACTAACTGTAATTCCTAAACTTCAACACAACCCCCCAAGGTTTATGTTCTCAAGTCTTTAAGTCACCCCAACTTGAAGACTCCATTCCTACTCCAGTTTATAATACCTCGCTGGATCTAGAAAGAATTAAATATATAGCTCGATAAAAATACAATACAAGCAAACTTGACTAAAGAACTATAAAGCATAAGCCTAGGGATCAAGTTCTTCAATCTTGTTTCATTGCATTGGCTGCACTTCATAATCAGAAATCACTCAAATATGAACTCCCTCAATTTGATTGTATTATGTTTGTAATTCGCTGGTTAAGCGTGCATGTTTCTTTGGAGAAAACTCCTGCTCTATTTATAGACCAAAAGATCTTTCCTTCTTTGACTCTAACTCCATAAAGTTATAGTACTTCCTTTTCCTTGTGTGATTTGGATCCTGTGTTAATTAGATTAATCATTATGCGCTTCCTCTTCCTTGAAGGAATCCTCTATAAAAGGAAACTTTATGCACTAGTTTCTTGTCGTAAAAGCAACACATCCACCACCTTATAACTTCTGCTTTACGTTGTTGACGTTCCCCTTATCCCAGTAGGACTCAGTCTCAAAGAAATATGTCGACGCAAGATGTTTCTTTCATCTGTTCCCCTATTTGTCAATCATCAAAATATCTCTCGATGTAACACATATATATTTCTTTATTTTTTTAATACAAAAATAAGATCTATGAAAAGCTATTTAGTTCATTCGAACCCACAAACCCCCACTTAATTTCGCCTCTGCTATAATGCATAGTTGTTAACAAGGTATAACAACAGGTAAAGTAACTCGTCCACCACTTGAGCAATAATTAGGCATACTCATGTGAGTTAATAGGAGGTGCAGAATATCCAATAGTTTCAGTATTGAACTATTTGGTACGTATTTAAAAAAATTTATATTTGATACACTATTTGATAATTTTAATTATAAGAAATACATTGAATACCATACCGAAATACTCTAATTAATACAATTCATACATATAATTATAATACTAGGAAATATATAAAATGGTATTAGTATAAAACTAATTATACTTTAGATGTTAGAACTTTAACTACTCTATCTTGAATTCTTGATTGAAATGTCTATTTTGTGTAATCAAATATTTCTATATGTGTAAGGTATTTGTTTGAGCATATGAAGAATGATGATGCATGATGATGTGTCATTTATTGATTGGACTAGAAGTTAGTTAATTAGAATTGGTTAGAAGATATTTTCTCCTTTACGGTTAGTTAGGTTGTTAGAACTCTAGTTAATAGTCAGGTTAAGTTAACCATGGTTAGTAGAGTCGGTTATTACTGCTATATTAACATTGTAATAGTACACTGCAGATTGTAATGTTTGATCTTCTTTTCAATACAATCTGAAATTCTCTCAATAATGGTAAAAGATTTCTTCTGCTGGTTTTAGCTTAGAACACACGTCAATGATCAATTCATAGTGTTTAACATGGTATCAGAGCTACAGTGAGTGAATCTAGGAGTTTCTTTCACAGTGTGGTGGTGAAGAACTGAGAGATTCATCAGTCATAGTTGTAGATCGCTGATGTTGATTAGCTATGGTGACTAAACCAGATCATAATCATCCTATGTTTTTGTCTTCTTATGATGAAGCTGGAGCTGTCCAGATTGGAATCCAGCTTGTAGGAATGGAGAACTACACATTGTGGAGTCGTGCTATGCGATTGAATTTGCTTACAAGGAACAAATCAGGCTTCATTGATGGGCTCGTCAAGCATGAAGACTTCAAAATTGATTCTGAAAAACAGGACTGGGATCGATGCAATGCCATTGTGATTTTGTTAAATTAGGTCTTAGGCCTAACTCACACCCCAAAAGCTAGCTCTTTCAGTGATTTCTCAATTGACCATAACCAAGGCAATAGCGGGTCGTCGGAGCTAGTTGTGCTGCTTTGATTTTTGGAAATGACGGCCATTGCCATTTGATTCACTCGATGTTAGGGCCCCAAAATCAAAAATTGCCCACGCACCAGATGCTAAGCACTGGGCGTGAGGTGGGGTGTTAAAGAATGACAAAAAGTCCCACATCGGTGGTTAATGAGATGGGTGGACTCCTTATAAGGCTTGGGAAATCCTCTTCCCTTTGAGCTAGCTTTTGGGGTGTGAGTTAGGCCTAAGACCTAATTTAACAGATTTCATGGATTATGAACAATGTGAGTAAGGAGCTGGTTAGCGGCATTCTCTACTGTTCAAGTGCACACATAGTTTGGATTGTTTTGAAGGATAGATTCGATAAAGTAAACATGTCAAGGATCTTTCATCTTCATAAGGCGATTGCTACATTGACTTAATGAGTCTCCCCTGTATCTTTCTATTACTCCAGGTTGAAGGATATATGGGATGAATAGATTCCATCATTCCACCTCTTTCATATGAGTGCTCCAAGTCTAAGGACTACACTAAGGGACTAGTAAGGCAGAAACTATTACAATTTTTATGGGACTAAATGACAATTAGAGTCAAGCTTGCAGTCAAATTTTGTTGATGAATCCACCACCATGTGCAAATCAATGTTATCCCATGATCATTCAGGATGAGAGTCAACGAATGTTATCTGGTGAACATCCATCTGGAAGTGTTCCTGTTGATCCAATAGCCTTGTCTTCCTATAGATCAGGAAATTCAACTAACAGTTCAGGAATTTCTAGCTATTCTAGTGGTGGAGGGTCCTCATGTGGAAGTTTAGGAGCAAGTTCTTCTAATTGATCAAGGAGGACTCCTTCTGTGTATTGTGATTTTTGCAACATGAGAGGACACTCAAAGGAAGCCTGCTATAAGCTCTTGCAATACAACCACTGCAGCATGAAATGTCAGACCAAGGAAACTTGCTATAAGTTGATAGGTTATCCTGCTGATTACCTATGAAAGAGGAAGGTTAATGCAGCATCTGCAATGCCAACACTACTTCAGAACAATACAATAATGCAGCCATACTTCACTCAGGATCAATACAATCAGATCCTCGTGATGTTAAATAACCTATGATTCAAGAGTCTACTAGTAATCTGAGAGGAGGTATTCATGCTTCTAATGTCACTTAAGTAGGTACTTTTGCTAGTACTGCTTCTCCTAATTCTTTTCTTAATAAGCATGCTAAATGGGTAGTAGATAGTGGTGCCACTGACCATATGGTAAATAGTAACTCCCTATTGAATATCGATCTGACAGTCCCTAATCCAGGCAAATTACAACTTCCAAATGGTGATTCTGCTATGGTAACTCAGCCTAGAAATTGTCAACTAGATGGAGGTGATATAGTCCATGATGCATTATGTGTGCCAACATTTCAATTCAATCTCTTGTCAGTATCCAAATTGACAAGGGAGTTGAATTGTTATGCAACCTTCTTTCCTGATTTCTTTATTCAACATGATCTCTTCACTGGGAAGGTGAAGGAGATCGGTAGAGAGGAAGATGGTTTGTATATAATGAGATCAAGTATTGGAAAGGCAGACAACAAGATTCACTCTTTCACTGTTAAAGGCTGCAGTGAGGAAGGTTTTCTATGGCATAAAAGAAAGGGCCATATACCCATGACAGTACTTAGAAAACTTGATGTAGTTAAGAATAGACATGATCTTGTGTTGAATAATTGTGATTTATGCCCATTAGCTAGACAAACTAGATCTCCTTTTCTATCTAGCAGTAGTAGAGCTTCTCAGTGTTTTGATTTGATACACATGGATGAATGGGGGCCATATAAATCTGATACACATAATAACATGAATTTTTTTTCTTACCTTGGTGGATGATCACTCTAGATGGACTTGGGTCTTCCTAATGCACCCTAAATCAGATGTATGCATTGTTCTTAGGAATTTCTTCCTTATGATTGCAACACAGTTTGGAAAGAAAATAAAGATGTTGAGGTCTGACAATGGTGGTGAATTTTTTAATACAAATTGCAGAAAATTGTTTGATGATCATGGAGTTATACACCAAAATTCTTGTCCCTACACTCCACAACAAAATGGTGTGGTAGAGAGGAGGCACATACACATCCTTGAGACTGTTAGGGCTATTAGATTTCAAGGTTCTCTGCCTATTACATTTTGGGGTGAATGGGATTTCATTGCTGTGTATCTATTCAACAGAGTTCCATCCACAGTTTTGGGGAACAAGTCCCCCTATTTCATATTATATCATGCACATGCTGATCTTTCTCACATAAGGACTATAGGTTGTTTATGTTATGCCACCAACTTGATCAAGGGGGATAAGTTTAGTGCTAGAGCCATTAAATCAGTTATGATGGGGTATAGTGCAACCCAAAAAGGATACAAACTTTATGACTTGACAACTAAATCTTTCTTTGTGAGTATAGATGTACAGTTTTTGGAGCATATTTTTCCTTTTCAAACTGGTAATCCAAGTGCTGAGTTCATAGTTAAGGATGAATTCTTGGTTCCTGACAATTAGATTTTCCCCTTAATTGACCATGTTTGAATTCTACACATTTAGCAGATTTGTCTCCACAAGTAGCTGTTTCTGATCATGTAATTGAACCTTTGATAGACTCACACATTCCCACTCCAGTAGTTCCTACTGCAATGGTTCCTTCTGTGGAGATTTCATATGCTGAGATCCCAGAATGTACTCCCACAACTGTGCATATGAATGATGATGTTGCATTTCCACTAGGAGAACCTCAGGCAGACACATTAAACCTCCTATCTGGCAGAAAGAGTTTGTGACTACTACTAGGCTGCTTATTCTTGTTTATTTCCTATTGCCAACAACATCAACTATAGTGGTTTGTCTAGAACATATCAAAGTTATGTGGCTTAGTTCTCAGCAGACATAGAACCGACCTCATATCATCAGGCAATACAGGATCCAAGATGGATACAAGTAATGAAAGATGAAATTCAAGCCCTTGAGGACTATGGGACTTGGGGAGTTGTACCTTTACCAAATGGTAAGAAAGGCATTGGTTGTAAATGGGTATACAAAATTAAGTACATGGTTCATGGACAAGTGGAGAGATTCAAAGCTATACTTGTAGCTAAAGGGTTCAACCAAAGGAAAGGTCTTGACTATCAGGAAACCTTTTCCCCTGTTGTGAAGATGGTGACTGTAAGAACTATGATTTCTCTGGCTGCTATTAGAGGTTGGTTCGTTCAACAAATGGATGTTTACAATGCATTCCTATAAGGTGATTTAAATGAAGAAATGTATATGTAATTGTCACAGGGTTTTAAAAATGGGACATAAGATCTCAAGGTTTGCAAGTTTCTTAAGTCTCTTTATGGTCTAAAACAGGCTTCAAGGTAGTGGAATGTGAAGCTTACATATGCCCTTGTCACGACTGGATTTAAACAGAGTCATTTAGACTATTCTTTACTAACCAAAAGGTCATCAGATGGAATTGTGATTGTCCTAATATATGTTGATGACTTATTGATCACATGTAGTAGCACAACCCTGATAGATAATGGTAAACAAGTTTTGAGAGACAATTTCAAAATTAAGGACCTAGGGACCTTAGATATTTTCTTGGTATTGAATTTGCTAGACAGGCAATTGGCATTCTCATGAATCAAAGGAAGTATGCGCTTGAGCTCATTACAGATTCAGGTTTGAGTGGTTCTAAGACCATTGCTACACCTGTTGAGCTAAATCAAAAGTTGACAACTTGTGAGTTTGACAAACATATTGGTGGCCCTCCTGACCATGTCCTAGCAGATCCAGGGAAGTATCAAAGACTTTTTGGTAGACTGTTATATTTGACTATTACCAGGCTGGACATTGCCTTTGTTGTCCAAAGTTTATGTCAATTCATGCATAATCCTAAGCAGTCCCAAAGGATGCTGCACTCAGGGTGGTTATATACATAAATTAGGCTCCAGGTCTTGGAGTTTTATTGTCCTCTTCGAGTTCAGCCTCACTCCACGGTTTTTGTGATGCTGATTGGGGGGTCTTGTATAAACACTAGTAAGTCCATTACTGGATACTTGATTAAGTTTGGGATTCTTTGATATCCTGGAAATCCAAGAAATAGTCCACCATCTCTAGGAGCTCGGCTGAAGCTGAGTACAGAAGTTTAGGCTCAACTGTTGCTGAAATTGTTTGGCTAATTGGCCTATTCAAAGAACTCAGTGTTGAGCTGCACCTCCCAGTTTCTTTGCATTGTGACAGTAAAGCTTCCCTTCAGATTGCTGCCAACCCTTCTTTCATGATAGGACAAAACATATCGATATAGATTGCCATTTCATCTGGAAAAAAGGTTCAGAATGGCTTGATCCACACTAGGTACCTAGTTATTGCTGAACAACCTGATGACATATTAACGAAAGGCCTTGGTCTTCTTCAACACACCTATCTACTTTCCAAGCTAGGGATGAATAACATATTCATACCACCTAGCTTGAAGGGGGGTATTGAGCATATGAAGAATGATGATGCAGGATGATGTGTCATTTACTGATTGGACTAGAAGTTAGTTAATTAGAATTGGTTAGATGATATTTTCTCATTTACGGTTAGTTAGGTTGTTAGAATTCTAGTTAATAGTCAAGTTAAGTTAACTATGGTTAGTAGAGTCGGTTATTACTGCTATATAAATATTGTAATTAGTACACTGCAATTTGTAATGTTTGATCTTTTTCTCAAAACAATCTGCAATTCTCTCAACAATGGTGAAACATTTCTTCTGCTGGTTTTAGCTTAGAACACAAGCCAGTGATCAATTCATAGTGTTTAACAGTATTGACATGATATAATTGAAATATTTCTTGAAAAGTCAAAGTCGTGATTCTTTATTATATGAATATATGAAAGTTGAAGTCGAACAAACTATAGTTACCGATTTACTAAACCACAAAATACCAAAAACAAACTTACACCAAATTATTTTATAATGATAATAATATAGTATTCTTACATATCAAAAACCAAAATTGAACAACCGATGTTTTTGATACCATATTGTTAGATCACCAACTTGATAGTTCGAGTGACTCGAGTTTGACAAGAGATTTACATGATTAACATAGCCAGGACCAAGAAGGGTGAGTCATAGTCGCGTAACCGCCCGATAGAGTCAAATTAAAGAGAGTTGACCCCATTTCACATACCATCCCCTATGAAATTTCATCTGCTATTGTTCTGCTTGACTTCTTCGCTACTGATACCACTATAGATCACTAGGAAGGAGTGAGGATGTTCAGGTCTGGATCCGGCTCCTCTCCATTTCTCTTCTCTACATTTTCCCCAAGTTCTAGCTTAGATTGGACACACATGTCGTAGTTTAGAATTAATGGTTGAGATCTAATTGATTAAAACAAAGTCCTAACCATAGTTATTTACTTCCATCTATTTGCTTCTTAAATATTTTTGCAATACATTATATTTTCCCTAAATATATTTAAAAAAATTCTTTACTTTATTTAAAACTTACTAAATACTTTTACTTTTTTGAAAAAAATTATAATACAATTAAATATTTTTATTATTCTAATAGAGTTTTAGGAACTACAGTGTCTATAGGGCAATATCGACTCCATTTAGGGAGTAAGAAAGAATTTAAAGTTGTTTGACAAGATTTATTTTACTCCTAAAATTTTAAAAAAAATGTCAAGTCATAATTTTTAATTTGGCAAATATTATTTGTGAAATGGCAAACGTTAGGTAAAAAAGTAAAATATCAGCAAAAAATTACTAAGTAATTAAGAAAAGAAATTCTTTTAAATATATTTAGGAAAAATATAATGTAAATCTAGAATTGTTGGATAGCAAAAATATTTAAGAAGCAAATAGATGGAAGTAAATAACTATGGTTAGGACTTTGTTTTAATCAATTAGATCTCAACCATTAATTCTAAACTATGACATGTGTCTCCAATCCAAGCTAGAACTTGGGGAAACTGGAGAGAAGAGAAATGGAGAGGAGCCGGATCCTTCAGGTCTGACCCCTCATCAATATAATTTCAAAGAAAATGAGGTCTAATCCATTAAATTTTCAGTCATTTTCTCTCCTAGTCCTCTCTGAACTTTTCTTGATTACGCCATGTATAATATTCCAACAAATACAAGCATGAGAATGACAGCACTTGCTCATTCTAACCTTGACATTATTTTCTGAAAAAAAAAAAATTATGTACCAAAGATTTTCGATATATAATTGGCTGCATAAAGTCGTCAATTCTCCTTGACATAGTCCACACTAAAATTAGTCCTTCCAAATTTATAAGTAGCTACTCCTATAAAAGTATCATATTTAGTATCAAAAAATCACAGCACACATAACATGGCTCCTAATTATGTGATGATGGTTGGTCTCATAATATTAATTTGCTTTTCACTATCTTTTGGGTATGATGCTATGTTACCAACACACAACAATCTCATAGCCAAACCTAACTGCAAAAAAAGTTGTGGCAATGTCAGCATCCCTTTCCCATTTGGGGTTACCCAAGATTGCATTTTATACAATCAATTCCTTGTCACTTGTGATTACTCCTTTGAACCTCCCCGGCTTCTTTTCTATGACTCCGCTATTCAAATCACAAACATATCTCTCACTGGGCAACTTACAATCTTACAATTCATATCCAAAGATTGTTATAAATCCGGGATAAACACGGAGAATAACACACCATGGATAACATTAACACCATTGCTTGCTGTGAGTAACACCGCGAATAAGTTCATCGCGATTGGCTGTGACACATATGCTATAGTTCAGGGTTATTATTCAAAGTTTGAAAATATGACGACTATGCATTACTCCTACATAACAGGATGTACGTCCATGTGCAATAGTCTTGATGATGCTGATAATAACACATGTTCCGGAGTTGGTTGTTGCAAGACATCCATCCCTAAGGGAGCATGGAATGTTACTATAACACTAAGCAGTTATTATAATCATACTTATGTGAATGATAACCCTAGTTGCAGCTATGCTTTTGTGGTCGAAGATACTAACCCTTATGCTAATTTTTCGAAGAATAACCTCGAAAGTTTACAGAACAAGGATGAGCTTCCACTTGTGCTAGATTGGGTAATTGGTAAAGGAACATGTGAAATAGCTAAGAAAAACTCGACTGCATATGGATGTAAGAGTGAAAACAGTGATTGTTATGATAGTTCAATTGGATATGGATGTTCCTGCATGCAAGGATATGATGGGAATCCATATCTGAAAGATGGCTGTCAAGGTATGCATACGTTTACTTGTTTGGTTGGCAAGTCCAGAATAACTTATGCCAGGATTAATAATTAGTACTGAGATAAGTTATCGCTCCTCTTGGGTGGTATAGTAATTCCGAGATAACTTATCTTGGGATAAAATAAGTGAATGATAAAAATATCCCTTTAAATTACCCTTTCTATACATCACTTTTTTTTTTGAATGTTTCACGTTATCATACTTTTGTACTCTACGAGTCTGCAGATATCGACGAATGTATAGATCGAAAATCAGATTATAGATGTGCCAAAGATGCCATTTGCCAGAATACAGAAGGGAGTTATACATGCATATGCCCTCCAGATTTCAGTGGTAATGGTACAGTATGCAATCGTGACAATCCTCAGAGAATAACTCAAAATATTTATTTTGTTCTAGGTACCTCTCTTAACTTCTTTCAAATCGATAACAATTTTATTTTCACGAACTACATACATCGACCTAAAATGTCTAATAAAGTTTAAATATTTTTATACAGGTGCTACAGCAGGGGTTGCTTTTGCGATTATTATTGTTTTTGGCTGGTCATACACTGCATTCCAAAGGAGAAAGATGTCAAAGATGAAGAAGAAGTTTTTCCAGGAAAATGGTGGATTAGTTCTACAGCAGCGACTTACACGGGAAGAGGGATCAAGTCATAATAGTACAATAAAGATTTTCACAGCGGAAGAGCTAGAAAAGGCAACTAATGGCTTTGACAAAGATAGAGTTGTTGGTCAAGGAGGTTTTGGAACTGTGTACAAAGGATATCTGAAAGATAATTGCATCGTTGCCATCAAAAAATCTAAGGTAATTGATCGCAATCAGATCGAACAATTCATAAATGAAGTCCTTGTCCTTTCCCAAGTCAACCATAGAAATGTGGTTAAGCTCTTAGGTTGTTGCCTCGAGACGGAAGTTCCACTATTGGTGTATGAATTTATCAGCAATGGAACACTTTCTGAACACTTGCATGATAAATTGAAGGCATCGAATCTTTCTTTGGATATTCGTCTGAGAGTTGCTGCAGAAACTGCAGGAGTACTTTCCTACTTGCACTCAGCAGCTTACCCTCCTATTATCCATAGAGATATTAAGTCAGTCAACATTCTTCTTGACAAAACCTACACAGCCAAAGTGTCTGATTTCGGAGCATCCAGGTTGGTTCCTGCTGATCAAACAGAGTTATCTACATTGGTTCAAGGAACTCTAGGATATCTAGATCCTGAATACTTGCAAACAAATCAACTCAATGAAAAAAGTGACGTATACAGTTTTGGAGTAGTGCTTGTAGAGCTCCTAACAGGTAGAAAGGCCCTGTGTTTCGAAAGACCAGCAGAAGAGAGAAGTCTAGCTCAATATTTCGTATCTTCAGTGGAGAAGGGTCTTTTGCTCGATATTCTAGACGACAATATAGTTTATGATAAGACAAATGAAGAGAAATTGAAAAATGTTGTTAAGCTTGCACAGAGGTGCCTAAATGTTAAAGGGGATGAACGACCTACAATGAAGGAAGTTGCAGCAGAATTGGAAGCTGGGTTGAGATTGAAGTGCTCGTGGGCTGAAACTGATCGACATTCAGAGGAAAAAGAGTCCTTACTGCCTGGCACACAAAGATTGAGATTTGGATACGAATATAGTGAACACAGTACGGATGCTGATAGTATAACGAGTCATGTAACTTTACCTTTTCCTGGAGGAAGGTGATCGATCATGCATGTTGATTTTTCTCAACAATATAAACTCAGAACGGCCACGGCTTCAACATGAATTTCTTTTTTGTCATGGGCATGTTAGAAATAAGAACCAAGTTTGATTTAGTTGCATCTCTTTTATTTGTCCAGAGACAGTAAATTTGAGTAACAAATTATGTGCTTATTTATGTATCCTTGTAATAGTTGTCACATTTTGATGTTCTTCTTACACTTGAACATATCCTTCTTACATTGTTTTCTTGCTCAACAACCCATGTGTTTTGCATGTATCCCTGTAAAAGTCAGTTATTGAATTTTCACTTTCACATTAATAACTATAGAGTTTACAAAAGTGTGGATAGCTTATGGGTAGGTTTTTATACAAAAACATTCTTAATCTTATCTCTCCTAACTCGATCGAGTGTCCATATGGAGCGATCCACAACCTAGACAGAAAAATCAACATCCCCATGCATTTCGCTTATAATGGTTTAGATCCAAAAAAAAAATAACATGTCGATAACACAAATAATTCATACGGACAAATATTCCATGCGGGTGAGCATCAAGAGATATACCTTTAAGGTTTTACAAGAGTTTCAGGTAGGAATTCAATCACATACGGAATATAATTTAGTAGTGACATGAGAATCTTATTACTCGCAATACCCCATGTATCATTCACTAATTTATTAGTCACTTACTTGATCCCTCGTCCTCTTAAGAAATGAACTCGAGTTCATGTTCAAATTTATATTCACAATTACACTTGTCACCTATATGGTAAGTGGAATAGCCGGCCAATAATGTATAATAAATTATTGATTTTAATTGTCTTAACTTTCTATTTGAATATATCTGTTCCAAATCAACTGCTTTCCTAGACATGCAACGCATCACCAAATCACCCATGGATATTAGTGTGACATCTTGCAAGTTGATAACTAGAAAGAAGCTTAAAAATTGGAAATTTTCATTTTTGGAAAGAATTTTAAAAATCTGGAAAACAATTTGGTTAAGTATGGAAAAAAAAAGAGTTTTTGGCCAACTTTGAACAGCCATAACTCCTAGCTCAGGATGAGTTAGGCGTAGTTCCAGTTATGTTTGGAAATCCTTTGGAATGATCTTTCCAACGCCGCCAAGATTGCTCGATTCTGAGTTCGTATGAGTGAGATATGCCCTTTGGAAGTTGGGCAGTTGGCAAGGAATTTAGTCCGAAAATTTTAAAAGGTATTTTGGTCTTTTCCCTAACCAATTCTTTTGGTTATATTGTTGTGTTAGACTGATTCTTAGATCAGTTTGCCCCATTTTAAAGAGTGAGAGTTAGGGCTTTTGAGAGAAGAGGAAAAGAAGAGAAGAAAGAGAAGAAAGAGAAGATCAAGCAAGGTTTCATCAAAGATCGTCGTGGATATCGTCGGGGGTGATCCCTACTAGGTATGTGAGTTCATAGTGTTGGTTTGGTTCTTCCCCCCCCCCCCCCCCCCCCACACGCAAAACTCGTTCAATTTCTAGAAAAGATTGATTGTGTTTGTTGAAGTTGTTGGATGTATTTGTTGAAGTTGTTGGTTGTATTGTGTTGAAGTTCTTGTTGATTTGGGACTTGTTTCCGGTTGTGTTTTGAGTTGAGATCTATTGTATGCTGAGGGATTTATGATTATAAGTGTATGGGGCTGGAACCAATGAAGTTAAGGACGTCTAGAGTTGGAAAAATGAAGAAGAAGAGTTTTCTGGGGAAAGGGGTGGCGCGTCGCGCCTGCCAGCGCGCCCCAAAAGGGCTTCTGAGATTTCTCCCTTGGGGCGCCACACCTAGCAGTGCGCCCCAGCAGTCCTTCTGAGCTTTGAGGGCAGGCGCCCCGCGCCTTGCAGAGCGCCAAGGACGCCAAGTTTTCCCATTCTTTCCCCACTTTTCCATGCATGTTCCTTGGCATTGTACCTATGTTTCATAGTTGTTTCCAACACTCCAAAGTACCTCTAAACGTCAAGAACTCGTCCATAAACATGTGGTCATGTACCTTGAATCCATAATCCAATTCAAGGCGAGTTCGGATCAAAGTTAAGTGAAGTTAGAGGTCAAGTCTAGAAGTTAAGAAGTAAGTCAAAGCAAGGTTTCAAAGTTGTTCAAGAGTCTTTATTGAACGTTTAAACTTCGTTTTGAGGTTCAAGTTTCAAGTCAAGCAAAGAGTATAGTGTTTCAAGCTAAATAAAGAGTCTCAAGTTTCAAGTCGAGTAAAGAGTATCGAGTTTCAAGTTAAGTCAAGAGTTTAAAGTTAAGTTCATTTCTCAAGAGCTATTAGGGAACTAAGTATTCCCAAAGAAGTTTATAAATGTTTTTACATTTGAGCAAGAGGGGAACCATGTTTTCCAAAAGAGCCTTTGGGCTAAGTTTTGAGTAATTATCTCAACTAAAGAAATATGTGTTTTAAAGACACTTATGAGCCAAAGTATTTTTGGGAGTAGTATTGAACACCGAGTTGGGGACACGAGTTCATATTAACTCAACTCTCCATAAGAACCATGAGCCAACATGGGACTTGACGGGTCATTCTTTTTAGATCATCACTTAAGATTAATCTAGTGGATCCACTAAGTTAAATTAAGGACTTATGTCACGGCAAGGTATAGGATGGTCCTTGGGGAACGTGAGGTAAAACGTTGTATCACCACTAGGGCTCATAGTGGTGGTTGTCGGTTAAAGAATTTCCCACTAAAGTTATACTACTTTTATATAAGTAAAGTTGAGTTTGTTATTGTTTTATCATTAACGAGCTGAGTTGTTTACAGTGTTATAAAGCTTTATGTATTGCATATGTCTTATTGCTTTACATTTGAGTTCATTTATCCATGAGTCGAACAGAGCCAAGGTAAGGGTTCCTTTTTACTCTTTTCAAACTTAAGTTGTGGTTTAGCTTTCCAGATCGCATACTTGTACATTCCATGTGCTGATGTCAGTCGGCCTGCATCTTATTATGATGTAGACGCAGGTACCCAGGATCAGCATACAGCACGTCGTTGATCTAGTTGAGCACTCCAGAGTAAGTGGTGAGCCTCTTTGCTTTTCGGAGGACTCGGTTGTTTTGTTCTCTTAGTTTTGTTTTATTAGGATGTCGCGGGGTCTGTCCCAACATTCATCTCAGTATTATAGAGGCTTTATAGACAGTCAATTAGTTAGTTTTGAGTCTCTCATCTATGTATATATGTAAATGTTCTATTTTGAAACTCGAGTTGCCATTTTGGCCAGATTTTATCAGTTAAGTTGTTTTACGTCCTTGCTTTGTATGGAGTTATTCTTTTGAGTTAGGTTTCCACTAAGTTAAAAAAGCCAGGCCAAGGGTTCGCTTGGGACCAGCAATGGTCTTCGAGTGCCGGCCACGTCCAGGGTGTAGGCTCGGGGTGTGACAAACTTAGTATCAGAGCACAGAGTTCAAGAGTCCTAGGGAGTCTATGAAGCCGTGTCTATAGAGTCCTAGTTATCGGTGTGAAGCGCGCCATATCTATAATTAGGAGGCTACAACATTTAGGAAGATTTCTCACTTCTTTCACACTCATCATCGTGCGTTAGAGTTGATCTCTAAAAAGTTCGTTATTAATTCATGCTTGCGCGTGTTTCAGTTAGTCATGCCTCCACGAAGGGTTGGCAGAGGGCGTCTTCCTAGACGTTATGTTGATGAGCAAGAGTTACCTTATGCCCCGGGGGTGCAACCGCAAGGGGAAGTTTTTAATGTCGAGTTCAGAGAGGCAATTAGAATTCTGAGTCAAGCTGTAACTAATCAGATTGGTCAGCAGAGGGGAGCTCGACATGAAGGAGCTGACACGTCAAGGATTCGTGAGTTCTTGGGGATGAATCCTCCGAATTTCATGGGTTCAAGTACTACTGAGGATCCAGAGAACTTCATTGAGGAGCTGAAGAAAATTTTTGATGTGATGCATGTGGTAGATACTGAGCGGGTTGAGCTAGCTGCGTATCAATTGAAGGATGTTGCTAGAACTTAGTTCGACCAGTGGAAAGGGGGCAGAGTCGAGAATGCACCACCTGCGAATTGGGCCTGTTTTGAGGAAGCCTTCTTGGGGCATTTCTTTCCCCGAGAATTGAAAGAGGCCAAGGTACGTGAGTTCCTCACACTTAAGCAGGAGTCTTTGACTGTTCATGAGTACAGTCTGAAGTTCACACAACTATCCCGCTATGCTCCGAAGATGGTTGCGAATATGAGGAATAGGATGAGTTTGTTTGTTGTTGGGCTGTCTCGGTTGTCAAGCAAGAAAGGTAGGGCTGCAATGCTATTTGGGACATGGACATCTCAAGGTTGATGGTTTATGTGCAGTAGGTTGAGGAAGAGAAGCTGAGGGACAGAGAAGAGTTCAGAAATAAGAAAGCTAAGACCGGTAATGGGTCCGGACAACAGAAAGGTAATTTGAATCGTCCGTCTTCCAACAAAGGCAAAAGGGACCGGCTCTATCCTCTGCTAGGGCATCTGCACCCAGATACAGAGGTGAACATAATGGCCAGAATTCGAAGGATTTCAAGGCTAGACCAACACAGTCTTCGGGTAGTGCGGCACAAGGAGGTAGTTCGATTCCTGCATGTGCTAGGTGTGGTAGGACCCACCCCGATAAATGTCGTGAGGGTCAGACAGGGTGTTTTAAGTGTGGACAAGAGGGTCACTTTATGAAAGAGTGCCCTAAGAGTAAGCAAGGTAGTGGAAATCTGGACAGTAGGGCCCAATCTTCATCAGTTGCTCCCCTAGACAGAGCGGTACCTAGAGGAGCTACTTCTAGTACCGGCGGAGGAACAAACTGCCTCTATGCAATCACCAGTCGCCATGAGCAAGAGAACTCTCCAAATGTTGTCACTGGTATGATCAAAGTCTTTGCTTTTGATGTGTATGCTTTGTTAGATCTAGGAATAAGTTTATCTTTTGTAACTCCTTATGTTGCAAATAAGTTTGATGTTCTTCCTGAAAGACTTTGTGAACCTTTTTGTGTTTCTACACCTGTTGGGGAGTCTATTTTAGCAGAAAGAGTTTATCGTGATTGTCCGGTTTCTATCAATCACAAGAGCACCATGGCTGATTTGGTTGAGTTAGACATGGTAGATTTTGATGTCATTTTAGGTATGGATTGGCTTCATTCCTTTTATGCATCATTAGACTGTAGAACTCGAGTGGTCAAGTTTCAGTTTCCGAATGAGCCAGTCTTAGAGTGGAGTAGTAGTTCAGTAGTCCCTAAGGGTCGTTTCATTCTGTACCTTAAGGCAAGAAAGTTAGTTTCAAAAGGTTGTATCTATCACTTAGTCCGAGTTAATGACTCTAGTGTTGAGATACCTCATTTTCAGTCAGTTCCTTAGTAAGAGAGTTTCTAGAAGTTTTTCCTGATGATCTACCCGGAATTCCTCTTGAGAGAGATAGATTTCGGCATAGACCTCATTCCAGATACTCGTCCTATCTTTATTCTTCCATATAGAATGGCACCAACAGAGTTGAAAGAGTTGAAGGAGCAGTTGAAAGATCTCCTAGATAAGGGTTTCATTCGACCGAGTGTCTCACCTTGGGGCGCTCCGATCTTGTTTGTGAGAAAGATGGATGGTTCCCTTAGGATGTGTATAGATTACCACCAGTTGAATAAGGTTACCATCAAGAATAAGTACCGTCTTCCGAGGATTGAAGATCTTTTCGATCAGCTTCAGGGTGCCACTTGTTTTTCGAAGATTGACCTCAGATCAGGCTATCACCAGTTAAGAGTAAGGGACTGTGACATTCCAAAGATAGCTTTCATGACTAGATATGGTCATTTCGAGTTTTTGGTCATGTCTTTTGGTTTGACCAATGCACCGGCAGCTTTCATGGACCTTATGAATAGAGTCTTCAAACAATATTTAGATATGTTTGTTATCGTCTTCATTGATGACATACTAATCTATTCAAGGAATGAAGAAGATCATGCTAGTCATCTCAGAATAGTTCTTCAGACTTTGAAAGATAAGGAGTTGTATGCCAAGTTCTCTAAGTGTGAGTTTTGGCTTGAGTCTGTGGCATTCCTAGGCCATATTGTGTCTGGTGATGGAACTAAAGTTGATACTCAGAAAATTGAGGCAGTGCAGAATTGGCCTAGAACCACATCTCCAACTGATATTAGGAGTTTCTTGGGTTTAGCTAGCTATTATAGAAGATTTGTTGAGGGGTTCTCATCTATTGCATCTCCTTTGACCAAGTTGACTTAGAAGACAATGAAATTTCTATGGTTTGAAGCTTGTGAGAAAAGCTTTCAGGAATTGAAAAAGAAGTTGATTACATCTCCAGTTTTGACGTTACCAGCAGGTACTCACGGTTTTGTGGTGTATTGTGATGCATCTAGAGTTTGTTTGGGTTGTGTCTTAATGCAGAATGACAAAGTTATAGCTTATGCCTCCAGACAGTTGAAGGTTCATGAGAAGAACTACCCAACCCATGACTTAGAGTTAGCTGTCGTAGTATTTGCTTTGAAAGATATAGCGTCATTACTTGTATGGTGTGCATGTTGATGTGCTTACTGACCACAAGAGTCTTCAATATGTGTTTACTCAGAATTACTCAAGGATTATGACCTAAGTATCCTATACCACTCAGGTAAGGCTAATGTTGTTGTTGGTTCTTTAAGCAGGTTGTCTATGGGTAGCACCGCCCATATTGAAGAAAGGAAGAGAGAGTTAGCAAAAGATGTGCACAGACTGGCACGCCTGGGAGTCAGACTTATGGATTCCACAGAAGGAGGTATAGCGGTGACGAACGGGGTCGAGTCATCATTAGTGTCAGAAGTGAAAGAGAAACAAGACCAAGATCCCATTTTGTTTGAGTTGAAGGCAAATGTTCAAAAGCAGAAGGTATTAGCTTTTGAACAAGGGAGAGATGGTGAGTTGAGATATCAAGGTAGATTGTGTGTACCTATGGTAGATGGACTCCAAGAGAGGATTATGGAAGAAGCTCATAGCTCCAGATATTCCATTCATCTGGGTTCCACAAAGATGTATCGTGACTTGAGAGAAGTTTATTGGTGGAATGGTATGAAGAAATGCCTTGCTAATTTGTTGCTAAATGTCCAAATTGCCAGCAAGTGAAAGTTGAACACCAAAGGCCCGGTGGTTTGGCCCAGAGGATAGAACTTCCAGAATGGAAGTGGGAGATGATCAATAAGGATTTCATCACAGGGTTGCCAAGGTCTCGTAAACAACATGATTCTATTTGGGTGACTGTCGACAGAATGACAAAATCTGCCCATTTTCTACCAGTAAAGACTACTAATTCAGTAGAAGATTATGCCAAGTTATATATTCAAGAGGTGGTGAGACTTTATGGAGTCCCAATCTCCATTATTTCAGATAAAGGTGCACAGTTTGCTGCACAGTTCTGGAAATCTTTTCAGAAAGGCTTGGGTTCGAAAGTAAACTTAAGTACTGCCTTTCATCCTCAGACAGATAGGTAAGCAGAGCGCACTATTCAGACTTTAGAGGATATGTTGAGGGCTTGTGTGATCGATTTCATAGGTAATTAGGATGATCACCTACCTCTCATTGAGTTTGCCTACAACATCAGTTATCACTCTAGCATCCAGATGGCTCCATATGAAGCTCTCTATGGGAGAAGATGTAGATTTCCTATTGGATGGTTTGAAGTCGGTGAAGCAGGGTTGATAGGACCAAATTAAGTTCACCTAGCTATGGAGAAGGTGAAAGTGATTCAAAAGAGGTTGAAAACGGCACAGAGTCGTCAGAAATTCTACACTGATATTAGGAGAAGGGCGTTAGAGTTTCAAGTAGACGACTGGGTATATTTGAAAGTTTCACCCATGAAGGGGGTTATGAGGTTTGGAAAGAAGGGGAAACTTAGTCCCCGGTATATTGGACCTTACCGCATAGCCAAGAGGATTGGCAATGTTGCTTATGAGTTGGAATTATCACAGGAACTAGTAGCGGTCCATCCGGTATTTCATATCTCTATGTTGAAGAAGTGCATAGGCGATCCTTCATTGATCCTACCAACTGAAAGTGTTAGGATCAAGATAGCTTATCTTATGAGGAGATTCCTGTTCAGATTTTAGATCGTCAAATTCACAGGTTGAGAACGAAAGATGTAGTATCAGTCAAAGTCTTTTGGGGGAACCAATTTGTTGGGGGAGCTACTTGGGAAGCCGAAGAGGACATGAAGAAGAGATACCCATATCTCTTTGAATCCGGAGGAAATGCAGATTAAGGTATTAATTTCCTTATTAGTGCTCTTTAAATTATAATGAGCATATTAATGTTGTTCTTGTGTTTGCATGATTGCTTGTTGGGTATTTGAGTTGATGTTACACCCTTAGCCTTGTAAGAGTAACCTCATTCGAGGACGAATGTTCCCAAGGGGGAGATATTGTGACATCTTGCAAGTTGATAACTAGAAATAAGCTTAAAAATTGGAAATTTTCATTTTTGGATAGAATTTTAAAAATCTGGAAAAAAAATTGGTTATGGAAAAAAAATGAGTTTTTGGCCAACTTTGAATAGCCATAACTCCTAGATCAGGATGATTTAGGTGTAGTTCCAGTTTTTTTTTTTGGAAAGCCCTTGGAATGATCTTTCCAACGCCGCCAAGTTTGATCGATTCCGAGTTCGTATGAGTGAGATATGCCCTTTGGAAGTTGGGCAGTTGGCAGGGAATTTAGTCCGAAAATTTTAAAGGGTATTTTGTTCTTTTCCCTAACCAATTCTTTTGGTTATATTGTTGTGTGAGACTGATTTTTAGATCAGTTTGCCCCATTTTAAAGAGTGAGAGTTAGGGCTTTTGAGAGAAGAGGAGAAGAAGAGAAGAAAGAGAAGATCAAGCAAGGTTTCATAAAAGATTGTCATGGATATCATCGGGGGTGATCCCTACTAGGTATGTGAGTTCATAGTCTTGGTTTGGTTCTGTCCCCCCACACGCCAAAATCGTTCAATTTCGAGAAAAGATTGATTATGTTTATTAAAGTTGTTGGTTGTATTTGTTGAAGTTGTTGGTTGTATTGTGTTGAAGTTCTTGTTGATTTGGGACTTGTTTCCGGTTGTGTTTTGAGTTGAGATCTATTGTATGTTGAGGGATTTACGATTCTAAGTGTTTGGGCCTGGAGCCAATGAAAGTAAGGACGTCAAGAGTTGGAAAAAAGAAGAAGAAAAGTCGAGTTTTCTGGGGAAAGGGGTGGCGCATCGTGCCTGCCAGCACGCCCCAAAAGAGCTTCTGAGTTTTCTCCCTTGGGGCGCCGCGCCTAGCAGTGCGCCCCAGCAGTCTTTCTGAGCTTTGAGGGCTGGCGCCCCGTGCCATGCAGAGTGCCAAGGACGCCAAATTTTCCCATTCTTTCCCCACTTTTCCATGTATGTTCCTTGGCATTGTACCTATGTTTCATAGTTGTTTCCAACACTCCAAACTACATCAAGAACTCGTCTATAAATGTGTGCTCATATACCTTGAATCCATAATCCAATTCAAGGAGAGTTCGGATCAAAGTTAAGTGAAGTTAGAGGTCAAGTCTAGAAGTTAAGAATCAAGTCAAAGCAAGGTTTCAAAGTTGTTTAAGAGTCTTTATTGAACGTTTAAACTTCGTTTTAAGGTTCAAGTTTCAAGTCAAGCAAAGAGTATAGTGTTTCAAGCTAAATAAAGAGTCTCAAGTTGCAAGTCGAGTAAAGAGTATCGAGTTTCAAGTTAAGTCAAGAGTTTAAAGTTAAGTTCATTTCTCAAGAGCTATTAGGGAACTAAGTATTCCCAAAGAAGTTTATAAATGTTTTTACATTTGAGTAGGAGGGGAACCATGTTTTCCAAAAGAGCCTTTGGGCTATGTTTTGAGTAATTATCTCAACTAAAGAAAGATGCGTTTTAAAGATACTTATGAGCCAAAGTATTTTTGGGAGTAGTATTGAGCACCGAGTTGGGGACACGAGTTCATATTAACTCAACTCTCCATAAGAACCATGAGCCAACATGGGACTTGACGGGTCATTCTTTTTAGATGATCACGTAAGATTAAGCTAGTGGATCCACTAATTTAAAGTAAGGTCCTATGTCACGGCAAGGTATAGGATGGTCCTTAGGAAACGTGAGGTAAAACGTTGTATCACCACTAGGGCTCATAGTGGTGGCTGTCGGTTAAAGAATCTCCCACTAAAGTTATATTACTTTTATATAAGTAAAGTTTAGTTTGTTATTGTTTTATCATTAACGAGCTGAGTTGTTTACAGTGTTCTACAAGCTTTATGTATTGCATATGCCTTATGGCTTTTCATTTGAGTTCATTTATCCATGAGTCGAACAGAGCCAAGGTAAGAGTTCCTTTTTACTCTTTTCAAGCTTAAGTTGAGGTTTAGCTTTCTAGCCCGCATACTCGTACATTCCATGTACTGATGCCAGTCGGCCTGCATCTTATTATGATGCAGACGCAGGTACCCAGGATCAGCATACAACACGCCGTTGATCAAGTTGAGCACTCCAGAGTCAGTGGTGAGCCTCCTTCTTTCCGGAGGACTTGGTTGTTTTGTTCTCTTAGTTTTGTTTTATTAGGATGTTGCGGGGTCTGTCCCAACATCCATCTCAGTATTATAGAGGCTTTATAGACAGTTAGTTAGTTAGTTTTGAGTCTCTCATCTATGTATATATGTAATATTCTATTTTGGGACTCGAGTTACCTTCTTGGGCAGATTTTATCAGTTAAGTTGTTTTACGTCCTTGCTTTGCATGGAGTTATTCTGTTGAATTAGGTTTCCGCTTAGTTAAGAAAGCTACGCCAAGGGTTCGCTTGGGACCAGCAATGGTCTTCGTGTGCCGGCCACATTCAGGGTGTAGGCTCGGGGTGTGACAATTAGTGGCATGCTATAAAAGCAATACCGATCAAAAACCAAGAGATAGTCAAAGGTTAAAGGCTATTTCAATGAAAAGTTAATGTAACTTTTCAGGGTCTCACAAGATAGAAGATATAGGAACCATTCTTCCATTAACTTATTTACAGGTAAGCACATGTGGTATGCTATCCTTACCTTATGGGGAGCCTATCGGTCTAAAAATTAAGGGAGTATTTACTATGAAGAGGAAAATCTTTTTCAATTTTCTTATATTTGATTGACTCAAATATTTTGGAAAATATTTTTCAAATCAACTTAGTTTCTTCAAATTTAAGGAATATGACTTCCCTTAAAAAAGTAGGAAAACCATTTTTGAAAAATATTTTGAACCCCACCCCTCAACTTTCCATCCTAACTTAAGTCTCGGGTATTGATTCTCAATACTAATCCTAGATCTGACTCATGATTCTCAATTCGAGAGCCGACACTTGACCTCAATTCGAGACCCAACTCCATAGTTTCGTATTAAGAAGTGGTCAGATCTCAAATTAGAATTAGAGATTGAATTTTGGGTTGGGATCGGGTCTAGGTTAGGTCTCACGCCAGATGTCAAGTCTCGGGTTAGGGTCGATATCGTGGTCGAGTCTCGAGTAGGGTATTCAAGGTCAGGTGTTGGGTCGGGTTCAAGTATCGTGGTTGGGTTTCGAGGTTGGGTCTCGAAACAGGTGTCTGGGTCAAGTCTTGGGTTAAGGTCGGGTTGGGTCTCAAGTCATGTCTAGAGTCATATTTTGAGTCAGGGGTTGTGGTCGTAGTCGGGTCTCACGATTATGTCTCGGGTCATTTCTCGAGTCAGATGTTGGGATCATAGTCGGGTCTCAGGTCAGATTCTGGTCAACCGTAGTTCGGGACTGAAGCTGGGCTTTTGGGGCATCGATCCACGGACACGAACTACGGNCGGGTCTCACGATTATGTCTCGGGCCATTTCTCGAGTCAGGTGTTGGGATCATAGTCGGGTCTCGGGTCAGATTCAGGTCTCGGACTAGAGTCTAGTATAAAGTCAAGGTTGAAGTCGGGTCTCGAGTAGGGTTTTAAGTCAGACTCGAGGCGTGTGACGATTTAAATGTCGAGTTAAGGTCTGGGTTAGGTGTCGGGTCAAGGTCTTGGTTGGGTCTTGGTGTCTTGGTCAGGTCTTGGGGTCGAGGTCAAGTCTCGAGTTTGGTGTTAGGGTCAGGGTCGGGGTTAGGTCTCAGGTCAGGGTCAGATCACAAGATTGATCGTTAAGGTCGGGTCTCGAAGTCTAGTGTCACGGTCGGGGTCAGGTCTTAGGGTCATGGTCGGATCTCGGGTCAAGTATTGAGGTTGGGTCTCGGGTCAAGTATCGAGGTCGAGGTAGGGTCTCGATCAGGTTGTGTTCGATTCTTAATTAGGTCAGGGTTGGGTCTTAGGGTTTGGGTCTCTAGTCAGGGTCAGAGTCAGGTCTTAGGTTGAGGTCAGGTCTGGGTTAGGTCTCAATTTAGGATTGGGGTCGTGTCTTGAGTCAGGTGTTAGGGTTGGGGTCTCAGGTCGGGTGCCGGGGTCGGGGTAAGTTCTTGACTTAGGGTCGGTATTTTTCTCGAGGTCAGGTATTCAGATCGGGTCTTAAGTCAGGTGTCGAGGGCTAGGTTGGATCTTGGGTCGGGGTTAGGGTTGGGTCTCTAGCTAAGTGTTGGGTGATGAGTCCATAAATTGGACTCATTTAGGGCTATGTTTTGATAAAATTAGTGTCCTTAAATGCATATTTTGTCTCAATACCTGATGAAAACCCTTAAGTTTCAGGTATTTGGAGTTTGAGAAAAAGCATGAACACTATTTAGCAAAAAGAAACAAAAGCAGCTGAAAGAACAAAGAAATGAAGATCTGAGATCGCCAAACCTGTTCGGTAAGTCACCAAAAGGTCTTATCCTCGTCTTTTGTTCCAGTGTGCTAAGCCCTGAAAGACAAGATCAAATCGGCGATGAAAAAGAGCAGTCGGCATGTCATCGAGAAGTTTCGCGAAGCAGTACTATGTCGTCCAATGATCCAAAACACAACGACACAGAAGGATAGAGCAAGACGGCAATGAAACCTACCAAAGGGCGGATTGCTGAGTTGATCGGAGATCTCGACTAACGACGTCGAATGATCCACTGCAACACAGATTTTTGAAAACTATAAATACTCGTTAAGAGTTGTAGCTTAATATCAGATTTCTAATATATAATTTTTAACATAGATTTTTGAGTCCTAAGTTGGGATAGGCTTTTAGAGAACTTGAAGATTCAAAGGGAATGAACTCCAACAATTTGGGTTTGGGTCTCTTGGAATCTTCACTCTTGGCTTGTTTTATGACTAAAATCTTCAAACCCATTTGAATGCAAACTTATTTTGGTATAAATTTCTCTTTCTTTTATATGTCTAGATAAAACCCAATTATTGGGGTGTGATTTTGTGAATATGGGTTAGATTATCTATTAGGTCTTGCTTGTTGATAGTTTATTTGTTGTTTGGAAGTAATTTCATTTAGTAGTTGTATTAGAACTTAATGAAATTGTAGTTGCAAATACGATTTCACCTTTGTGTTTTCGGCTTGCTCGAGATAGAGGTCGTAAAACTAAGACTACTAAATTAATAGTCGATGGGAGTGGGTTGACATGAGGTTCAGCTCGAGAGAGTGAACCCTAGTCCTTCTCCCACACACTCAGCTCAAGAGAATGAGTGGGCTAAGGAGGAGGTTGTTCTTCATGCGGCAAGTGCGTGTCCGAGAGGAGCCCATTTGATTCGGGGTAAGTTGCTCGAGAGAGAATTTACCCCACTATAGTCTAGCCTAGTCACAAATATTTAACGGATTTACTATCAAAAGCATGTACCCAATAGTCTAGTGTAACCCGTATTCCTATCACATCCCAAGAATCCCCTCTCCTTGATTAGTACTCCTTTTATTTTTGTTGATTTTGCTCTTTACTTGCTTACAAACCCCACATTGATAATTGACACTCGTGTCAAACCCTTTAATTTGTCATGTCTTCATTTGGTAAAGTCTTTAGCTACGGTTAGTTTTAGCACTTTCGCGCTTAACCACTAAATTTCAAGAACCACTACCTTGGAACTCGACCCCAACCCTTGGTTGGGTTAGTTTACTATTGTACGATCGTAGACACTTAGTTGTGTCTTGATTACGCAAACATCAAAATGGCGCCGCTGCCGTTGAGTGGTGTTACGTGAAAAATTTTGTTAAGACGAACTTTACTTTTGATCGTCGTAGTCTACTAACTTTATTTTTAGTTTTGTTTTGCTTTGATGTTGTTGATGTAGGTAGATACCCTGAGCATGGCTGAGGGAAATGATAGCAACTCGGCTGAGACAAGTCAAGAAGTCAAGAGGGACTTCAAGTTAACCACAGTGGTAACTCAGCTGAACGAGTTGGCCACCAAAACATCAGAGGTGGAAAACCAGTGCAAGAGCCAAGGGAGGTACATACCCCCTTATGAGCGGAAACAGTCTAGAGATAGGGAGAACAATCGTGTCTAGGACACACTCTAAATCATTCTCCAAAATATCACTGAACAAGAATGAATGTTGGAAGAGATAAAGGAGAGTACTGAAGTGTTGAATCAAATGATTGGCTCCTATTCTAGATCGATCCATCTGATCAGGACACTTATGAGTTATGCAGTGTCTCCTCTTCACTCAAATGAACTATTGGCATTACCTAGTAACACTAGGACCAACCCTACCAATGGAGAGTGAGTAAGGACTCGCGTCGTGCCACGACGTTAACTAAGGCGCTTCTTGGGAGGCAACCCAAGGTTTTAAATGTTTTAGTTTTCTTTTATAAATAATGGTGTGTTAGTGGTGCAGGTTTAAATGTTGAAAGTGTTTGGAAAATGCAATTTGGCGAGTAAAATGGTCAGTCGGCGAATCACCGAAGAGGTCAGCGTGCCCGATGAAGATTGGCATTTGGACCTCACTTTGACTGAAGGTCCTATAAAACTTGGCGAGCCAAGTGACCACTCGGCGTGTCACCGAGTGGATCGGTGAGCGCGACTAATGTCGCCGAATGGGCGCGAACCAGACGGTTTATAATGGCCAGGAATCCTAGAATTTGAAATCCTTCACCTTCCATCGCTTTTAATCTTCAAAAACTCACACCAAGGTAGTATTTTCAATATTCTTGCTTTCCATTAGTATTTTAGTTGTTGATTGTTGCTCGGAACTAGGATTTCCATACCGCCTAGCTTTTCAATCGTGTTTCAATCAGCATTTAAGGTTGGTTTCCGAATCTCGAGTTTACATTCGAAAATTTTGTACTCATTTGAAATGATCGTATCGTATTGTTATGTGATGGGCCTCTCTGATAGAATTAGAATGAGTAAATGCCTATTTCAATTTGCAAATCTTGCCCTTACTGTTTTGATCGTTAAATGCTCGTAATTTTTATGCTTTAAATGTGAATTTGCATTGAGTTGTTCTTGCGTGTCGTTTAGATTGATTGGGTGAAGTCTGAGTAACCTATGTTTGTGCTAAATGACGAAAATTGCTCAATGATAGAGCGGGTGACAACACTCTTAAGAGCAAAAATCGTCAAATGGCTAAATTTGGCAAAACTGGGAAAACTCTGAGTATCCCGAAGTGATGGATTGTACGGGTCTTGTTTGAATTTCATTAGTGCATGCTTTGATTTTGTTATTGGGGGTTGCAGGGTTGAATTCGAGAAGGTGGATTGAAAATGGGCACGTTGAGCCGTTCAGCGAGCGGGGTCAAGCTCGCCGAACCACTCGGCGGTTTGCCTAATGACCCCATATCTCTTTTAAATTCATGTTTTATGTGTTGTTTGAGTATGTAACTTTCGGTGAGAAGCCTTTGGTTGCCAAAAGTACTCTTGATCGCCCTATGTATGCTCCCTTGAACCTCTATTGAACTGTAACTTTTGGCGGACAAACCCCTGATCACCAACAGTAGTCGGCGATTCACCGAAAAGGCCTTTCCATTGCCGACTTGCTATAATTTTTAAGTCAATCCCTTCGACGAGCCCGACTTAGATCGCCAAAGAGGTTCGGCGAGCCTATCTGCAATAGATTTTCTGTGTTAATGTTTGAATTTTCTCCTACTTTGTCCCGATCTCTTGCAGATATGGTACGCACAAATCTAACCACGCAACCTTAGAAGAAAGCACAGGGCATAACCATAAATGAGGGGGGTCAAATATTCCAAAAATGAGAGGAAAAGAACTCCCACCGGGATATAAAGGCAAAAGAAAGAAGCATATAGCTAGAAAATGAGTAGCTATTGAAACCCAGGCTAATTTTTTAGAACCAGAAGATGAGTAGCCTCTGATAAACCGAAAGGATGAACTCCGGGCCAAATCTCAGTCCACATCCACCAATATTCCCTCAGCTGCCACTCCTCTGGCAACAGACTCCGTGCCAGCACAGACACCTCCAATAGCCCCTGCACTCCCTATCGTTCCTCCTCCTAGACTACTGAACAGACTGAAAAGTGAGGGGGTACGGACCATCCTAGAGGATAAGCTATTATCTATGGAGGTCCTGGAAGGCAAGCATCCCGATGTGATTGACACCCTCTGATACCATGAGTTTGAGCAATTCACAAGGCCCCGAGGCCCTTACATTCCTTCGTGGGTTAGGGAATTTTACACAGCTTATGGGGAGTTGGCGCCCAAGAACAAGAAGAAAGCAAGCGAGTTTAGACAGGTAAAGTCGGTCATGGTCATAGGAAAGGAAAGTGAGTGCCACAGCGAGTATATTAACACTGTATTGGGTAGACCGATGCACTCTGCACTTCCCTACGAAGGGTTGCCTATTATTCAATCCCTAGATGACCTGAAGGGTTGGCTGACTCCTCTGATTTCTAACACCACCCCAAGGTGGATGGATGCAGGGGAACCTATTGAGAAGAGGGACTTGAACATCGCTGCCAGGTTCTGGTTTGGTTTCATCAGCACCACCATCAAGCCATCCCATAATGAGTCCATTTTGAGCCATCCTAAGGCAGTTTTCCTTGGTTCTATCATGTCCAGGAGGTGCATCGATCTGGGGCTACTGATTTCACAAGAGATGGCCATGAGGGCCAAGCAAAAGTTAACTTCTCTGCCATTCCCAGTCTTGATCACAGAGTTGTGCCAGCGTGCTGGAGTACCTCGGGACACTACGAGGGATATTGAGGTCACCCCGTCTTCCTCCACTAACATCCGGCGTACTGAGGCCGAGTTCACACGAGAGGAGGTTGACAGGAGGAGAGCAGCTCCGGCAGATATTTCTTCGAAAGTTAATGTTGACTCGTTACCATCAGATGAACCTTCTTTTACTCCGGCCTCTGAGCCTTCAGGTACATCCGCTCCTTCCTCTTCTTCACAGGTCCCAGGTGCTTCTTCCTCCTCCCGGCCTGCCAGGATTACTTAGGCCATGATCCTAAAGATGGGACAGCTGGCCTATTCAGCGGATGTGAGAACGACTCGATTAGAGAGATCCATTCCAAGGATGATCAATAGTGCTATCTTGGTTGCACTGACCCCCCTTAAGGACTCTGTTGATGATCTGGCTACTAGAGTCACTGCTTGTGAGAGCAGACAAGGGGAGACATTTGAGGTTTAGGCTTTAATAGTCGAAGTGGAAAATTTGAGGAAGGACGTAGACTATTTGAAGTCTACCGACTTCACCTCATTGATGTTGGGTGTAGATGATGAGGATGCTCCTGAGACCTCGAGGATTCCTCCAGCTACTACCGAAGATGTACAGAAGGGTGGAACAACATATGAGGAATCGGATGCAGAGATCGACGAGGAGCTGATATCAGTACACAAGGAGGAGATAATGGAGAGCTGAGAGCAGAGCATATTTAGAGATTTGTCAGATCTTATAGGGATGATTATGCAGCCGGTGATGCAGACATCGCCGACTGAGACGTCCACAGCAGCCCTTAGTAGATCTGGCACTGTTATTCCCTCTGAGGTGACTCTGGCAATGACGCCTAAGTTTATACTGTACATCGGGCATTGAGGCCCCGACGGATGGAGAGACTGCATAGACAGGATTTTTCTTTACCTCCCTCTCTATCTTACTTACTTTTACTTTTAGATACTTTTATTCGCATTTGAGGACAAATGATTTTTGTGTGTAGTGGGGTGAGGCCCACCTTAATGTGCTATTGATGTTCGTATTTTGTTTATAGTTGGGTTGTGAGCTATTATTGTGTTATTACACTGCTTTGCGTGGCTATTTGAGCTTATGGCTCCTTTTGTTTTAATTGAAAATGATTTTGAACTTTCCAAAAAAATTCGCAATTTTTTGCCACCTCTTGTGTGCACTTGAATGTGGTTGTTCCTTGGTGAATTTGAGTCTCGATTTTGATCAATATCAACGACTCAAATAGTGCTCATAATTGAACGAACATGAATATACGGCTACGATGAGGCCAAATGAAGTTGCATAGACAATATGTGAACTCTTTGCATCTCGTTGTGATTAGCCATGTATCAAATTGATTCTCTTGTGATGACTGTTGCACACTAGCAAAAGTGTGGAGTCTTGTTTGACTTTAGTGTCGATGCCTAGTGTGATGAGCTTACTTGTGAACTATGCATGATGGATCCTAGAATTTGCCCCGTTAGTCTGGTCGACTAAGTAAAGTGATCTCTTGATATGATCTTAGGCGATTTCGAAGAGTGTGATCCAATTTGACATATACCTCTTTTGTGACCTACCTTGTGAGTGTGTGAATCTCTCTTGAACACCCCTTGAACCTTACCCTTTTTTTGGAAGAAACTTGATGAACACTAGACCTCTCTTAATCCACTACCTATAATCCTCTTGATTTGTGGTTGATTGAATAGCCAACTTAGGCCAAAAGCCTAAGTTGGGGATGTGGTGAAAACAAAAGGGAAAGTCAAAAAGTTCAAGGAAAGTCTCCTTTAACCCATGGTGTTGAGAAAAATGGAACCCCTCCATATTTTAAAAAAAAAAAAGAGAAAGGAAAAGAAAAAGAATGAAAAAGATGAGGAATAAAGTGTGAAAATATAAAGAAAATGGGGTTTCCAAAAATCTATAAGAAGCGAATAATAGGATGACTTATGAGCACTAGTAAAAATGATGAAGGAAGAGGAAAAGAAGTGTTGAGAATACCACATTTCATGAGGATGAAATTCACTAAGCCTAAATGACCATACCTTTGCACTCAGCCCCATTACAAGCTTTGAAAAGACCTTTGTGATCTTAAGTGAGCAAAAACAAATGTTGGTCGGCAAATACGTGCAAACCTATGGGTGAAAGTATGCATCGTGTTAATCTTTGTGAGTGTGAGTGTTGCATTTGATTCCAAAGCTTTAAATTGTAAACCATTGTGTGTGAATATGGAATCATTCCTTGTGTGAGGACATTTTAACACTTTGGTTGAACTTGAACTTGCATTTGAAGCAAGTATTGTGAGCATGAGATTCTTTGATATTGGTAAGTCACAACTTGAATCTTTGAGTGCACATTTGATCTTTGCATAAGTAAATTGAGTCTTGTTGTATGCATTCATGATTGAGTCTTGTGTAGCACTATTCAAGACACCCTTTTAGAACGACTGAACTTGAGTTTGCTTGAGGACAAGCAAAAGTTTAAGTTGGGGATATTGAAATTGGACTCATTTAGGGCTATGTTTTGATAGAATTAGTGTCCTCAAATGCATATTTTGTCTCAATATCTGATGAAAACCCTTAAGTTTCAGGTATTTGGAGTTTGAGGGAAAACATGGACATTACTTAGCAAAAAGGAACAAAAATAGCTGAAAGAACGAAGAAATGAAAATCTGAGAATCGCCGAACCCATTCGGCGAGTCTCCAAAAGGTCTTATCCTAGCCTTTTGTTCCAGTGTGCTGAGCCCTGAAAGAAAGGATCAAATCGGCAGTGAAAAGGAGCAGTCGACGTGTCGCCGAGCAGTTCCATGAAGCAATACTATGTCTCCTAATGATCCAAAACACGATGATGGTGAAGGATAGAGCAAGACGGCAATGAAACCTACCAAAGGGCGGATCGCTGAGTTGATCAATGATCTCGACTAACGATGCCGAATGATCCGCTGCAACACAGATTTTTAAAAACTATAAATTTTTGTTGAGAGTTGTAGCTTAATATCAAATTTCTAATATATAATTTTTAACAAAGATTTTTTAGTTCTAAGTTGGGAGAGGGTTTTGACGAACTTGAAGATTCAAAGGGTTTCAACTCCAATAATTTAGGTTTGTGTCTCTTGGAATCTTCATTCTTGGCTTGTTTTGAGACTAAAATCTTCATACCCATTTGAGTGCAAACTCATTTTGGTATAAATTTCTCTCTCTTTTACATGTCTAGATAAAACCCCAATTCTTGGGGTGTGATTTTGTGAATATGGGTTAGATTATCTGTTGGGTCTTGCTTGCTGATAATGTATTTATTGTTTGGATGTAATTTCGTTTAGTAGTTGTGTTGGAACTTAATGAAATTGTATTTGCAAATACGATTTCACCTTTGTGTTTTTGGCTTGCTCGAGAGAGAGGTCGTAAAACTAAGACTACTAAATTGATGGCCAGTGGGAGTGGGTCGACATGAGGTTCAGCTTGAGAGAGTGAACCCTAGTCCTTCTCCCACACACTCAGCTCAAGAGAATGAGTGGGCTAAGGAGGAGGTTGTTCTTCATGCGGCAAGTGGGTGTTCGAGAGGAACCCCTTTGATTCGGGGTAAGTTGCTCGAGAAAGAATTTACCCCCACTATAGTCTAGCCTAGTCACAAATATTCAATGGATTTACTATCAAAAGCATGTACCCAATAGTCTAGTCTAACCCGTATTCCTATCACATCCCAAGAATCCCCTCTTATTGATTAGTACTCCTATTATTTTTGTTGATTTTGCTCTTTACTTGCTTACCAACCCCCCATTGATAATTGACACTCGTGTCAAACCCTTTAATTTGTCATGTCTTCATTTGATAAAGTCTTTAGCTACGGTTAGTTTTAGCACTTTCGCGCATAGCCACTAATTTTCAGGAACCACTCCCTTGGGACTCAACCCCAACCCTTAGTTAGGTTAGTTTACTATTGTACGATCATAGATACTTGCATTGGAAGTTGTGTCTTAATTACACAAACATCATCGGATCATAGTAGGGTCTTTGGGTGGCATGTTCGGTTCTTGGGTCAGGTACGGGTCTCTGGTCGGGGTCGAGTCTTAAATCTCGGGTCAGGGTCAGGGTCAAATCCCAAATCGTAGTCAAGGATAAGGTCTCTAGTCGAATGTCGAGGTTGGATTCTTTTCAAAAGTTGGACCTTGTGTCGGATGTTGGGTTCAGGAGTTAGGGTTGGGTCGAGGTCGGGTCTTGAGTCGAGTTGAGGTTCAGGTGTCGAGATCATATTCCTTTTCGAATGTCGGGTCTCTAGTGGGGTTAGGTCCTGGGTTTGGTCTTGGAATCTTGTCCATATTCGGGTTGTGGTCAGGATCTGGGTTTTGTACAAATATCTGCTCCCGTGTCGGGAGTAGGGATTAGGTTCCGAATCGAGTATCGGGGTAAGGTGTCAGATCAATTATCAGAATTGATTTTCAGGTTAGAAACTATTTTCTCAAAAAAGAAATCTACTCTCTTGCCAAAAGTAAAAGATATTTTTAAAATAATGTTTTTCGTTCAGCAATCATACGGTAGAAAATATTTTACACCCACCAACCAAACATGAGATAATAATTTAGAAACCAACTTATTTTCCAAGAAATCATTTCTAGGAAAGCATTTGCCTTCCTACCAAGATAACCAAACACACCCTAAATGTCGCTCGGATTGGAAAGACATCAGTGATAGCGCCACCCTTGTTGTACATCTCTGTAGCAACTGCTGCATTCTCACACCACTCTTGCTCAACAAGTGATGGAACAAAATCTCACTGAAAATCCATTTGTACCTGAAAATCACAAATAACTTGACATATTCTCAAATATATTTAATTAAACCAAAATTCATGATTAAAGAACTAAGAATTTGTCAAGAAATGATAGAAAATATTGATATTTTATCCAATTAACATTATTAAGAACAATTAATTTCTGACATGTTATTATTCTGAGAACAAGTAATTGACCGATGGTGAAATAACAAATTGTTAAAACCAAGTAACTGATGACTGCACAATATATTGAGAATAAGTAATTAATGACTTATTATTATGTTAAGAACAAGTAATTTGTGACATATTATTATGTAGAAAGCAAGTAATTGTTGACATAACATATTGTCAAGAACAAGTAATTGATGACTTCTTATTACTTTAAGAACAAGCAATTGATAACTTATTATTATTATTATTATTACAAACAAGTAGATTGTGTTATTTTTATTTGGTTGAGAACAAGTGATTGGTGACATAATTGTTTGCTAAGAACACGTAATTGATGATTCAACAATATGTTGAGAACAATTAATTGATGACTTTCTATTATGCTAAGAGAGACACAAGTAAATTAAATAATTTGTATTATGTTAAGAGAAGTCAATTGTATCATGTTATTATGTTGAGAACAAGTACATAGTGACATAACTTATTGTTAAAAATAACTAATTGATGACTTAACAATATGTTGAGAAAAAATAATTGACGACTTATTACTACATTAAGAATAAGTAATTTGTGACATACAATTATTTTAAGAACATCGCTTTCCTATAATTTTTGTTGTGCCACCAATAGTTCATAATTCAATTAGTAAAGGAAATGATTTAGGGGTTAAAGTTAGTTCCTACGTTCCAACTCTTGTAAACTGAATTATCTCAGTGAATTTGGGACTAACCCTGCGTATTACATCATACATATTCTAACGTTGACATTATTTTCAGGAAAAAATAATACTCTCTGACCTTTTCTTGATTTAATCCTATATAATATTCCAACTAATACAAAGCATGAGAATAACAACCGTAAAAGGGTCATATTTGCTCTTGTATTCTTAGAAAAGGGTCATATTTACCGTTCGTCATACTTTTTTTAATATATTCGTCCATACCATCCAAGTTTGGGCACATATTTGTCCTTGTACAGTTAAGTATCATGTCACCATTTCATTAGTCTACATGGTGCCTACATGGCTCCATGTGTATATATTTTTATTATAACTGAAAATTTACTTTCTAATGAGTAATAAATCCAACCCATTTAGTAAAGTCCGACCCTAACCTTCACGACCCATTGGTCCTAATTTCAATACCCATCATCTTGCATCACATTAGATAGAACACTTCATACGGAGAGAAAGAAGAGTCATTCATGTCTTGATTGAGAGAGAAGATCTAACAAAAGATAAGATTATTATCCTTAAATCATCTCTTTACCCTTTCTATATAATGTGATGCAAGATGATGGGTATTGAAATTATGGCTAATGGGTCGTGAAGGTTAGGGTTGGATTCGGACTAATGGGTCGTGAAGGTTAGGCTGATAAAAATGGTGACATGATACTTAACTGTACAATGGGAAATATGTGTCAAAAGTTGGAAGGTGAGGGCAAATATATCAAAAAAGTATGAAGAGGGGTAAATATAATCTTTTTCTAAGAGTACAAGGGCAAATATGACCCTTTTCCGGAATAACAACACTTGCTCATTCAAACGTTGACATAATTTTCAGGAAAAAACATTTATGTATCAAAAGATTCTGGTGACATGATTGGCATTAAAATTCTAACGTAGTTGACCCTCTATTCCAATGAAATTAATTACTCACTTCCAAATTTATAAGTAGCAATAAAAGGATGATTAATGGGATAAAAAAATCACAACCAACACTTAGCATGCTCCTAATTATGTGATGAAGGTTGGTCTTATAGCGATGCTATGTTACCAAGAAGACATAACATTCCCATAGCCAAACCTAACTGCAATGAAAGTTGTGGCAATGTCAAGATTGCATTCAACTCTCTTGGGCCCTTAAGCTCCTCTTTGGAACAATTTAGGTAAGCATAATATTTTTCGCTTAATTATGTATAGTAAATTTATGAGCTGCACTAGAGTGTAATTATCTGTAAAAAAACAGAAGTTGTTGAGAGCTAAGTTTTCAATTTTACTCATCCTCACAACACATTCCAAATAAGTGTGAGAGTGTAGTCACTTTCTTAATACACCCCAAGTTAAGGGTGGACTAAAATTTATTATAACATCTTAATTAATACCTCAAAATTAACCCCCCCATCCCCACCCCCCGCTCCACCATTTACTTCTCTCTTTTTTTAGTAATGATATTCATAATATAGTTTGTGAAGAGACAAATGAAGGGAAATTAAAAAATGTTGTTATGCTTGCACATAGGTGCTTAAATGTTAAAGGGGATGAGCGACTTACAATGAAGGAAGTTGCAGCAGAATTGGAAGCTGGATCGAGATTGAAGCACTTGTACGTGGGATTTGGATATGAAGATAGTGAACACACAGTATCCATGTTGATAGTATAAAAAGCCATGTAACTTTACCATTTAAACCCTGACAAACAAATTGAAATGGAGGGAGTATATGTAAACATAAACAGAAACATCACAATTAGAGAGCAAAAGAACAATAAGAACAACATCATTAGTAATTAATTGTTCAGCTCTTCCTCCACGTCCATTCAAATGGTTTGAATGGACGTGGAGGAAGAGCTGAGCAATTAATTATTAATGTTGTTGTTATTAGTATTCTTTTGTTCTCTACTAATGATTGTGTGGTTATGTATGCATATACTGTTATGCAATCTGTATTCTAAACCAATACTACTGATAACAAAACTTTGAAGAAACAGTAAATTCCAAAGTTTAAATTACGTAGGAAGAACAAAAATTAATTAACAAAAACTAATGACTTCAAAACATACCAGAATCTGTAACACCCCTATGAAACAGAAAGGAAAGAGAATCGAGCCCATTGAATGCACAGTGTCCCCTTAAGAAAATTATTCCTCTCTAGTATCCGAGGTTTGAATTGGAATATATATATCCTCCCAGGATAGGAAGATTCCATTCACCAGTGTACTGATACCCAAAACAATGGTGTCAACAAGCCACTCAACGGCAGTAAAGTACACGAATAATGAATTTGTGCAGCAGAAGAAGAAGTTCAGAAAATTCGTAAGTAAAAAGTCTGAGGATTCACAGGTATTTATAGCCAAGAAGCACTGGTTCCGCAAAGGTTGCAATCTTTCAGAAACCACACGACCATTCATGAAAGCTTGCAACATTTCAAACGGTCATGGTTGTTCCTGAAAGTTACAACCTTTCCGAACAGTCATCTCCAACGGTGGGAAATTTAAATAATTAAAATGTTTTGGCCATTTAATTTAATTTAATGAATAATTAACAATAGATCATTTTCCAAAGCCAACGCCGAAGTCGAAGCCGAGTCGAGCGAGCGACAACGGCGACACTAGGGGGTCTCTCTTTCCAACCCTTTTAACAACTAGTAGAAGTGTCTCTCTATTTAATTTAAACATTTTAACTTTCATTTCCACCACCAATGAGGGAGAAATGCCTTTTACTAAAGCATAAAGAATCTTTTCAAATTCCACTTTTCATCTTCCCTCCATTTTCCATTAATTCATGCTATATACCCAACATTCCCCCACATGAATAGGGAATGGCATAAAGGAAAGCACGGACGAGTGTGTACTTTGTAAGAAAGGATCAATTGCATTTGGATAAGTAGGTTTCCCATTGAACTTTTCGTAGTGAACATATGTCAGATATACTCGGTCAATTGGTAGATGTGATATCTTTGAACCGTCGAGCTTTGGTATATACCTAGACATCCATATGTCACACAATTAACCCTTTATTTTTTATGGTTCTTACGGTTGTGTTCATTTCAGCCACGAACACCTCCTGCTTTCATGAGTGTATAGAGAATAGGTTTTTTACAGTAATTCTCTTTGAAGCGGCTTACACTTTACACTCACATAGGTGATTTCTAACCATGTCATCGCATAGATACACTATTTGGTCAAATCTATCAAACTTAGAAAATCATTAAAAACTTTAAGCTTTACTAACTCATTAACAAGCCTTAATGTTTTAACCTTGTTCCTGAACATTGTCTTCATCGTGGGAATGGATTGAGTTTATTGACAATGCCGAACTGTCAGTCACAACTCTATTTTTCTCCTTGAACCTAGCTCTTGGAATCTCCAGTCTTCTAGGTAGAGTTACCGCCATGATGACTTGTCCTAAACCGTAAATCTATTCCCTTAGATAATCTTTCAACTGCCTCTCTCACTAGGCCTTTTGTTAGGGGATCTAATACATTATCTCTTGACTTTACATAATCAATCGTGATAATTCCACTAGAGAGCAGTTGTCTTACAATTTTATGTCTCTGTCGTATATGACGAGATTTCCCGTTGTACATGATGCTCCCTGTCCTTTCTATTGTTGCTTGACTATCACACTATATCCACATAGGTTCCACAGGTTTGGGCTAGAATGGAATGTCCTCTAAGAAATTTTGGAGTCACTCAACTTCTTCATTGGTCTTATCTAAGACAATAAATTCAGATTCCATTGTAGAGCGAGCGATACATGTCTATTTGAACGATTTTCATGAGACTTCTCCTCCACCAAGTGTAAACACAACCACTTGTGGATTTTACTTCATTTGACCCGGTAATCCAATTTACATCGCCATATCTTTCAATCACACCAGGATATTTATTATAATGCAAGGCATAGTGTTATGTATATTTCATATACCCCAACACACGTTTTATTGCCATCCAATGAGTTTGATTAGGATTACTAGTGAACCGACTTAGCTTTCTAATAGCACATGTTATAGATGGTCGCGTACAATCTATAATATACATCAAACTTCTCAACACTCTAGCATAGTCCAATTGAGAGTCACTTTCACCTTCATTCTTTTGAAATATAAAACTTATATTTCAACTGAGCATTCACATGTATTTATAGCCAAGAAGCACTGGTTCAGCATAGGTTGCAACCTTTCAGAAACCACACGACCATTCATGAAAGTTTACAACCTTTCAAACACATATGGTTGTTCTTGAAAGTTACAACTTTTCAGAACAGTCATCTCCAATGGTGGGAAATTAAAATAATTAAAACATTTTGGCCATTTAATTTAATTTAATAAATAATTAACAATCGATCATTTTCCAAAATCAAAGTCGAGCCGAGCGAGCGAGCGATGACAACGGCGCGAGAGGGTCCATTTTTCCAACCTTTTTAACAACTAGTAGAAGTGTCTCTCTATTTAAACACTTTAAATTTCCTTTCCACCACTAATGAGGGAGAAATATATTTTGCTAAATCATAAGAGAGTCTTTTCGAATTCCTCTTTTCAAATTCCTCTTTTCATCTTCCCTCAATTTCCCATTAATTCTTGCTATATACCCAACAATCCCCCACATGAATGGGGAATGGTTATAACATAAAGGAATGCATGGACAAATGTGTACTTTGCAATCAAGGATCAATTGCATCTGGATAAGTAGGTTTCCCATTGATCTTTCTGTAGTGAACATATGTCGGATATACTCGATCAATCGATAGATGTGATATCTTTGAACCGTCAAACTTTGGTTAGACAACTATATGTCACACAATTAACCCTTTATTGTTTATGGTTCTTACGGTTGTGTTTGTTTCAGCCATGAACTCCTCATGGTTTCATGAGTGTATAGAGAATAAACTTTTTACAATAATTCTCTTTGAAGCGGCTTACACTTCACATTTACATAGGTAATTTCTAACTATGTCATCACATAGATACACTATTTGGTCAAATCTGTCAAACTTAACAAATCATTAAAAACTTTAAGCTTTATTAATTCATTAACAAGCCTTAATGTTTTAACCTTGTTCCTGAACATTGTCTTCATCATGAGAATGGATTGAGTTTATTAACAATGTTGAACCATCAGTGACAACTTTATTTTTCTCCTTGAACCTAGCTCCCGGGATCTCCAGTCTTCTAGGTAGAGTTATCGGCATGATGACTTGTCCTAAGCCGTAAACTCATTCCCTTAGATGATCTTTCAACTTCCTCTCTCACTAGGACTTTCGTTAGTGAGTTTGACACATTATCTCTTGACTTCACATAATCAATTATGATAATTCCACTAGAGAGCAGTTGTCTTATGGTATTATGTCTCTATCGTATATGACGAGATTTCCCGTTGTACATGATGCTCCATGTCTTACCTATTGTTGCTTGACTATCACAATGTATGCATATAGGTCCCCCAGGTTTGGGCCAGAATGAAATGTCCTCTAAGAAATTTCTGAGTCATTCAGCTTCTTCACCGGCCTTATCTAAGGCAATGAATTCAAATTCCATTGTAGAGCGAGTGATACATGTCGGTTTGGACGATTTCAAGAGACTGCTCCTCCACCAAGTGTAAACACATAACCACTTGTGGACGTGATGGTACTCTTCTTATCCCATTCAATAACAATCAGTAATGCAGATAACATGTCAACTTAACTAAATCCCTAAAACCTGGTTGTCACGTACACAAGCCTCTAATGTATTATAATGGATTTGAAAGAAAAACACAAGTCTCAAATGATATTATCTCTAAAGCAGAACAAAATCATAAAATAGGAGTAAGAGGGTCCGTTGAGATGACAAACAGTTACTTCACAAATCTTCTTAAGAAGCCTCGGAAAATAAAAGAATAGAAAGTATCACGAAGATCCAGGCTAGCAACTTACAAAAATGTAGAAGAAAGGCGTGAGTACCAAACCACATGGCACTCAGCAAGTAAACTACTAAACACAAGCTAAGGGAAAAGAATACGGGTACTCCTTACACCCCAACCGAACCTCCACAACTACAACCTACATAAAACCAACCCAACCTAACAATTCACAATTTACATAGCACACAACTTAACAACAACACTCTAACAACTACATATCCGCAACAACAAACTCAATATTCATCAATCGTAAGTTCTACAGAAAGGCACTCACAATATCAGCAAAACACAATATCAAGTTCACTAATGATAAAGATGTGCAATGCAATGGAATGCAATGTCAAGTATAGTGATGCATGTCTAACCTAGTGATACACACCCACTATCTCTCAGTCCGGACCCATGGGGGACATATCTGTCCATGCATTCGTTGCAACGTATGACACAATCCTTGATAATAAAATTCGTTGCGGCGTGCGACGCATCCCTCGATAATAGAATCCATCGCAGTGTGTGACACATCCCTTAAAATATAGTGTCCGTCGCGGCGCGCGACACGTCACTCAAAATGGTACATCCTCTTTAATTTATTATTTTTCCTCAATTTACATAGCACTTGTCACAACCATGTCTCAAAACCAATGCAAATGACATGTTCACACAAATAATGAGGAGATGACTATTTCCATAACAATACACAATTCACAACAATACAATTATGATACAACTTCAACAATGAATCATTAAGTCTTTCAAACCATTCTCAACACATCACACACCAATAAGTAATCACATTGACTTTTATTACCCTTTATTCATCATTATAATGATTCAATATGGACAAATCAACCCATCACCAAGTTCCATTACACCCCAACACATATCACAAGGAAATACACGATTCTATACACTTAACAAGGGTTAAGAAATTCACTTTCCTCAAATAGTTGAGCAATTACTTCGAGACTTGAGTCTTCCCCTTTCATAAATCTTCAAAGTGCTTTCAATCTATCAAATATATAATCCTCATAAGAATACGAATGTAGTGACACTCATATTACTATAGTTAGTGTCAGTTTGTAAACTCGGGTCCAAAAGTCATTCTGAGCCACCAAATTCAAATCAGAAAATTTCTTTTAGATTATTTTCACACATGATAAAACAAACTCGCATGCAAAATTTCAGCTAAAACGGATCGTTATTCGATCCCCAAATCAAGATTTTTTTCTAAGAACCCTAGGGCTATATTTTCTTAATTTAGCCCAAATTCTACACGTTTATACCCTAAAAATCTATTCATAATCACATAAAAGTTTAATGAAAAGGATAAGAATCATTACCTTAACACTTTGGGATGAAAATCTCAATTTTTCTCCTCCTTTTTCCTATTCCTTTCTCCCTTACTTTTCTTTTCTTCTACAGCGCATTTTATTCTCTATTCGTTTCGGTTTTTTCCCCCTCTGTTTCGTCAGTGTAGCTGACTTTCAACAATACAGAGCTTTGCCCTTATTTCTTTTATTTATTTATTTACTTATTGTTCCTTTTTTTTATTTTCTCATTTTGGGTATTTGTCCTTTTCTTTTATTTTACGTTTTTTCTATTATTATTAGCAACAAAATAATCTTATATCAGATTTGAAAATCATGTCACTCATTCTTATAAGTCAAATTATTTACAAAAACTACTAAAACGGTTAATATAAAAATAATGGTTGAAATTCATAAAACGACTAAGAGGGTCGTTAGATTAACACTCAGTATCCACCTTGCGGTTAATATTATCTCTAGTCAGTTGTATTCAAGTTATTGAGTTCTCGTATTTCTTAGGACAACACCTATATTTCCTTTCAGTCATTTACTTTAAGTTCAGACAATTGGAGTTAGCTAGGGGTTTGCCCAAGCAACTCATATTAAAAGAGACTTTCATACAATCAGTTTAGATTCAACTATGTGTACTCAGATATTCGTCTATTCATATTATTAGACTATTTCACTTTAGTTTCACATTCAGTTAACTTTTATTGTTGTTTTATATTTATCTTAGTGTCGTGTCAGACCACGTGATTAGCTCGAGGTCACTTGTGGATCTAAGCATCAAGTCACGATTAGGGGTAGTTTCAATTCGTGACAAACTTGATATCAGAGCCAGATCTAAGTGTCTTAGGGTGTCTAAAAGCTACATCAAATAGAGTTGTGTTCATAGGTGTGAAGCGCGTCACATCTATGAATGAGTGGCTATAAAACATTTTAAGGAAATACTTCATTTCTTTCATACTCTTAGTCGTGCGATAGAGTGCAACTCTATATAGTCTCCTTCCAATTCGTACCCTACACGTTTAAACATCATACCTCCCAGAAGAGACTACATTAAAATAAACAGGAATGAGGAGTAACAAACACTTCCAACTCCAACCGCGTTTCAACCGGTGAAATGCCTATCTAACAATGTTCAACGCCAGTGAAACACATGTTTAAAATTGATTACCTCTTAATTTTTCCTTAACCGGCGTTTTGCTAATTCAGAATTGTTCAATGCTGGCAAAACGCATGTCTAAGACATAATGTCTGACAAAACTAAAACAATCATATAACTTTTGACTCAAAACTCGATTTAAAGCAATCTAGATGACATTAATTGGAAAGAAGACTCATAGATCTTTAATTTGGTAGTTCATGGGTCACCTAACTCTTCATATTTTCTACTATATATTGTTATTTAAATTAGACCTAAGTAAAATCATGCACCGAAACTCCATCGGTAAGGAAGCTTTCAAATCAACTTTGTACTGGACGATTCTATGACCTTAATTCATCTCCAAAACACTTCTTACATTTAGGAATTGATCTTAACACTTATATATGCACATTTAAGAATCACCCAATGCGGGCCTATAAGCATACACATAAAGGTTTAGATCTTAGCTTAGAAATTTTTAGGATTTTACAACAAGCCTATAGCTTGTCCCACATTTCTATACAAAATTATAGCAAATTTTTTTTAGCAATGTATACAAATTATAAAAAAAATTCTATCAGCAATGATGTAGAAAGTTATAGCTAGTGTGATTATTGTTGTTCAGTCATGGTTCATTCCTGGGAGGAAAGTTGTGGTCAACATAATTCTTGTACATGAATTGGCAAGGGCATACACCAAGAGTGTGTTGGGAAAGACAAGACACTAACAAGAATGTCAGACAGGATAGCAGACTTTCCCTTTCAATTTGAACCAAGAGAAGACAAACCAAATCAAGCAATATGAAAAATGGACAGCAAGTATATCAATCAAACTGAAGCAACAAGATAAGAATAACCCAATCACACAAGACACAACGATTTTCGTGGAAAACCCTTCGATGTAAAGAGTAAAAAATCACAGGACCAAAAGCTCCACTATAAACACCAAGAGTTACAAAATTGTTCTCCAAAATTGGCCACAAAACAAGTGCCAAACAACGAGCAACAACAAATCAAGATTGCACCAAAACCAGAGAATTAAAGAAGAGATTTCACCCAAAAACGCGCTACTGTTCACGCCCCAAACTCAGAAGCTAAAGACCTCCAAATCCGATCTCCACCGTTGAATTGCAAGAACCAGATGCTTAGAACTCCCAGTTCAAATTTGAGCACGNAAAACCAGAGAATTAAAGAAGAGATTTCACCCAAACACGCGCTACTGTTCACACCCCAAACTCAGAAGCTAAATACCTCCAAATCCGATCTCCACCGTTGAATTGCAAGAACCGGATGCTTAGAACTCCCAGTTCAAATTTGAGCACGATCCAACGGTTAACGAAGCAGCAAACTCTGTCTGAAGCGGACTGCCTGAGCAGAAAATTTCCAGAAGCAAAAACAGGATTTTTCTCTTTTTCTCTCAATCTCTAAAACGAAACTCTCTTGATTTTTCTCTCTTGTGTTTCTGAAAATAAGACCAAATAAGCCTTATATATGCCACATAATATTTTGGGTTATGGGCTAAAGTGGGCAAGTCCTAATAAGACTTTTATTTATCCACATAGGAAGGGAAAAAAGATCCTAAACCCAACGATTCTCCCCATCACAATTATGTGGAGGAGACCGCCATCCCGGCGATCATGCAACAATCCTCAAACTTCCCTCTTGGCAAAGTTTTAGTCATCATATCGGAACCATTATCATTGGTATGGATCTTTTCAAGTTCAAGTAACTTAGAATCCAACACATCTCGAATCCAATGATACCTCACATCAATGTGTTTAGATCGACCATGAAATGTAGAATTCTTGCCAAGATGAATAGCACTTTGACTGTCGCAATAAAGCACATACCTCTCTTGAGCACAACCAAGTTCCCCCAAAAATCTCTTTATCCAGACCAACTCTTTGCAAGTTTCAACAGCAGCAATAAGCTCAGCCTCTGTAGTAGATAAAGCAACACATTTTTTCAACCTAGATTGCCAAGACACAGCTCCCCCTGCAAAAGTAATCAAGTAGCCTGAAGTAGACTTATGAGTATCAACATCACCAGCCATGTCTGAATCAGTGTAACCACAAAGAATAGGCTTCCCTGTACCAAAACACAAACTCAAACTAGAAGTGCCACAAAGATATTTCATAATCCATTTAACAGCATTCCAATGCTCTCTTCCCGGATTAGAAAGAAAACGGCTAACAATACTAACAGCATGAGCAATATCTGGTCTTGTACACACCATCACATACATCAAACTACCAACAGCTGAAGCATAAGGAACTTTCTTCATATCTTCCTTCTCACCATCACTGGAAGGACAATGTCTGGTACTCAATTTGAAGTGCATAGCTAAAGGTGTATTGACAACCTTAGCTTTGTCCATGTTGAATCTACGAAGTACTTTCTGAATATATTTCTCTTGTGACAACCACAACTTCTTGGCATCTTTATCACGGACAATCTGCATGTCAAGAATCTGCCTTGCTGGTCCCAAGTCTTTCATAGCGAAAGACTTATTCAACTCTTGCTTCAACTCTTTAATCCTGCAAGCATTATGACCAACAACAAGCATGTCATCAACATAAAGCAAAACGATAGTAAAGTCACCATCAAAGAATTTTTGCACAAAAACACAATGGTCTGAAAAAGTCTTCTTGAAGCCCTGCTGACTCACAAAAGAACCAAACTTCTTGTACCATTGCCTGGGAGCTTGTTTTAAACCATACAAGTTCTTCTTCAATTTGCAAATATACTTCTCTTTTTCCTTGACTTCAAAGCCTTTCGGCTGCTCCATATAAATTTCTTCATCCAAGTCACCATAGAGAAAAACAGTTTTAACATCTATCTGTTCAACCTCTAAGTCCAGACTTGCAACCAAGCCTAGAACCACACGAATGGATGACATCTTCACAACTGGAAAGAATATCTCATCAAAATCAATCCCTTTTTTCTGGCTAAAACCCTTCACAACTAATCTAGCCTTGTACCGTGGAACTGGGCTACCATCTTCATGTTTCACCCGGAAAACCCACCTGTTTTTCAAAACTTTTTGATCTTTAGGTAACATAACCAAATCGAAGGTATGATTATCATGTAGAGACTTCATTTCATCCTCCATAGCATCAAACCACTTTTCTTTTTCTTCACTTTCCATGGCCTCATCAAGACTCTCTGGTTCTCCCCCATCAGTCAAGAGTACATACTCATTGGAAGAATAACGAGATGAAGGTATTTTCTCTCTAGTAGATCTTCTGAGAGAACTCTCTGGAGCATCAATAATAGTTGGTTGCAGACCAACCACATCGTCTTGCACTGGAGCATCAGCGGCATACTGGTCATTCTGAATATGATCACCATCTTCAATATCAACTTGATTTTCATGAAGATTTTCACCTGGTGGAATAGTCAAAGGCACTGGATCAACATCAACTAGGCTGTCACTACTCTGAGAATCAACTTTCTCAACTTTGTCAAGATCTTCAATTGTTTGGTCTTCAAAGAACACAACATCACGGCTTCTAACAAGTTTCTTCTCAACTGGATCAAAGAAACGATAGCCAAATTTATCTTGACCATAACCAACAAAGATACATTGCCTAGTTTTAACATCTAACTTTGACCTTTCATCCTTAGGAACATGCACAAAGGCTTTACACCCAAAAACTTTAAGATGATCATAAGAAACATTCTTACCAGATCAGACTCTGTCAGGGACATCACCATTCAAAGCAACAGTAGGAGATAAATTGATAACATATGCAGCAGTATTAAGTGTTTCTGCCCAAAAGGAATCTGGCAACTTAGCATCTGAAAGCATATATCTAACTGTCTCAACAAGACTTCTATTCATCCTCTCCGCCAAATCATTTAGTTAAGGAGTCTTTGGAGGAGTTTTCAGATGCCGAATACCCTGCTCTCTGCAATATCTATCAAAGGGGCCAATATACTCACCACCATTATCAGAACGAATGCATTTTAATTTCTTCCATGTTTGTCTCTCAACCAAGGCCTGAAAACTCTTGAACACATCAAGTACCTGATCCTTGGACTTCAAAGAGAATACACAGAGTTTTCGTGAATAATCATCAATAAAAGTCACAAAATAAAGTGCACCACCATGAGACCTTTCCTTAAAAGGACCACACAAATCAGAATGTACCAACTCCAGCAAATCAAGCTTTCTTGAAGGCGGATGACTCTGAAAAGAAACTCTTTTTTGTTTACCTGCTAAGCAATAAACACACTTGTTCAACTTTGCTTGTTTCACTCCAGAAAGTAAATTCTTCTTTGCCAAAATGTTCCTCCCCTTCTTGCTCATATGACTCAGTCTTCTATGCCATAACAATGATGAAGTATCATTCTCCACCAAATTTACTGAGCCTCTAAAAGTGGAGCCCTGAAAAACATACAAGTTAGACAACTTATCACCACGGGCTACAATCATCGAACCTTTAGTAAGCTTCCACTGGCCAGCACCAAGGGTATTAACATAACCCTCATCATCAAGGTATCCAACATAAATCAAATTCAAGTGAACATCTGGAGCATGTTTGACATTATTAAGTACTAGTTTGGAACCATTGTTACTTTCCAAATAAACTGTCCCAATACCAAGAACTGCAACCTCATGATTATTACCCATTTACAACATCCCAAAATTACCTGGAGTATAGGAAGAAAATAATTCCTTCTTGGGTGTGACATGAAAAGTAGCACCAGAATCCACAAACCAACTAGACTCATCACGAACAAGATTGACGGCATTTTCATCACAAGAAACAAGAAGATCATCATTAGCAACAACAGCAACACGATTTTCATTGTCACATTCTTTCTTTTGCTGTCTCATAGCTCTCTTGTACTTAAAACAAAATGTCTTGATATGCCCATTCTTGTGGCAATAGTCACATGTAACATTCTTGTATTTAGACTTTGACTTACCTCTACTTTTATCTCTGTCACTCTGACCTCTGAACTTGTTTCTCCCCCTATCTTCAGTAACCAAAACATCAGAGTGTGAAGTAGAAGAAGTTGAGCCTTGAGATCTTCTTCTCATCTCTTCATTCAAGACACCACTCTTAGCATATTCCATGGTCACAACACAACTGGGAGCAGAATTAGTCAAAGAAACTCGAAGAGTTTCAAAAGAGTCTGGCAGAGTATTAAGAAGCCATAGTCCCTGTATTTCTTCATCGAATCTTACATTCATTCCAGATAACTGGTCAAGAACACCCTGAAAATCATTAATATGATCAGAAATAGGAGTGCCCTCTTTATACCTGAAATTCATCAATTGTTTCAATAGAAACAACTTATTGTTGCCAGTCTTCGAAGCATATAGCGTCTCAAGCTTGTCCCACAAACTTCTGGCATGTGTTTCATTCACAATGTGATTTCAAACATTATCTTCAATCCATTGTCTAATATAGCCACAAACCTGCAAGTGCTCAAATTCCCATTCCTCATCTGTCATGGATTGGGGTTTATTAGAGGTAAAGACAGGTAAATGCATTTTCTTGACAAATAGAAGATCTTTCATCTTGCCTCTCCAAATATGATAGTTACTACCATTCAAACAAATCATCTTGCTCATATTGGCCTCCATCACTCAAATCAATTATCAACAATAAATCAATAACCAATGCTCTGATACCACTTTGTTGGGAAAGACAAGACACTAACAAGAATTTCAGACAGGATAGTAGCGGAATAATACCCAAATCTAAACTTTTCCTTTCAATTTGAACCAAGAGAAGACAAACCAAATCAAGCAATATGAAGAATGGACAGCAAGTATATCAATCAAACTAAAGCAACAAGATAAGAATAACTCAATCACACAAGACACAACGATTTACGTGGAAAACCCTTCGATGTAAAGAGTAAAAAACCACAGGACCAAAAGCTCCACTATAAACACCAAGAGTTACAAAATTGTTCTCCAAAATTAGCCACAAAACAAGTGCCAAACAACGAGCAACAATAAATCAAGATTGCACCAAAACTAGAGAATTAAAGAAGAGATTTCACCCAAAAATGTGCTACTGTTCACGCCCCAAAATCAGAAGCTAAAGACCTCCAAATCCGATCTCCACTGTGGAATTGCAAGAACCAGATGCTTAGAACTCCTAGTTCAAATTTGAGCACGATCCAACGGTTAACGAAGCAGAAAACTCTGTCTGAAGCGGACTGCCTGAGCAGAAAATTTCCAGAAGCAAAAACAGTTTTTCTCTTTTTCTCTCAATCTCTAAAACAAAACTCTCTTGATTTTTCTCTCTTGTGTTTCTGAAAATAAGACCAAATAAGCCTTATATATGCCACATAATATTTTGGGTTATGGGCTAAAATGGGCAAGTCCTAATAAGACTTTTATTTATCCACATAGGAAGGGAAAAAAGATCCTAAACCCAACAGAGTGATTATCAAAATGTACTTATAGAAAGCATTAGAAATTGTATTAGCTAATTTGATCAGTCTTGAGTGTGTCTGAGATTTGATTAGTATAGCAACTGTGTGAGTCATACTGATTTGTAAACGATCCTTGGTAGTTAATATAATCATTGCTTACCAAAAAAAAATGTCATCAATTAAGAGTTAGGTCTAAAAATGTTTTTGCCGTCAATAGTTTGGTCTAAGAATCCCCGTATTGTTACTTAAAGGGTCAAAATGCACTATTTCAAATAAATATATTATTTTTTTCTTTTTTTTAATAATAATATTTTCATTAGCAAATGGTTATCCTACATCAATTCAGAAAAGATTAAAAATAAAACTATTTTCTATTTTATTATGAATTCTTTTATCGTTATCTAAATTAAAATTAATGATGGGTTAATATAATTAATATTTTTTATTAGAAATAGTATGTGTTTAAAAAGGAAAAAAATATTCAAAAAAGAGCATCTTTTACCCATTTATTAATAATATGGGCATTTTAGAACCAAATAATTAGTTATGGGGGCATTTTTGGACCAAATTATTAACGGCAATTACAGTTTAGACCAAACTATTAATAGAAATTTTTTTGCTCAATTTTACATAATTAAAGGACGTTTTTTTTAATCCTTTTCCGTTGTTGTTGTTGTTATTATTATTATGATTATTATTATTATTATTATTATTATTTTGAAAATGAAGATGCATTGGATTTATTCAAATTCAGAATCTAATGTTCCATCTAGAGAGAAAGAAAAGACTTATCAAGCCATTTAGTTACTTGAAAATGGAATTGGGTCAAAGTTTTGTTCAGTGCTGGCAACTCACCCAATATTAGCTTTATTTTGTTTTAATGAGAGACTATACTTTATTATAGTTAATATAGGACTCTGATAATAATAAAGAAGATTCCTTGTACCTGCACAAGAAACAAATACTAAAGCAGAAATAGAAATTCAGACTTACCATAAAATGATCTGAGAATCTAACTATCTCATAGCTAGACTATCATGCCAATGAAGTATCATTTCACAATCATACAAAAGAAAATGCCACTAATATAATAAACTCAACAAGAGTTCTTCCGCTGTTTAAGTTTTTATTTGTTTGCTTCCATATATTGTAAACCTATCATTTGTATATTCAAATAAGCATTTCTAGAAGTGTATTTTATTCTTTATTATTGGATGATTATTACATTTTGTTTTATACTATATCGTATCGTATTGCATTGTATTATATTGTATCATACTATCTTATTTTAATTAATATAACATTTGAATAGATTGTATTACTCTTCGTTGTTACATAATGTCACATATCAACAATTTGAATGATAAACCTACAAAAAAAGTGTGGTACCGGATAGAGCTACGGCAAAAAATAAAATATGATTATTAAATAATAAGTCAAGACTAAATAAGAAGAAAATATTAAGGTAATGATGCAATCACACCAAATTGGTTGTTACTGATAAACGGTTAACTATGTCCCATTTTTCAGGGCAACTCACCAATATCAAATAACAAAACGGGGGGGAATCAATGCAAATATGATCTATCAAGTTTGAAAAAGACTAGGGGTGTGTGCATAACGTTTAGGGTCTCAATTCAAATAGGCAAAGATTAATCACTACCAAATCAATTGATACATGGATAGTATTTGGTCTAGGCTACATTCGATACTTTCTTGAATATCAAACGTATGTCCCTTGGAATCTCTCGAACTCCAAGACCATTTCCAATAAAATGCCAAACATTGCTTGAGTATATAGACTATCCCTAGCTCATATCATTAAATGAGAAATTACTCGGATTATCCCACCCCCGGCTCAAAATCATGGAGTAATTTCAACAAGTCCTCACTATTGAGCCTTACCCTACTTCATTTGCTTTCTCAAGTCAAAACGGTGTTAGAGAGCTCAATTAATGTTTGCAACCACTTATTTTTAATTAAAACTTCAAGACAATAATAGATCCATGCCATACAATCAACTTTAGAACCGATTAATCATACCCATTTGGGGTTTTACATCTCTCTTAGCTATAGATTTAGTTGCTCATAAAAAAAAAAGAAATAGAGACAATACCCACATAGGAAATTTCCATTTTAAGCTAATATGGTTAACAAGACCTGAATTCCAAGTTTAGAGTGATGGAAATTTATTACTCTACAAGTTAAAGAAATTATTCACTACACTCTTTGAAATTTTCCAATAATGGTTCTCTCCCTTCTATCCCTAATTGGGAAGAAGATAACGGTACATAACTACATAAATTCTCATTCTATCCTTGGAACCTTTCAAAGAAAGCACTAAGTTATACAATTATATTTTTGCCCTTCAACTTTTATCTTTGCACCTGTGCGGGACCGGTGTAACGCCAATCCACGATTGTAGAGAGTTAGTTGTTTTACCGCTTCAACCTCCAGTTCTCACAAGAACATCCGCACTGGGATTGACTAGTTGCCGATGCAAGCATTGTACCACGCCAATTGAAGCATCAGTATTGAGGCAACTTTGCTTCTGTCAACCCAGCATTTAATCGGCAAGATGTCTGTTGGTTCCTGCAGGACACTAGTTCCTTCGTCGATGTGCATCAGTGACTTTAAACTTGAAATCCACCAAAATTGTTTTTCCAAATACTGTCTGCATACAAGAAAACTAGGACCTAAAATTTCCTTATTTATCATTAAAACACAATAATAATTTTGGGAAAATGCATAAGTACCCCCCCCCCCCAGCCTAAGCCCAAAATCCCTGAGACACACCTAACNNTTCCTTCGTCGATGTGCATCAGTGACTTTAAACTTCAAATCCACCAAAATTCTTTTTCCAAATACTGTCTGCATACAAGAAAACTAGGACCTAAAATCTCCTTATTTATCATTAAAACACAATGATAATTTTGGGCAAATGCATAAGTCCCCCCCCCCCCCCCCAGCCTAAGCCCAAAATCCCTTAGGTGTGTCTCAGGGATTTTGGGCATAGACTGGGGGGGTACTTATGCATTTTCCCTAATAATTTATGAATTTGAGCCCAACAAGTCAGTAAAATACGAACACGTCAAACTCCCAAACTTGAACTATTGATTGTACTCAAGATAAACACTCACTATGCATAGAACTCAAGCTCACTACACCAAGACAAGATTTGCATAATTATATTGGTGAGTCAAAACAACAAAATCAAAAGTCTCAAAACAGAAGTCCCTTTATACAAGCATAACTCACCATTGGTTTCAGCACCATTCACTGGCAATGGTTTTTTCTTCTTTTCAAACAAAACACTTTTGATGCAAAATTTTGTGACATTTTTCATTCAAGCACAATTTTAAAGTATCTCAACTTAATAATATCAACCTTCCAGGTTTTTCTAAATGTTCATGAGAATATATCACATTCATGCATCTCAATTGAAATCAAGACTTCACAATTCAAAAAAATGCAATATCACTCACACAAGAGAGAATCCCACACACAATTAAGAATGTCAATTCAAGGTATTATAGTTTATGCAAAAATACTCACTTTAACAAATGAATTCAAGTATACATACATTGAATCATAGGCTTGCCCTATATGTAGATTGTCACTAAAGGACTTGTGGGTTTAACTTAGTCTTGGGAAAAAAGTAGGGTATCATTTGGTCAAGTGACTAAGAAGCCTCCCTAATGATTTCTCTTATCAATTTAGCAAACCGGTCACATTTTTTGTTTTGCTTCCATCTTATTTCTCCCTTTTTATGATGTTCGCTTTTTTCAACTTTCATTCTTCCTTTCACTTAAGGCATGTGCATATATATTGAGTGAATCGTTCATGAAATCATTTAAGCACTTTTCATTTTGAAGCTTATGGTGCTCTATGTTTCAGCTCAAATCTCTATGTTATATTGGTGCACAAACCCCAAAATAGGCTTTTGCTTACCTTTCTAATGATTCACTTTTTCTCCACCAAACTTAGGTTTTCAGCCTACATTATCAAGAGTTATCAACTAGGGGCACATGAGGGTGTCAAGATAGAAGGTTATAAAGGATTAAGGTATGCAACATGATGACCAAAAAATTTGATCTACATTTAATGTGGCTGACTAAAATTACATCAATTCAGGAAAATTTTGGGATAAAGTGGCTTGTCAAAAAGGGCTCAGATTGATCCAAGTTAAGTCTAGAATTTCTCCTTGAAATACATTTTGTGCCAAGTTCCAGACAACATGCATATACAATAATGAATCAAATCCTTTCTACACAATAAATCACAATCCAAGAAAATCTCAAATTAGTCCCAAAATCAATTAAATTGAATGACTTTTAACAAACTACAATAGGAAGAGTTTTACTACTGCTTCCAAATCACAAAGCCAAAATAAGAATGTATGTGTCATGACAAGAGATTGCATATAATTCGCTTTTTCCCATTTTAAAATCATTTTGAAAAATTCTTTGTCAATTAAATTTTTTGGTAGTCCCTCTTGCATGAGGTGCAACACAAGACACAATTTAAAATTAAAACTTGACATTTCCTCTTACGAAAGTCGCCTCACAATCTATCATAGGATAATACCAATTCGATGCGACAGAAAAAAAAACTCAAAAAAATAAAAGGAAAAAAGAAAAAAATATTTTGCTTTGGGAAAGAACTATAGCATAAATAGAATCCTCGTAGAGTATTCAACAAACTACTATTCACAAAGATGATATTTACTCATGCTTCATAAACTCATTGATAGAACAAGATCTATTTGGAGGTACTAAGCGCAATAACTAAGTATGGGTAGTAAGACAATAAAGAAATGTAAGACCAACCCAGATAACAATCAATCAAACATGATTAAGTAATTAAAAATATATAAAACCATTAGCCAAAATATTGTTACCATTGTTTAAAATTTTAATTTCACCAATTCGAGGGCACACCAGAAATCCCCCCACATAAAACTCATCAAAAATAAATCACCAAGCTTCTCCCCCTAAAATTTGATAAAGCATTACCCTCAATGCCATTAAATCAAGAGTAAAAGGGGAGGGGAGCCATGTCATTCACTTCCACCTCACCTGGCACACTATATCCAGCTCCACCATGGTGTTGGTGAGCGGTAAATCGAGACTCCTACATGACTTGCGGCATGATATCTTCCTCCACATTCAAATATATCTTAACCTCTCCATATTAATTCAAGTTGACTCCCATTTGCTCCAACATCCAATCATTTGGACCTTGTGCTATGCAGTCAGTTGCTACAGTCTCTTCAACAAAAGACGAGTTTCCATAATGATTGGTCGTTTGCTCTATCATCTTGTGTATATATACTTTAAGGATAGTGATTGCCCCTTCCATTATATTAACACACTTACACAAGATTTCAATGTTTTTATTCAGTTCTTTTAAAGCTCTTTGAGCAGCTAGACGCATCATGGTAGGGAAGTTTATGTCCAATTTGATCAGTTGGTTTTTATTTGAGTATGCGGTTTTTTTTAACCAATCATGCTCACTTTTGCAAGAGACACCCGAAGGAGGTTCAAAGTGTGGCAAGTCAACTTCATCTTGAGTGTCTTGTTCTTCATCGACATAAATAGGGTTGTCCGAGGTAGGCATCTCCTCAAATGTCTCAAAGGCTTGCATTCTTCTCTTTTTGACTTGGGATGCCTCAGCATAGCGCTTTCATCTAAGATCAATTATTATGTGTTCTCTCGTCAACACATCAGAAGGAAAACAAGGGACATTGGTAGTTGCACACAATTTTCTCACCAACACAGGATAAGACATTGAGAGGTTGTTTTCTAGAGCTTTTCTTCTCATTTGAATAGCAACCACTTCGCCATAACTAATGTGGATAATGGAAATTAAGCACTCTATGAGAATGGTAGCCTCGGGATCAACCCGTTGATCATTCTTTGAGGGCAGGATTCTAGTACAAATAAAATCCAACCTTAATTATGCCTCAAAGTTGAAGTCTTGACGGCTAATATCTCTACCTAAGGAGGCTTAAGTAGGATGACTTGCAGCTATAATTTCATCCACCCATTGCATTTGGTTTTGTTTGGTATCCATCCTCATTGTAAACTCATCTCATCCACAATTGACTCATTCCAGAAGAGAGAGTCTATAACAGTCGAAGTCATATTAATCTACACACCCGTAACTTTGACTAATGGCAAATTGGGGTATTTGTCCATCGGAACCTAATTATTCATAGCACCCTACATCTCTTGATAAATGTGTAAAATTCAGTCAACAGTCTTAGGAAATAGTCACCCAAAATAACCAAAATGATCAACAAGTCCCTGGTAGTGAATTGGTGGACTATGTTTGAGAACTCACTTTCTAGGCCTATTAAATTGAACCCTTCTCCGTTGTAATGGAGAATATAATGTATCCTTGAATAGTGTATAGTATTGTTTCATCCTCTCTACACAAAAATTCAATTGTACTTTGTTGGCTTGGGCTTTAGGTGTCGAGAAAGAGGTAGACGATGAAGGTTGAACCCACTAGGGGCCGAGCTTAGGCAGTCATAGATTTGGCTAGAGAAAGATCAGAATCTCATTCATAAGGATTTTCTTGAGATGGTAGAGACAGGTTCATCACATGTGCATAATAAGGCAATACCAATTTGGGATGGTGCACCTCCAATTCAAATATTTTTTGATGTGATTTAAACAATGTAGATTTTCTTAATGCATATGTTAATGACAATAGATACACATGACATATTTTGTAAGTTTATTAAGATGATGTATCCCACCATACAGGAAAATTCCTATGAATTTTTCATTAAATGTCATGAGAGACTTTACAAGATGGGAGTAGTATAGAGATATGGGGTTGAGTTCATTACTTTTCAACTTTAGGGAAATGCCAAGATGTGTTGGGGGCATATCTAGAGTGTAGGATTGTTTGATGTCCTCCGTTATCGTGGAATTAGTTTTATGCATTAGTCCTTGAGAAGTATGCCTCACATACCTTGAGGGACAATAAGAGAGATGAGGTTACCAGTAACGAGCAAGTAGTTCATCCATTGTAGCTTATAAGGCTAGATTTCACTCCTTTTCTCACTATTCCTTGCAGTTGCTTCATACAAAGGAGGAACGGATTCGCTGCTTCATCAAAGATTAAATCAAATCTTTAAATTCCATCCTTGTATATAGTAACCTTTGGGAAGTCTCTTTTAGGAGGTGATTTGATTGGTTAAGATCGTTGAGGCTATTAAGCAAGAAAGATATGTCCAGATGACTGAAAAGAAGACCTAGAGAGGGGACAAATTCAGTGGATATTTTTTAAGGGCTAGAGTGTGCAAACTAACCTATCATGGCCCATCTTAACTGAGATGTAGGTTTTATCTAGAGGTCTACCAAGGGATATTCAGCCTACTTCAGACTTTGGTGGTTATCTGACTTCATCTCATTAGCTCAACAACCGACCCTAGACTAAGTTTGTTATGAGTATGTTAAGGAGATTCATGTTCGTAGGTTTAGTGGGTAGTCTTTAAGTCTAGCCAATAGTAGGCTCCCAAGATTTGACTTAAACGGATAAAAAAAGGTAGTAGTAATGGTAGAGGTCATCAACATGGTGGGTGTGGTGGTCATTAGGCAAGTAAAGGTGGAAACCAAGCCAATGAAGGTGGTAGACCTAGAGATCAAGGGAGTACTCAGCCTAACAAAAGTGGAACTTAGATAGGATATAAGGCCAATTTTTATGCTTTTTCAGGCAGACCTGAGGTAGAGGCCTCAAACATGGTAATCATAGGTATTATTATTATATGTGACTAGATGATTGTTGTTTTGTTTGATCCTGGTTCTATTTTTCATGTGTACTTGATGGGTTTGTTGTGGGATTGGAGATGTTATTCAATTTACTTACTACGCATGTTCATGTATCCACCCTTATTGGTGACTCTGAAACTATTGATAAGGTATATCTTTCTTGTTTTATTATGTTCATGAGACACCAAATTTGGGCAGATTTGGTGATATTGTATATAGTGGATTTTGACATCATCTTGAGACTGAGTTGGTTATCTCCTTACCATGTAATTCTAGACTATCATGCAAAGAAAAAAATTGTGCCTATGTTGGGGATGGCAAGAATTGAGTGGAAAGGTGATTATATTCTTATTACTATGAAAATTATCTCTTTCATTCATTTGAAGAGGTTAATTGTGAAGGATGTTTGGCATTCTTAGCCTATTTTTAAGATACTAAGGCAGATGTCCCGCTCATTGAGTTAGTTCACGTGGTATGCGAGTTTATAGAGGTATTTCTACTGATTTGCTTGGCATGCCACCAGATCGAGATATTAATTTTTGTATAGAATTAGAACTAAATACTCATGTCATTTACATTTCTCATATAGAACTGAACTAGCTAAACTAAGAGAACTAAAGGCTCAGTTGTAGGAATCACTAAGTAAGGGATCAATCATCTGAGTACTTCTTTGTATGGTGCATCTGTGTTATTTGTTAAAAAGAAAGATGGTAGTTTACGTATGTGCATTGAGTACCGACAATTGAACAAAGTTACGATTCATAAGAAGTACATTTTATCGAAGATAGATTATTTTTTTGACTATTTATAGGGTACTGAAGTATTCTTCAAGATTGAATTGAGGTCTGAGTATCATTAGTTAAAATCCAAGACGAGAACATCCCTAAGACTACACTCTAAACCCAGTATTGGCACTATGATTTTTGGTGATGTTCTTCTGGCTATTTAATTCCCTAGATACTTTCATAGGTTAAATAAATATGGTGTTTAAGCCTTACTTGGGTTCTTTCCTGATCCCCTCCACTGATGATATTTTGATTTACTCTTAGAGTAGAGATGGAGATGAGAATCATTTGAGAATAGTATTGGGTTTTCTCAAGGAAAAGTAACTTTATGCAAAATATTATAAATGTGCATTGTGGTTTCCTTTGGTGTCTTTGTTTAGACATGTGGTTTCGAAAGAGGGGTTATGATAGATTTGCAAAATATTGAAGCAATTAAGAATTCGATTAGGCCTACCTCTATGATCGATATTTGTAATTTTATGGGGCTGGCTAGTTACTACCACAAGTTTGTGAAGGGGTTTGCCTCTATTTTTTCTCATTTGACCTGTGTGACTTAGAAAGATGTACCCTTTCTTTGGTATGATGAATGTGAATAAAGCTTCCAAAATCTCGAGACCTTTTTGACTACTGCTCATATCTTGTCATTCCATTGAAGTAAGGATTTTATTATATGTTAGGATGTGTCACATTATAGATTAGGTGTTGTTTGATACAGGAAAGGTATGTTATCTCCTATGCTTCCAGACAGTTGAAGGTGCATAATAAGAATTATCTTACTCATGATTTGGAATTGGTTTTTGTGGTTTTTGCACTTAAACTATAGAGACATTATATGTACAAAGCTCATCGTGAAATGATTATTGACCGCCACAGTCTGCAACATATTTTCACAAGAAAGGGTTGAATTTAAGACAACGTAGATAGATAGAGTTATTAAATAATTATAAGATTATAATATAACCATTCCTTATCATCTAAATAAGGATAATGTGGTAGCTGATGCGTTGAATTGAAAGGCTGAGAGTATGGGTAGCTTCGATTGCTTAGCAATTACCAAACGTTGCTTGATTATATAAAGGCTAGACAATTTGAGGATGTAAAGTTGATTAAGATTCATGACAGGTTTTGCAACATGAGGCCAATGGGGTCATTCTTGATGGTGAAGTGTTTTGCGTATTAAGGGGTGAGTTTTGGTGTCTTGTGTTAGTGACTTAATTCTTATCATTCTTATTGAGGCTCATAGATCGAAATGCTATATATTCTAGTGCAATGATGATGTATCGTAATTTGAGGTAGCACTATTAATGGGGTCGAATAAAGCTAGATATAGTTAATTTTGTGTCTAAGTGTCAAAATAATCAGTAGGTGAAGTATTAACATCAATTAAATTTGTGGCTAAGTGTAAAAGCTATCAGTAGGTGAAGTATGAACATCAGAAGCCTAATGGTATTCTTCAGAGGATGTCCAATTCTGAGTTGGAGTAGGAGAGAATAGTTATGGACTTTGTTGTTAAGCTTCCCAAGACGTTGGGAAATTATGACTCAATATAGGTTATTGTGGATAGGCTAACTCTGCACATTTGATTTTGGTGCAAGTAACGTATAGTACAGAGAAGTTGGCTAAGATATATCTTAAGGAGATTGTTAGGCTATATGGGTTCCCATTTATATTTTTTTTTTAATAGGGGTATGCAATTTACTTCTAACTTTTGGGAGAAGTTGTATGAAGAGTTGGGTACTATATTGGATCTTTGTATAACTTTTCATGCTCAAATCGGTGGGAAATCTAAGTAAACAATTCAAATATTGAAAGACATGCTCCACACGCATGTTACCAATTTTGGAGGTAATAGGGATCATTTCTACCTTTGGCTAACTTTACGTGTAATAGTAATTATTATTCAAGCATTGAAATTTCCTCATTTAAGGCATTATGTGAAATGAGATGTAGATCTCCCAGTGGGTGGTTTGATGCCTTTGAGGTGAGACCATGGAATACATATCTCTTTAAAGATTTGTTGAAAAAGATGAGATATATTCAAGAGAAGCTTGTAACAGCCCAAAGTAGGCAAAAAGGGTATGCAAATCCAAAGGTAAGAAACATGCATTTCATAGAAGGTGAACAAGTTCTACTCAAGGTTTCACCCATGAAGGGTGTTATGTAATTTGGAAAGCGGCGTATGCTTAATCTAAGATATATTGGACTGTTTGAGATTCATAAGTGTGTGGGGTCAGTAGCATATAGATTGTCTTTGCCTCCAAAAATTTTATGAGTCCATCTTGTATTTCATGTATCTATGTTGAAAATGTTTCTTGGCAATGGTAATTACAGTATGAATTGGAATTTGATATTACTTGATGAAAACCTCTTTTATGAAGAGGAACCTACTGTTATTCTTGATAGGGATGAATGTAAGATAAGGACTGAGGATATTGTATCCATAAAGGTCTAATGGAAGAACTATCATATTGAGGAGGCCACTTGGGAAATCAAAGCGGACATGCGTACCAAAAATCTGCAGAAGTTCGTGAAGTCATGTAATTTCTTGTATGTTCTCCCTTTTTCCTTCTAGTTGTCGTTCATGAACAAAATATTATTAGACTGATATCTCATATAACGAATCATCATGTCATTATAGCATTTGGTTGGAAGTAAGTACTCGGGTAGAATTTTCCTAGGATGAAACTTGATAAAAATCTCAAGCTTGGATAATTATAACCTTCATGTTGATGACTGGCTCGAGTTCGAGATGAGGTTTTGAACGAATGAATATATATAATTAGAGGGTCGAACACCATGTTTATATGCTACATGGATAAAGTTAGTCCCCTATAGGTCATGGTTAGATAGACATAAATACGTTTATTAGCAAATGTGTGATGAGTCGGGGATTTTGACTCATTTAGGAATTATTATTCAAATATTTAGTGTCCTCAATGCTTATTTTATTGTCATAACTAATATTAAAAAGTTTATATGCAGCAATGAAGGCAAAAGAGTAAGGAAAGGACATTACAAGAAAAATTGGAGCGGAAAAGCTGAAAAATTTTAAGGAAAGCAAAACTGGTACTCGCCAAAGCCACTCGGCGACTTGCTGAGTGGACTTTCAGCTCGCCTAAAGTTCCAACATGCCATCCCTTGGACAAATCCAACTTGGCAAGCAGACAAGTGGTTCGGCACACACCGAAGAGATCAAAACTGCCGATTCGGCGCGCCGAAAGTTACAAAAAGATTTGGTGAAAATCAACGCCACAAGAAGAGGAGCTCTTGGTGCATCACCGACCAGTTCGGCGAGCCTAACTTACTTCACCGAGTTGAATCCGTGCTGAAATTTTGGGAACGTATAAATGCAATTCTGAAAAGAAGAGAAGGAGTCCACACATAGTTCACTTTTGGCTTTTTTGAGTTTTTACATTCTAGAACATTGTTTTTATATTTTAGAGTAGAGATATAGAGATTGTGAGACTTTTAGCTTAAATTTCAGTATTTGGGAATTTCAGATCATTGTCAAATCAGATGAAAAACTTCATTGGTAATGATTTCTTGTTTTTCACTATGCTCGGCTAAAACCCCTTTCCTTAGGGGTGTGATAACGTAGTTGAATGCGTTAATTAGCTAATGGGTATTGTTAGTTACTAATTTTATTGTTGTTTTGAAGTGGGTTCAATTAATTGTTCATGTTTTAATTGAGGAATTGTAGTTGCAAATGTAATTCTAGCTTAGTACTTTATACTTTCTTGAGAAAGAGGTGTTAGAGTCGAATTATTGATTGATAGTTGCATTGATTGCATCTTTAAGAATCTAGCTTGAGAAAGTGGATGTCAATAAAGCATAAATTACCTCTCTATCCTATTCTAGAGGTAGAATTGTTTGATGTCTGGGAATCGACTTCATGGGACCTTTTGTGAGTTCTAATGGAATTATTGATTGCTAGTTGTATTGATTGCATCTTTCAGAATCTAGCTTGGGAACGTATAAATTGTTCTTTTGTGGTTGACTATGTTTCTAAATGAGTAAAGTAGCTTTACCTAACAATGAATGGAGGAGTGTTGTGAAATTCTTGAAGCGATACATTTTCACAAGGTTTGGCACTCTGTGTGCACTTATTAGTGATGGGATCTCATTTTTGCAACCGTTTGTTTGCATTGTTGTTGAGAAAATATGGACTTAAGCATAAGGTTTCAACCTCTTATCATCCACACACAAGTGGGTAGGTTGAAGTGTTGAATCGGGAAATCTAGGGAATTCTGGCAAAAAAGTCAATGCAAATTGGGCTGACTGGTCTCGAAAGTTAGATCATGCTCTTTGGGCTTACTGCACTGCATTCAAAACTCCAACATGCCAATTGGTATTGGGAAAATCTTGTCACCTACCAATTGAACTTGAATATAAGTCATCATGGGCATTGAAAGCATTAAACTTGAATTGGGGGATGCTTTAAAAGATAGAGTCAACCAACTTAATACATTGGAAGAATTCCGGTTGCGAGCGTATGAGAGTTCAGCCCTTTACAAGGAGAAAATGAAGAAGTGGCATGATGCCAAAATCCTTCAACGAAAGTTTAAAGTTGGCGATCTTGTCTTGCTTTATAACTCCCGTTTGAGACTTTTTCCCGGGTAAACTCAAGTCGAAGTGGTCAGGCCCATTCAAAGTGACTCGAGTGCTTACGAATGGGGAAATTGAAGATGAAAGCAAAGAAGGATCGGCATTCAAAGTAAATGGGAAACGCTTGAAGCTCTACTTTGGAGAATGTTTGGATATATCAGTAATTGAAGTGGTGTATTTGGAAGATGCTTGAAAGCATTTCCACGTCATGCCACGATGTTAGTTAAGGCGCTTCTTGGGAGGCAACCCAAGTTTTAGTTGTTTTTTGAATAAAGTTTGTTGAATGTGTAGGTTGGAGCCCTTATTTTTAAAGAATGGCAATTGGGCGGTGGATTTACCCATTCGGCGAACCACCAACTGGTCTCCCAGATCACCCAAGTGCATCGTCCTTCCTAGGTTTAGGATGTAGATTCATTCAGGAAAATTTGGCGAGGCTGCAGTAATTTTGGTGTTTCACCGGACTGAATCGGCGAGGTCGATAAACCTCTCATTTTTACTTCAATTGTAAGTCCAACTTTCTGTAAAGTTCGGCGAGCCAAATTTCACTCAGCAATCCACTGAATGGTTCTGCATAACCGGTAATGCTCGTCGATTAGGCATGAAGTGAAGAGTTTCGCCTACTCTAATCCTTTCATTTAGTGATCCTTACTTTCCCTTTTTACTATTTAAATTAGTTGTATATGCATGAAAGACACTGCATAGTTTTTCTCGGTGGGGTGAATGTCTCACCATTGTTGGTGTATTTTTCTCTCAGTGATCCATCTCCTGATTTATTAATTTGTTAATGTTGTGATTGTTCTCTTGCATATTTGAGTATCAATTGCGATCAATACCGATGACTTAAATAGTACTCTTGATTGAACGATATGTTTGCGCAAGTCCAATGAGGTAAATTTGAGTTGCATAAGTCATGTGTGAACTCTTAGCATCTCATTGTAACTAGTCGATTGTCAAAGTGAGTCTTGTAATGATCGTTGCACGTGAGCTTAACTTGTAGAGTCATGGTCGATGATTGTGTCAAATGCCTTGTGTGGTGAGGTTTTCTTGAAATATGTGTTTGGTAATACCTGGAACTTGCCCTATTGGTCCAATTGACTAGCATTGGTGAATGAAAGAAATGATCTGATGCACAAATTTTTGAGAGTGAACTAAATTGCTATTATACCTCTTTGTGACCACCTTATGAGAGTGTGAACCTAGCTTGGCACCATTTAAGCCTAACCTTTTCTTTGGATGAAACATGAACACATTTTGCCCTTTTTCCTCTCCACCTAAAACCTTCATGAAGCCTTAGTCCGTTTGAATAACCAACTTAGGCCAAGTTGGGGGTGTGGTGAAAAATGAGGAAAGAAATTGAGCAAGACGTGAAATTCACCCTTGAAGAATTGTGTTGAAAATGATGGAATCCCTCTATATAAAACCTTCATGAAGTCTTTATCCGTTTGAATAACCAATTTAAGCCAAAAGCCTAAGTTGGGGGTGTGGTGAAGAATGAGGAAAGAAATTGAGCAAGAAGTTTGTGAAATTCACCTTTGAAGAATTGTGTTGAAAAAGATGGAACCCCTCCATATAAAAAAAGAAGTGAGAAAGAAAAATTTTAAAAATTGAAAAAGAATTTGCAATTTGTGCATTGGTGGAAAGAAAAGGAGTATCCAATGAACCATACAAGAACTTTTGTGCTTAAAAATACATAGGGTGGATTGTGAAGATGAAAATAGTGAAAGAAAGGGAGAAGAATTGAAATGCAAGTCATGCTTCATGAAGTTAGAAGTCACTGAGCCAAAATGATCATACTTTTACCCTCAGCCATGTTACAAGCCTTAAAAGACCTTGGTGATCTTGCATAAACTGAATGATGTGTTGATCTTAAAATACGGGCAAGCCTTTGGGTACAAATCATGCATATGTTTGTCATTGAGTCTGTTAGAGTTGATTTTGATTCCCTAAATTATAATCTTTGATGGCATTTGTGAGATCATGGAATCATTCTTGTTGTGAGGGTATTCGAATACTCTTGTTGATGGCTAGTCACAGTTTGAAACTTTTAGTGCACATTTGAACATTGCATGTGTAGATTGAACCTCACATGCATTCATGTTGATTCTCAAGTAGCACTTTTTGTAGACATCCTTGTTGGTATGATTGATCTTGTGTTTTACTTGAGGACAAACAAAAGTTTAAGTTGGGGTTGTTGATGAGTCGGGGATTTCAACTCATTTAGGGCTTATTATTCAAAGATTTAGTGTCCTCAATGCCTATTTTATGCTAATAACTGATGTTAAAATGTTGATATGCAGCAATGAAGGAAAAAGAGTAAGGCAAGGACATTACGAGGCAAATAGAAGCGAAAAAGCTGAAAAGGTTAAATGAAATCTAAGATGGTACTCGTCAAACCCACTCGGCGAGTCGCCGAGTGGACCTTCAGCTCGCCTAAAGTTCTAGCATGCCAAACCTTGGAGAAAACCAGCTTGGCAAGAAGACAAGTGGTTCGGAGACACTCCGAAGAGATAGGCGATGCCGATCTGGCTCGCCGAAATTTACAGAAAGATTTGGAGAAAATCCACGCCAAAAAAGCGAGAATAGGAGAACTCGTCGCATCACCAAGCAGTTCGGCAAACCCGACTTACTTCACCGAGTTGACTCTGTGCTAAAATTTTAGGAACGTATAAATGCAATTTTGAAAAGAAGAGAAGGAGTCCACACATTGTTCCCTTCTGGGTTTTTGAGTTTTTACATTCTAGAATATTGTTCTTACATTTTGGAGTAGAGATTTAGAGATTGAGACTTTTAGCTTTAATTTCAGCATTTGGGAATTTCAGATCGTTGTCAAATCTGATGGAAAACTTCGTTGGTAACAATTTCTTGTTTTTCACTATGCTTGGCTAAAGCCTCTTTCCTTAGTGGTGTGATTATGTATTTGAATGCGTTAATTAGCTAATGGGTGTTGTTAGTTACTGATTTTATTGTTGTTTTGAACTGGGTTCAATTAATTGTTCATGTTTAAATTGAGAAATTGTAGTTGCAAATGCAATTCTAGCTTAGTACTTTATACTTGCTTGAGAAAGAGGTATTAGATTTGAATTATTGATTGATAGTTTGATTGACTGCATCTTTAAGAATCTAGCTTGAGAAACTGGGTTTGATTGCATTCTTACAGATCTAGCTTGATAAAGTGGATTAATTAAGGAATTGGGTTCTGTTCGACTGTGTTGTACTTGTTGAGGTTCGAAAGAACTCACTTGAATCACAATAGTTAATTGAGAAATGGTTACTGCACTCACAACCTAGCCTACCCACTCAGATTTAACACATTTGAGTAACATGTAATCACCCATTACGCAAAATTAGCATTCAACTTATCACTCTCCTAAGGATCATTCTCTACTTGTTTACTTCTCGTTTTAGTAGTCGTAAATTGGTTACCCAAATCCCCCCATTTGATATTAATCATTGAAACTTTATGATTTACTTTAATGTTGTGAAACCTCTACTTCTACAAACGCTTAGAACACAATTTTACTTCTATATCGAATTCTCTACTGTATCACTCCCTGTGGGACCCACCCCAACTCTTAGTTGGGTTTATACTTAGAATTGGATGAAGTGTAGTTTAGCGTTTTCAATGCGTATACCTTAGTGTTTGATACGTGAGTTTTATAATGTATTATGCCGATAATAAGATTAATGAAATGAAACTTGTGGATTGGAAGTGGGGATAGATCCATATTCATTTGAAATGTTGATTCCTAATTATTCTTGATAAGTTGAGATTGTTGATGGATACATGACATGTTATCTTATATGGTCTAACATATCATGATTATACATGTTATAAGTTTGGTGAATTATTTGTTATGTGTTGAATGCCTGATCTACTTTTATTTGACTTATGTGTTTGCATGTTTTCTTAATTGAGTTGGCATATTATGTATACCCAATATATAATGGGTACTGATATTTCCACGTTCTCTTATTTTATTGAGTACATAACATTTTCTAGAGACTCCTACGAGACCTCACATCTAGCATGTGAGAGTAGTTTCCAATTCAAGGGAGAGCACTCATTTTCAAGACATGGTGGATCATTATAGTAGCACTTGTCCATCCTTTTTACAATGAGACACTCATATATTTTATTAGTTTGGGATAATCTTGTTAGGCATGGTTTTGTTTTAGAAGTTCTTGTATAATCACTTTTGGATCCTGAGGATTGTAATGGGTAGTTGATTATTTCTGCACTTGTACATTTTGTTGGTGGTTTGACCATCTTTGTTGAATGGGGTATAATTTGGTAAGTTAAGAACTCACGTGTTTAGAAAATGCATGTGCAGGGAGTGTGATGACACCATAGTGAGGGTGTAACACCTCAGAAATTGGGAAAGAAAAAAATGGACTTTAGGGCTGCGGTTTGGTTCTATGGGTCTCATCTAAAAATCGTAGAAGCTCCTATGGACCATAGATGGTAACCATAGTAAGAGGGAAAATAATTTTATAAAATAAAGTCCCAGTACCCCTTTTTACAATTCACTAGGATGACCTGTCATTCTTTGTGCAAGTCGTAGGTAGGTCTCTTAGGTGAGTCCAAGACTTAGTGAAGTTTTGAGGGTCAAGATTAGTTTCTACGGTTGGTGTCTACTGGTCGTAGGAAGACCTATGAGACGTATACAAGTCCCATCAAAAGTTGGTCCAACTAAAAGGGTTTTGAACTTTTCTACAGTTGACCAGTACGGTTCTACGAACCATAAGTCCAAGTCGTAAGGGGTTTTCGACAGTAGTCTTTTCCCTAATTGTTTTGAATCAAAACTAAGACATTTTAGCCTTCATCTTAATACCTATATAAGGATTTTAGGACCTAAAACCACCCACTCCAATCCCATTCTCCTAATTTCTCAAAATCTAACCAAATTCATCCTCCCCATATTCTCTCAAGGCTGAGAAAGAAGAAGAAGCTAGGGTCAATTCAAATTCATCAATCCTCCATTATTTTGCGGCTTTTAGTATCATGGTATGTGGGTATTCACCCACGGAATCCATTCTTACATGGTCCCCAAGGTTTCCAATTTCTCAATTCAATTTCAATTAATCAAGTTAGCGTTTCAATTCAATCTTTATGGGTTTCACCCAATTATGATTTATTCTTGTTGCTTAAGTATTCTAGTGCATGATTTAATGTTAATACATTATATTGAGTTAAAATTATGTTAATATATGCTTAATTTATGATTTTCAACTATTAACCTATGAACTATGAAGTTATGAAGATATGCACGTTTTTATGAAGTTATTACAAATGATTTTGGGATGCTTTGAAAGGAAAATATCAATGTTATTGTGAAATGTTTTCTCACATGCTATTATGATCATGATTGTGAAAGGTATTTCTCACCTATGGATTAACTTTGGTGAAAGGTTTTCTCATCTATGTTGAATTGTGTTAACGAGCTACTCTATGTTTTGATCTAAAAAATGTTGATTGGTATTGATCATTGTCTTTCCTATGTTATATTGATATTTGAATTTTATCTCTTCCGTTGGAATTTAGACTTAGCACCGAGAGGGCCTTGAGGTGAAGGATCAAATAGGGTAGTCTCTAGTAGCAACCTTTAGTCCCAAACTATGTGCCGTAGGATTGTCTTAAATGACCTAGCTAGTGAAACCACTTTAGCAAAAGATTACATGTACAGATTCTACCTTAGGAAGTAGATTCTCTTTTTTTCGGTATGAGGGATATACTGAATTCCATGATATAGTTGTCATGATCTTATTGTCAGTTAAAGCTAATATCCCACAAAATGACTATGTTTCTTTAAAGCATTTCTTATGTCCCTTATTTCAACTGCATTGATTATATCTTATGTTTTCCATGTTTTGCTCCTTTAAGCTTTTAAATGTTCAATATTGATCATGTTTTATATGTTTTAAGCCATTCATGTTACCATGTCTATTTTATGTATATTATCACATACTTAATGCATTCCATGTACTAACGCATACTTGTGCCTACATTGTTTCACTAATGTAGGGTCCGACACTCCTACTTCCCATACTTGTGGCTAGTGGGTTTTCTTGGCTTTGAAGAATGGTGAGTTCTCATGTTCCGAGGATCGAGATATTTTTGTAGCTTTCTATCATTTCCATTTTCAGACCTTGTATGTGATATATGGGTTACGTCTCAATCACTTTCCTTATGATGTATTAGATGGCTTATTGAGACTTATGTTAGTCTTCAACTTTGTCAAACTCTTTGACATATGAAAATGATATATTTTGAATTCTTTATTTCTATTATCTTGTATGATGTATGATAAGTGGCTTGTGTAGGGCCTCTCGGGGTGCTATACGTCTTATTGCACCTAAGCTATACTTTGGGTCGTGACAGAGGAGGTGCGAGAGGTTGGTCATAGGGGGTACGCGGAGGGGTAGAGGTAGGTCGAAAAAGTATTGGGGAGAGGTGCTTATACATAACATGACACAATTTCGTATTACCGAGGACATGACTCTAGATATGAATGAGTGGATGTTGCGTATTAGGGTAGAAGGTTAGTAGAGGTGGAGTGTTGTCTTGCATTGCAAAGGCTTGTGCTTGTTAGTGATTGTCGGAATACTAGTCATACTCTTGTAATTCTTGCCATATATTGTTTATTGTGTCTTAATTATCACAATATTTGTTGTTATTGTTTCTTTCTTGTATACTTTACATTGCTTTTTCTTATTAATGAATATGCTTTCTTCATTGTTTTCTTCTTCCTTTACTTGGGTTTGATATACTTGAGCCAAGAGTTTTATAGAAACAATCTATCAACCGCCACTAGTTAATGGTAAAATACGTGTGCTCTCTATCACCACAAACTTATCTTAGTGAGATTTCACTGGATATATTGTTGTTGTACATTTTGTTGGATTTAGTTGAGCTTTATTATATTTTTGTCTAAAGTTAATTAATGAAATTGGTTAAGGCTTGGGTGGATGGTTCTTCCACAGAAGGGTTAGCATGGGTGTTGCTCACAACTATTTGGATCGTAACATTTCCACTCTTTTTAATGTGTTAGAGCTAGAAGGCAGGCCAAAAAAAAAAAATTCATATGGCATTTTATATATTTTAAAAATAAATTAGTTTTGTTTAATTCTTTTTTTTTTATTTCTTCTTCAATTTTGCACATATTTTATTAAAAAAAGTTGCGTTGCTCATAACCTTAAAATAAAAATACATAAAAATAATTTTAAAATCTAGTAAAAAAAATATTAGTCATGGTATTTTAGTATAACAGTTAACTCAGTTTAAAAAGATAACTCTAAAATAACAATATTACTGAAAAATTAACAACAACAAAAAGAAAGAGAAAATTGTAACATTAAAGCATTTTTTTATTTGTTCTTTCTTTTTGTCTTATTTAAATATATTGATTTATTTTTCTTCTTCTTCAAAAGTCAATTAACCTTTTTATTGATAACAGTAAGTTGAGTTGAATACACATATTCATGAAGTAATAGTAAAATTAAAAAATCCATAACATTAAACATAAGTGCAAATTATAACAAATTAAATTTACTCAATAATAATTTTTAAGAATCCAAAAGAAAATTTTGAATATTAGAACATATCTAAAATACATTATCTGCACATTATGAGTTATGTTTTTAAATGAGTCAACCAGAAAAAAGAAAAAAGAAAAATAAATGTAAAATGTTGTATAGATGCTCTATTGGCCTAATTTCTAGCTCCTATGCATTGTAAAGAGTGAGGGAGCTTTTCGACGTTGTATTCATATCAATTTTTCAAAAATAGTATTATTATTTTTTAAGAATTTGATATATATTCGTTCACATTTTTGAAGAGTCCAAGCAACATAAATAGTAACACGTCATAATTTAAATATTAAACGGAAAAAACGTGGATAATTTGAGAAATTAGGTATTAACTCTATATTATATGAAGGATAAGCTTACGTTCTATAGTATTAATTGACAATCTAATAAAATATTAATAACTAATTATATAATAAGTTAAATCACAATAATGTATAACAATTTATAATAACATAAATTAAGTCCATGATATATAAAACAAGAAGTTTGATTCTGTACCTCCGTTATTTTTAAAAAGGGGATTAAAATTTAAAGTTTATTCATTCAGATTTTAACATTTTTAAATTATAATTTCTAAATTAATAATATATACAAATTAAGTAATTGTCTTAAAATAAATACAAGAATCGAATATAAATTACTGAATTTGTAAATCCCTCTTCATACACTCTAGCTCCGCCACCTAACTTAGATATATGTCTCAAATTATTTAAAAGATAATTATATATAAAATTGATGGTTAAAAATGAGATTTGTAACCCATAAAAAGACTATCTTTTTCAAAAAGAAAATTTGACACTTTTCCAAGATTTAAAATATGTGAATTTTAATTAATATTTTAAAATCTATTTTTCATCATATTACCATGAAAATATATAATTATATCTTATAATATTTTGTATAAATTTTAATTATTTTAAAATAATGAATTGATCTTACTCAGTCTAACTTTCAAGATTAGTCAAACATACTCTCAATAAACAAAAAAAAATATCAGATTAATAGTGACAGCGAAAAAATAACATATTAAAATATCACAGTAAAGTAAAAAACAAATGTTAATTTTTTTTAAAAAAAAAATTGATAGTGTACGAGTTAATTATATGTGTTTTAAAATGAATAATTATTTAGCATATCAAAATTAAAGACAACCAAAAGAACCATTTTATTCAGAAATTAACTGAAATTTAAGCTGAACCACATAGGAGTACTAGTGTAGTATCGGATATTCAACAGCATGCATTACAATTAACTATTATGTTGGTTCGATAAGTAAGATATTTCAAATTCAAATTTTGAAACTCAAAATTCTCTTCAATAATGAACGCATTTTACCTTCACAATGGAATCTTCCTTGCATAAATTCAATTTTATTAGACCCTAGACCGGATAAAAAAAAAAGTGATGCATTAAAAAATGAGCGTGAAAAAGCCGTAAAACTCAGGATGGATAGCGCTAGAGATGTGCAAAAAGATCAAATTGAGTCATCCATGGCGCTATCCCTCCTGAGCTTTACAGATTCTCCATGCATTTCCACCAGAAAATTATTATTTTTCACTATGTTTATGAAAGGGAAAAAACATAAAGAAAGGACACCACCAAAAATGATGAAATGAATGGTTGGGGAAGTTTTGAAGAAAAAAAGAACCTATTTATAGTAGCAAACTAACGTGGGGGTGTATATTGACTAAAAAAAAATTATTCTTCAACTTGTGTGGTATTTGTCTCTATTATTGGTCAATACTATTCATTTTTTTTTCTTTCTTTTGGTTATTATTATTATTATAATAATATATATTATGTCTTGAATTACTCATTTAAACGCTTCTGCCGACTACGTTACTTCACCTCACCAATCTTGAAATTAGCTACTACGTACGGTTATTACGTGTATTAAGTATTTTGTCTGTTTCAATTTATGTCTGGTATTTCAGATTTCGAGATGCAAAGATATTTTCTTTTTTATTACTATAATTTTTTCATAAAAATTTAAAGATTTCATACTCTAACTCATAGTCAAATTAATTAAATAGATAATTTAATTGTTAAAATCTGAACTTTGTATTATATGAATTAGAATAAAAGAAGTATTGATATTGCTAATGTCATGATTTACTATAAATATAAATAGATTGAAAGCACTATTAAATAAAAAGTTAAATAATACCAAACTTAGTATTAATATTAATATTTTATTTTCTTCATTATGACAATTGTGTCCGTGTAGGTACCAATTTTTCTCATCTTTTTTTTTCTCCCTAATTTCTACATTTGTTTCATCATTGCCTACGAATTTCTTCAATATAATCTTCATCTTAATTATGACCAATTTGATCTTAGTACGCACCAATTGAAAAGGGAAAAAAAATGTAACCTTTAGATAGAGTCAAATGTTATAATGTATTAATAGTCACAACGTTCAATCACATGGGACTGTCACACATAGACATAAAATCCTTCATTTGACAAAGATTTCTGGCAGACCTTGCCCTGTACATATTGTGGGTGTAAATAAAAGCGTCAGATGAGAGAGAGGATATTTAATTTGGCCCACATATTAACTAAGTAGTTAATTACATGATTTTCTATTTGAATATTAGCAACTCACATAATCTTTTTAGGTCATTATGCAAAATATCACTAGTTTCTTGTCGGAATGGAACATTTTATTAGGAGTCCTTATAGTTTAGAGTAAGTTAGAAGACTAGTTCGTTTCTCTTGTTACTTTTCTTCATTACATTCACATTTAATAGTTACCATCCGAAATAAGTATTAATTACTCCGTATATATGACCTTTTTGACTAGTTACAGGGTGCTTCAGTGTTTTCAAAGATTGACATGAGGCCAGGGTACCATCAATTGAAAATAAGGCCCGAGGATATGCCTAAAATGACTTTCAGAACTCGATATGGGCATTATTAGTTCTTGATAATGTCAATTTGATTGACCAATGCACCAGCGACTTTCATGAGTTTGTTGAATGGTGTCTTCAAGTCATTTCTGGATTCTTTTGTGATTGTATTTATATACGATATTTTGATATACTCAAATAGTAAAGAGCAGTATGCAAAGCATCTTTGCATTGTTCTAGAGATTTTGGGGAAACAGAAATTGTATGTCAAATTGTCGAAGTGCAAATTTTGTTTGACTTCGATTAAATTCTTAGGGCATGTAGTCTCAGAAAAAAGGGTGATGGAGGATCCCCAAAAGTACAAGAAATTTAAGAGTTGGGTATGGTCTAGCTCTGTGACTGAGGTTAGGAGTTTTGTGGGTCTGGCTAGCTATTATGGCAGGTTTTTCAAGTCTTTTGCTTCAGTTGCCACTCTTTTGAAAAGATTGACATAGAATGAGGTACCATTTGTATGGTCTTACAAGTGTGATGACATCTTCCAAAAGCTTAACACACTTGTCACTTCATCTCCTATCATACTATTGTTGGTTGAATGTAAAGATTTCATTGTGTTTTGTGATGCTTCACATTTGGGATATGTTTGTTTAGACTTCTGTTGATTTAATGATTTATTTTGAGACTTAGAATTATTTTGTTATGTTTCCCTATCATTTCTTAGATATTTCATATGTTAGATGCTAAATTCAGGTTCGCCCACAGGGAGTTGGTGTGGGTGTTGGTAACAATGGTTAAGGTCGTGATAAAAACATACAAAAGAAATATAAAATTTTCAAAGAAAANTTTAATGATTTATTTTGAGACTTAGAATTGTTTTGTTATGTTTCCCTATCATTTCTTAGATATTTCATATGTTAGATGCTAATTTCAGGTTCGCCCACAGGGAGTTGGTGTGGGTGTTGGTAACAATGGTTAAGGTCGTGATAAAAACATACAAAAGAAATATAAAATTTTCAAAGAAAAACTCAAGAATGATAGGGATAAAATGTCAAGGAGTGTATATAGATATTGAGAGAAGTATTGCCAAAACCCCTCGACCTTGCGCGAATTATTAGCGGACTATTGTCAGCCTTAAAAATATCCATCTACTTAACTAAATAAACTTAAATACACTCTCGATCTGCCACATGGCATAGAAAGTGATTTTAAACTCTTGTAGGAGCATGAGACTCTTAATAAAAAGTCAAGAGAAGTGTTGAAAACACCCCTGAACTTGACAAGAATTATTGATTTCGTCCTAGAACTATTGATAGTATTAACAACACCCCTCTACTTAACTAACTGAACTTAAATATACCCCCGATCTTGCAAGACTAGTTGGTTTCTCTTGTTACTTTTCTTTATTACATTGACATTTAGTAGTTAACATCTGAAATAAGAATTAATTACTCCGTATATATGACCTTTTTGACTAGTTGCAGGGTGCTTCGGTGTTTTCAAAGATTGACATAAGGCCAGGGTACCATCAATTGAAAATAAGGCCCGAGGATATGCCTAAAATGTCTTTCAGAACACGATATGGGCATTATTAGTTCTTGATAATGTCATTTTGATTGAACAATGCACCAGCGACTTTCATGAGTTTGATGAATGGTGTCTTCAAGTCATTTCTGGATTCTTTTGGGATTGTATTTATATACGATATTTTAATCTACTCCAATAGGAAAGAGCAGTATGCAAAGAATCTTTGCATTGTTCTGGAGATTTTAGGGAAACAGAAATTGTACGTCAAATTGTCGAAGTGCAAATTTTGTTTGACTTCGATTGCATTCTTAGGGCGTGTATTCTCAGAAAAAAGGGTGATGGAGGATCCCCAAAAGCACGAGAAATTTAAGAGTTGGGTCTGGTCTAGCTCTATGACTGAGGTTAGGAGTTTTGTGGATCTGGCTAGCTATTATGGCAGTTTTTTCAAGTCTTTTGCTTCAGTTGCCACTCTTTTGAAAAGATTGACATAGAATGAGGTACCATTTGTATGGTCTTACAAGTGTGATGACATCTTCCAAAAGCTTAACACGCTTGTCACTTCATCTCCTATCATACTATTGTTGGTTGAATGTAAGGATTTCATTGTGTTTTGTGATGCTTCACATTTGGGAGATGTTTGTGTAGACTTCTGTTGATTTAATGATTTATTTTGAGACTTAGAATTGTTTTGTTATGTTTCCCTATCATTTCCTAGATATTTCATATGTTAGATATTAATTTCAGGTTCGCCCACAGGGAGTTGGTGTGGGTGTTGGTAACAATGGTTAAGGTCATGATAAAAACATATAAAAGAAATATAAAATTTTCAAAGAAAAACTCAAGAATGATAGGGATAAAATGTCAAGGAATGTATATAGATACTGAGAGAAGTATTGCCAAAACCCTCGACTTTGCGCGAATTATTAGCGGACTATTGTCTACCTTAAAAATATCCATCTACTTAACTAAATAAACTTAAATACACTCTCGATCTGCCACATGTTATAGAAAGTGATTTTAAACTCTTGTAAGAGCATGAGACTCTTAATAAAAAGTTGAGAGAAGTATTGAAAACACCCCTGAACTTGACAAGAATTATTAATTTTGTCCTAGAACTATTGATATTATTAACAACACCTCTCTACTTAACTAACTGAACTTAAATATACCCCCGATCTTGCAAGATGGGTAAAATAAGAACTCCACCCATCAGACTTTTTTCCTATAATTTTTTCACCCGAAATAATATGTCTGCACTAAGACCCAGGATTTTTAAAAAGATAATCACGTAATCGTAGTTCTTATAATAAATATTAATTATTATTAATAGAAATAGTTGGAGCAGGTTTAAGTAAGAATTTTGTAATAAATTAAGTATAAATTATAGGAACCACATATTATAAGTACTAAATAACATCCTATCCCTTCTAGTTTTCTATTTACCAAAAATCCCTTAAAAATGATGTTTGCGGGATACATGGCGTTGTGCACGGGATACATTAGGTTTGATACATTCCAAATAGCGGGATACATAGCGTTGTGCACGGGATACATTAGGTTTGATACATTTCACATAGCGGGACACATAACGCTGTGCACGGGATACATAGCGTTGTGCATGGGATACATAGTGTTTGATACATTCCACATAGCGGGATACATAGCGTTGTGCACGGGNTTTTTAAAAAGATAATCACGTAATCGTAGTTCTTATAATAAATATTAATTATTATCAATAGAAATAGTTGGAGCAGGTTTAAGTAAGAATTTTGTAATAAATTAAAGAATGTAAAAATGTTGAACTAATTGTTGGCCCTTGAGAATGAAGACTATAATGACACTCCTTCAATTACTTTTTACATAATTAAATGGTGAGGCCCATACGCTATATTATTGAAATCAAAATGAAGTACAGGCCCAATCCAACAACAGATAGAGCCAATGAAAAATAATACAAAAGTAGCTAAAAAGACAACAAAACCTAAAAAGGCAGTCAAAGTGGAAAGGAAAAGATATCAGCTTCTTAGAGTTTTCATTTCGATTTCGCCACCGTGGATTGAACTCCGATCAGTCTCCCACCATAGTTGTGAAAGCTTAGCTTCCCATGTCTCATATCAACATAATCTCCCTTCAATGAAGCTCCACTCCATATGAACTACAAGATCACATCAATTGCGACATTATGCCGGCAACTTCTTGAATCAATTTGAAAACCTGTGAGATGCTAGAAAGAAAAGCTACTGATGAGGTAGGCTTCCTTTCTTCATCCAAACTTCTATTAACTCCAAGTGATATATTTATAGAAATAACTATATTCTAAGATCTCTTATCTTGTATAAATTGCATGTTATTCCAATGATTTCACAGATCATTGCATCTTATCCGTAATCTGATCTTGTTGCTATTCTTCTAAGCATTACATATGAACTATAAATCATTTTTTCTAGTCTAATATTTAATGGGTTGAATTCCATAATCTCCATTTAAATCTTAGACCTTTAAATTGAAAAATTAACTCAATTTTGCTTATACGATTTATGGGACTGCACAAACCCACATTTGCAAGGAGAAAATAGACGAGGGCTGCTCCAAAAATCCTCCAAAGCAACCCAGGGCAAAGGAGCAATGAGGGAGAAGAATTACTGTGCAAGTAAGGTGAAAGACTAAGGAATTCCAATGCCCGTTTAGTTGATGTTTGTCTCTCATGTAGGCTAGGTTTCCTTAATCTGAGTAGTTTAGACCCACTTTTACTGCATTATATTTTGTAGATATTTGGAGATTGCATGTGTAGGCCTTCAATCACGGAGTCTCGATGGTTATATGTTGATATAACTGTTAAAGCAGGAGATGTTATACTGGTTAAGGGGTGATTCTGTAGTTCTTTTTTATCTGTGAGTTCCTTGTTAGGGTGGTTTGTGTAGAACAATAGATATAAGTATGTATGTTTAATGCATGTTGTATTACTTATGTGTGCATAATGGGGAGACCATGAGGAAACATATGTAATGACAACATGATAATAATCTCATGCAATGAACCAGTTATGCAACTTATGCTTTCAAGTCTTATTGTTCAGTTTGTTTGTGATTGTGTATGATTGTCGATGTTTGAAGGTTGGATCGGGTACAACGTCGAGTATAGGACATCCCCATAATTTCTCAAATACCATTCCTGGTATAAACTAATGGTTGGCTTGGGTACCACGCTTTGTATGGGTATATCCATATATAAGTTGACTTGGATACCTCCCCGGTACACTAACTATGGATGATCGGGTACCATGTTGGTACACTAACAAGTTTAGTTTGGGTTACGTGAGAGGACCAAATATGTGTTTATGGTTCTATGAGTGGACCTAATTTACTTCTCAATAATATAATTATTTATTGTTAGATCCTTGAGGTGGTTTGGGTTACTTGAAAGGTGAATTGATCTCAGATATGACTTGTATTCAATCATTTGGGACATGGTTCATGTTACTATAAGTAAGAGTAAGGACTAGGTTTTTGGGCTATGGGTTACTTGTGATGATTGAGGTATGTTATTTGTTGTGACAACTCAATGCTTAAAGGTTATTCCCGCATAATTGTTTCAACTATTGGGTTGAGTTTATGGGGACTTAGTTCTTAGTTGTTTCTAGTTGTGATTCTTAATTATCATGATGAATTAGTCTAAGGCGCCAGTTTCAATTTTTGTTCCAAAAAGGGTGAGAGAGTTGACTTTAGAAATTTAGAAAAAATTGCAAGTTGGTTGATAGGGCTAGTGATGGCCTAGTATTCATAGATTTTAATATGGTAGAAGGGTTAGGCTATAATTTGGCATTGTGATGGTCTTATATTTTAGGAATATTAGTGTGGTAAAAGGGTTAGGCTATGATTTGACATTATGGTGGTGTAACATAGAGGCATGGTATTAAGATGCATTAGTTATGGTGTTTACCCGGGGAGGGTAAGATTATGTGGATAGAAACTTAGGTTGGTATAACTTCCATATTGCATGTTTTCTTCTAATGATCTAGATTACATTATGTGGTAGGTTTGGGTCGACTAATAATGGCATCAGTAGGTGTTGTTTGTATTGATACTGCTCTTGTTATGACACTTGGCATAGTCTGGTTGCAGGGTCAATGATTTTTCATATGTGAAGATGATGATAATCTCTGATGGCTTCCATTTTTCCTTCCTTATGGTCGGAGCTATGTCTTATTTTATTATATAAATTGTTCTCTTTTAGTGGCTCTTGTACCTATCTAGGCTAGTTCCTTGGGGAAGACTTTTTGGTCATTTGTAAAAGGTTTTCATTAAGTTGATGTTTTCATAAATATTTAAGGTATAACAAATAATTCCGCCACATGGTCTTTGGAACATGAGGACTCACCAAGTCTTCAATTTACAAATCAATCCACTAGCCACGAGCGGGAGGAGGAAGATCGTCGGACCCTACATTAATTAACAATGTAGGCACAAGTATGAATTATTACATGGAATATATTAAGTATGAGAGATATGCATGATCATAAGAGGGAATAAATGAAAACGTGCAACATGATCGTAAGAGGGCATAAATGAAAACATGATATGAATGACCAAGCTAAATCATAGTAAAACCTTTCAATAAGAATCATAAGTCATGATCATGTTCAATTCATCTTAGAATCATATTGAAAGCTTCGTAAAACCTTTAAGAACAATTTAGGCCATTTTGTGGGATATTTACTATTAACCGATATAGACCATGTGAGCTATAACGTAAAATGCGGTGTCTTGCTCCCACACCCAAAAGAGATGTCCTTACTTTCCAAGGTAAGGACCTTAATTTCTAGCTTAGGTGGATCCACTAGCTATGTCATTTAAGACAACCTTATGGAGGCACGTAGTAAGGGATAAGGAGATTAATACTAGAGACCCAACCTCTACTAACGGGAGAGCCTCCATCTCAATATTCTCTCAGTGCTAAGTAAAATCTCAATGTATTAGTCATAAACATATACATATCATCATACATGGAAAAATACAACTAAGTTACCAATCCAAGCTTAAAACATCATAGAGTATCTCCTTAAACCATATGTGAGAAAACCTTTCACCAAATCATAATTTCTTAATGTGAGAAGACCTTTCACAATTTCATTGATGCTAATCTAAAGCAACCTAAATCATAATACATTCATTTTCATAAATCATGCATAACTTTCATGAAAATATCATTCATAGATTCATAGCTTCTTCATAAATTAATGTCCTTAAGAGTTCATAGTCAAAATCATGAATAATGCATGTGTTCGTGTGAAATCAACTAGAAAGCATGTGATTTAGTCAAAATAATCATATTAAGATCAAATTCAAACAATTGAATCAATACAATTAGAACCCATGTAGAATTGAATGAAAACATAATCAAATTGATGAAATTGAACTTGGAAACTTGAGAAATCTTTGGTGCTCAATGGTTGAATGGAACTCATTATTAGTTCCTCATCTTTTTCCCTCCGCTCCTGTTCTAGCTTGAGGTATTAGTTCCTCATGGTTCATTCTTTTCAATTCATGTGTTTTAGTCATTCTCATGTTTTCATATGCTTGAATGATCATGAAAGCTTGATTTTTTATGTTATGATTTAGCTTGGAGTGATTCTCCATGATTATGTGCATTATGATGAGACTTGTATTTATGTTGGGTTATTGGTTTCTCTCCTACTCTATTCATTCTAGCTTGAGTCTCATTCAAGGACGAATGTCTAGATATTGTAACATCTTAAAAATTGGAAAGTTGAAAAAGAAAGGAAAAGTACAGTTTTTGCACTAATCTAGTGGTCTATGAGATAGATCTACAGACCATAGGATGCCCTACGAATCGTAGGAAGGGAACCGTAGAATTGGAGTTGAATTTTTGGAATTTCAAGTTTCTAAAGTTTGACCAACGAATGAATAAGATGAGTCGTAGGAGATTGGATGAGTCGTAGATGAGTTCTATAGGGGTAATCCAGACTTAGTAAAAATTTTGGATTACAATTGAGGTCTATTGTAGAAAGTTAGAAGGTCAGTAAAATGGTGTTGTGAGAAGTTGGCCAGTTTTAGGCCCTAATAGCTCGACATATGGGTGACTAGTACGGTCCGTAGGAATTTCTACGGCCTGTAGGTCCAAATCGTAGGGTCCTCCGACTTTCATTTATTAAGGATATTTGAGTATTTTCCTATGCATTTAATAGTTGTACTATATTGTTTTGACCTAATTTTAAGTCCTATAACTATCCTTCTACTCCCAAAGTTACCCAACTCTCTTATTCTCTGAAAACCCCAAATCTCATCCACATTCATCTTCTAGAATTCTCTCTCAAGTTCAAGAAGAAAGCTAGGATTTCAAGCTTCAAGTCTCATTTTCCCTATTGATTTTCGGATTTTATCACCAAGATACGTAGGGTTTCATCAATGGTTTCCATTCACCCATTGAGTCCTAAAGATTTCTCAATTATCCAAGTTCAATTTCATCAATCTGATTAGGTTTTCATTCAATTCTTCATGGGTTCTAATTGTGTTGATTCAATTATTTGATTGTGATCTTATCGTGTTTTTTTTTACTCAATTACATGCTTTTAAATTGATTTTATATGAACCTGTGCATTATTCATGATTTTGACTATGAATTCTTAAAGACATGAATTTATGAACAAGCTATGAATCTATGAACAATTTTTTTGGAAAGTTATGCATGATTTATGAAAGGGAATATTTTATGATCTAGGTTGCGTTAAGATAAGCATCAATGAAATTGTGAAATAATTTTCTCACATGTTAAGGAATCATGATTTGGTGAAAGGTTTTCTCACACATGCATGATTCATGATTTAATGAGCTAGTCTATGATGCTTTAAGCTTGGATTGTTAACTAAATTGTGCTTTTCCATGTAAGGTGATATGTTGATTAATATGATTATTCTGTTGGGATTTTACTTAGCACCAAGAGAATATTGAGATGAAGACTCTTCCATTAGTAGAAGTTGGGTCTCTAGTAGCAATCTCCTTGTCCCTACTACGTGACCTTGTAGGATTTGTCTTAGAAAGACATAGCTAGTGGATCCACCTAAGCTAGAAGTTTAAGGTACTTGCCTTGGAAAGCAAGGACAAATCTTTTCGGTGTGGGAGCAAGACACCAGATTCCACGTTATAGCTCACGTGGTCTACGTTGGTTAATGGTAAATATGTCATAAAATGAATGAATTTGTTCTTAAATATCTTACAAAGCTTTCAATATGATTTTAAGATTCATTGACCATATTCATGATTTATGATTCTTCTTTAAAGGTTTTTACTATGCTTTAGCTTGGCCATGCATATCATGATTTCCTTTGTCTCCTTATGATCATGTTTTACGTTTTATGCATATCTCTCATACTTAGTATATTTCATGTACTAATGCATACTTGTACCTACATTGTTTAAATAATGTAGGGTCCGACGATCTTCCTCCTCTCGCTCATGGTTAGTGGATTGCTCTGTAGATTGAACACTAGGTGAATCCTCATATTCCAGGACCTTTTCACCTATGTTTACATTCTTTTATGTCTTTAATTTTCCATCATTGTATGTGATGTATGGGTTACGTTTCAACCACTCTTGATGTATTAGATTGACTTGTCGAGACTATGATTAGATTCCCGCTTTAGGTCAAACTCTTTTTATGATATGAGACGCTCTTCTTAAATTCTCGTATTTTCTATTATGTTGTGTTATATGTATGTCAAGTGGCTTGTGTAGGGCCTCTCTAGGTCTTATACGCCATGCCATGTCTAGGGTGTACTCTGGGTCGTGATAGGTCCATACTTCAATTTACGACCCGTATATGGGACTCGTAAAAATCAGGTTCAGAAAACTCTATTGATAATGTCTTTGGTAAAACAATCGTAATATTTTACTCTGAACTCTGATTGATGCAAATTTTGTGGAGTTGGAAAAAAGACTCATAGACCTTTAATTTGGTAGGTCATAGAACACCTAATTCTTTATGTTCTGATAGATATAGTCATTGAAAGTTGACCCTTGTATGAAATAATGCAAAAAAAACCTAGTCGATAGGAAGGTTTTGAACTCGACTTAGTGCTAGAGGTCCCTTAGGACTCTAAACCACTTCCGATACACTTCTCACACTTAGGAATGAGCCTTAACACATGTACAAGTATGATATCACCTGTTTCAAGCTCGTATAGTTACGATGAATGGTTCAGGCCCTTAGCGTAGAACTTTGTGAGGTGTTACACTGAAAGGCGACCTACTCCTAGTGGTTCGCCAACTTGTTAGACGGGCCGATAAAGGTAATATAGTGAGAATGTGCATTAACTTTAAAGATTTAATAAAGCATGGTTAAAGGACTCGTTTCCTCTATCTCTCATAGATCAATTGATTGGCGCGACAGTAGGCATGACATCCTGAGTTTTCTCGATGCGTACTTCGGTTATAATCAATAAAGATGAACATGAAAGAGGAAAAGAAAACCACTTCCATCGCTAAATATGAGACATATTGCTATAACGTAATGTCATTTGGACTGAAAATTGTTGGTGCAACCTATCAACGGTTGGTTAATGGTATGTTTAAACAACAAATAGGAAAATCAATGAAAGTGTATATAGATGACATGTTGGTCAAGTATCAAGATTTGTAGGAAACGTTCAAGGTGCTAAGGAGATACAACGTCATAAAGTTAAACCCCAAAAAGTGTGGCACCTCAAACGGCTGAGGTGTTAGATTACTTCCTCTCAAGATAAAATAGATATACATATTGTTGGAGTAGTGGTACCTCAATTGCCAACAACTTTGTCGAACTTGAAGACGGAAATTCACACAAAATTGATGTGGCTAATTGACCTTACATTTATTAACAAGCATGTAACAACTTTTTTAAATTTTCAACACCTAACCTCAAATGATTTAAGTTGGGTAGGATAGCAATGGTGACCACAACTAGTGATAAGAAATCAATTTAAAATGTTTGTTGTGCAGTTTCTACGAATAGGGTGGGTCTGCAAATATTATCTTAAATAAGGAAATTAAAATTGACAAGTTAGGCTAAGGTTCTTGTACTTCATAGCTATTGACCAATACCAAAATATTTGGTTAAGGACATCTTTAATTTGTACTCCGTGTGTATAATAAATAAGGAAAAGAAATTGGGTAAATTACATAAATCTCATAGTTTTAATATGAAATTACAATCTATCCCTAATAAGTTTCTAATTAATCCCTTAAAAATTAAAAAAAAAAACCAGATACAATAATTGAAGTTCGGATACATTAATATGTAGCTCGGATACATTAAATACTGTCTCAAATACATTAATATCTAGCTCAGATACATTAAAAACTAGCTCGGATACATTAAATACTAGCTCGGATACATTAATATGTAGTTCGGATACATAATATGTAGCTCGGATACATTAAATACTGGCTCAAATACATTAATATGTAGCTCGAATACATTAAAGAAATAAGGGATTTTGGAGATTTTTAGAAATAATAGGGGATAATGGAAATAAGTGAAATAAAATGTGTGTATTTCTGTAATTTGTCCAAAGAAAATCAAAGCCATAGAAATCTAATAAAAGGCCTAGTTAGATTTCTGTCCATTTTAATGAAGGAATCAAGGACAATTGTATAATGGGGTTGAGACTCCCTTTACCTATGCTACAATGTTTGGTTTACCACTTTTGGTGTGCTTATTGACATAATGATTTGACGTGCTCCTTTACTCTTTTTATTTCAATTTAGGTGACACGTTTAAATTTGTCAAGGGTCAAACAATTTAAACTTTTGAATTCGAGTATAGTATTTTAATTTTTTTGAATTAAAATTACATATTTAAAATCCCACAAGATATATAACAATAATATAATATACTTAATTAATACTTGTTGTCTCAAACATTTTGTAATGATTCTATATTAAAGTATAAAACAAGAAGCTTATAAAGACTTTTCAATTATGAAAGATAGGGGTGAACCAAACTGAATCGAAAACCACATAAACCGTAAACTTAATTGAATCGAAAAAAACTTTGACAAATTTAATATTTGAGAAACCTGAATCAACCCCGCTGATGAAAAATTAATTTAATATATTGTAAAGAATTAGAGCCATATAAAATGTACTAAAAGGAAGAACAGTCATTGATCACCATGCATTGACAAGTGGGGATTTCATAACCTATATCATGAAGGAGACCTTTTTTTTGTTACAATATCCTCTATTTGTTTTGTAAATAAATACTAAAGAAAATTAACTTTATACTTGTATTATCTATTTTAAGGAAATTTTTATCTTTAAATAATATATATATATATATATATATATATGCATGCACGCCAGCTGATATTAAATATTTCCAGATATATTTGGAGGAAAATTTGGAAAAAAGTGTTGGTTATATAGCTTATTATTACTTGGCAGATATATTTGACAAATTTTCCAAATATCCAAGTTTCCAAGTACTAGTATTTGAGAAATTTTAAAAATCATTACATATTTTTATATTTTATAAAAACACTCATTATTTATAGTTTGGACTAAATTTCAATCCTAATTTGTTGTACATAATTTATACAGTTATATACATATTTTATTCGAGTTTGCTCTTTGAATTCACTTTCAATTAAAAGTAGTAATAGTAGTTTTTCTAATACAAATCAATGATATATTTTCTTTCTTTTCTTTTCTTTTTCTTTTTCTTTTTTTCAAATTCATATTATTGTGTTTGTTGTCATAACTTTTCACGGAACATATTCATTATAAAATGATAATACAAACTTATGGGTATAAATCATATTTCTTTTAAAATCAAATATTTAAACCAAAACCTATGATCAAATGCCCGATGAAACTAACCCAAAAATAACTTGTCAAAGATATTTGAAAATATGTGGTCAAACACTAGCTTAATCTGTGACTTCTCAATCAAAATTAAAGGACTGATTTTCAAAAGATCATTTACAATTTCCTCTATTTGTTTTGTAAATAATAAAAGATTGTTATGAATTTTTGCTTATATGGTAAGATTGTATTAAAAATTGGGGCAATTTTGATAATGGCTTTTTTTTCAATTTATATGATTTTTATGTTTATGAGCAAAACATACAACTTAAAAATTTTAATGGTATGTTCAAACTAAACTTAAATTTAATCTGATATTGATATCATGATTTATCTAACATGGTCAAACGTGAACAATCTATATATATATATATATATAAGTATAAAAAGCTGAATCTAGACAATCTGATGTGGCACCTCTCTATGACCAGCATTTTATTTATCTTTTATTTCCTTTTTTTGAAATTTTTATCTTTCTTTTCTATTTTTATTTGTATTTTCAAAAAACTGAAGTATTTAAATGCATTACTTAATTAATCACGCTTCTTTAAAAGTTTCATTACACTAAAATACATTTAAGTGAATGGAAGATGAAAAAATAAAAAAAACTTCCATTACACTAATATATTTAGGTAAATGAAAGATGAAAAGATAAAAAAAAAACTTTTCATTTTTCATAACTGCTTATATTTGTTTAGCCTATAAAGTAAACATATTTGAGTATTTGTAACTAACAACAATGAGATCATTCACTTTGCCTCTCATTCTTCTTCTGATGTTGTGATGATGATGATGACGACGATGATGAAGAATATACGAATATCAAATTCCAACGTTGAAATGTCCAACAAATTTCTAGGCCTTGTAATTTTTTAAGAAAAGAGAAAATATCTCATGTTTTTTATAAAGATATTGGAAGGTGAAATGTCATGTAGCAAAAGTCTTTCTTTAAAATAAAGGCTTTTTAAAAGAATGACCATTCCTCCTACAAGGAGATATATATTGAGAAAAACTTTTTAAATTTGGCTGAAAATTAATGGGAAGAGTGATTATTGTGTTGTGAAATCAGTTGATACATCTGCTAATTTGGATAATAAAGAGGATGTGGCGAGTGATGATTTCTGCATTAGCAAACCGCGTAGGAGTACTAGAATTGTAATTCCACCTAAAAGGTTGGACAGTTACCTTTGGGCTGGAAGAAAGTCACGTGAGCAGGGCAAGAGTTAGTTATGGAATTAGAGTAAAAGTGTGAGAACGTGGATAGGAAAGGATAAGGAAGTTATTTGTGATTCTGAATAATCCCATCTCCTTCTTTTGTCTTCTAAACCCCTTCTAGACTTCTAGTTTTAGATTTCAAGTTTATTTCCCTAAGTTGTTGTTTCCTGTAATTTCCTTTATTGTGTATTATCGTTATTCAGCAAAACATATCTATATATATAATATATATATCAGTATTTGTAATTTGTATTGTGAAATCGAGTTTGTTTCATTGGTGCTTTCATTGAGAGTTCTCTAATGGAAGAGGACCCAAAACTCAAGTCCCTCGCAGACTACATACAGGGGGTGAAAGATTCATTCTCGAGTGAAATCTCTGAGATGCGATCTATGTTTAAAGAAGTGGCAGGTCACGTCATGGCACTAGGTTCCCAGAATGGTACTTCTGTAGCGACAACACCTCGACCACGTCAAACTACTGAAGTTTATGGCGGTCAGGCATCAACACCTCCTATTTTACGCCACAAACCGGCTTCGATTGAATTAGGGCGATTCTATGGAGTGAATCCTGAATCATGGGTTTTCCAAGCAGAGCGTTACTTTGAATTTTATGGAATCACTGAGGATCATAAGTTAACACTAGCCTCGTTCTACTTGGAAGGCGATGCCTTGGAATGGTACCGATGGCTTTTTCACAACAAACAATTAGTTAATTGGGAGCATTTTGCTGAGAAACTGTTGGTCGAATTTCGAAAACGAGATTTGGAGGCACCAGAAGGTCGACTTGCTAAACTTCGGCAGACCACTACGGTTGCTGAATACCAGAGTCGCTTCGAAGCAGTGTCTAATGAGACTATGCATTTTCCAGATCAGGTATTAACCCATTTTTTTACTTCTGGACTGAGGCCTGATATTAAAACTGTTGTTTTGATTCGTGAACCCACGAAATTAAACGAAGCTATACGTTTAGCCCATTTATATGAGCAAAAGATTCAACTTGAGAGTGGTTCTTTTAAACCTACTTTCAGTAAAACTCCACCACTTCTGCCAACTCCCGCTCATCACTATGCAGTCTCAAGGCAGTCAACTATGAACCAAATAGTTCCAATTACCCAAACTGCATCAAATCATCCCCCCATGAAACGCCTTACTCCTGCAGAGTTACAAAGTCGTCGCGAACGTGGTCTCTGCTATTCTTGTGATGAAAAATACTCTCCAGGTCACAAGTGTAAGTCTCTTCCCCAATGTCTAGTGTTATCCGAAGACTCAGAGGCGAAAGTAACTTTATCAGATCAAGTTGTATCGGATGATGCCTTAGCCGAGGAATTACAATGCTTGGAGGTTCAAGAACACTCTACTATTTCATATCATGCTCTATCTGGAGGAAATTCTTCCACTACTCTCCGGTTTACTGTTCATGTTAATGGGTCTCCAGTACAAGTGCTTGTGGTCAACGCTAGTACTCATAATTTTATTCAAGCGAGGATGGTTAACTTTCTTCAGTTGAAAACTGAGCCAACACCAAGTTTTTCAGTGGTGGTAGGAAGTGGACAACGACTACGATGTGAGGGCGTGGCTAGAAAAATTCCAATAACCATACAAGGCAGCAATATAGTGGAAGATCTATATATTTTAGCCCTTTATGGTGCTGATATAGTACTTGGAGTTTCATGGGTCGCAACTTTGGGACCTGTCCTAACAAATTATGCAAAGAGGATATTTGAATTCACTCTAAATGGTGCCAAGGTCTCGTGGAAAGGGGATGGACCTACTGATGTGCAACCAGTGCAATTACATAGCTTGAGAAGAATGGATGCTACTGATCCAATTTCCTCTTACTTCCATCTAGAATTGGTATCTGATTTGGAATCTTCATGTACTACTCCGTCTGAGTTAGAAGTGATGCTCAAAACATATGAAGATGTATTTCAGAAACCTTTGGGTTTGCCTCCTCCACGAAGTCAGGATCACAAAATTCATTTAGTTCCAAGCGGAGGACCAGTTAATGTGAAGCCGTATCGATACCCTTATTTTCAAAAGAGTGTTATGGAGCAATTAGTGGCTGAAATGCTTAAAGAAGGGATAATCAGAGCTATTAATAGTCCATTTTCTTCACCCGTATTGCTGGTTCGAAAAAAAGATGGCACCTGGCGATTTTGTGTTGACTATCGGGCATTAAATGCAATCACAATTCGTGATAGATTTCCAATTCCTACCATTGACAAGATTTTTGATGAATTGAATGGTGCATGTTATTTCTCCAAGTTGGATTTGTTGTCAGGTTATCATCAAATTAGGGTTCATCCAGAGGATGTTCCTAAAACTGCATTCCGCACTTATGATGGACATTATGAATTTCTCGTCATGCCATTTGGCCTTACTAATGCACCCTCTACATTTCAGGCAACTATGAACAAGATATTCAGACCTTACTTGCGTCGATATGTCCTGGTTTTCTTTGATGATATTTTGATATATAGTCCTACTTGGACTGATCACTTGGAACATTTAGTCTCGGTTCTTCAATTATTGCGTCAACATCAGTTGGTGGCTAAACAGTCTAAATGCTTATTTGGACAAGAATCAGTTGATTACGTGCGACATATTATCTCGTCTCAAGGCCTATTTGTTGACCTTGGAAAAGTGGAATCCATCCAGCGATGGGCACCACCTCGTACAGTGAAAGAAGTGCGCAGTTTTCTCGGCCTTGCAGGTTACTACCGACGGTTTATCCATCATTATGCTTCTATAGCAAGTTCACTCACCGATTTGCTAAAGAAAGAGATTTTCAGATGGACACCAGAACCTCAAATAGCTTTTGAAACTTTAAAGGCTAAATTGGGTTCCACCCCTGTATTGGCCTTGCCAGATTTCAATCAGGAATTTCATGTAGAGACTGATGCTTCAGGGAAAGGAATTGGTGCTATTCTGCCTCAAAAAGGTCACCCCATTGCATATTTTAGTCAGAAATTGAGTACAAGGATGCAACATGCTTCAACATATCATCGTGAGATGTTTGCTATTACACAAGTTGTGGGTAAATGGAGGCAATACCTTCTTGGCAGGAGATTTACGATACTAACAGATCAGCAGTCCTTCAAGAACCTCACTAATCAAACCATCCAAACTCCTGAGCAACAAAAATGGCTTACTAAACTAGTAGGTTATGATTTTCGTATCATATACAGACCTGGGAAACAAAATTCAGTTGTTAATGCCATCTCATTCAATTCAGATGCATCTCTTATGGCCATTTCTGTCAGGACCTTTAATCTCGAACAAGAGTTGAAATCATTGAATCAATCTCATCCAGAATTATTGGCTATTCAGCAAGCTTTACAAATAGATGTCGAGAATCACAGGGATTTCCAATTCAATGATGGATTGTTATTTTTCAAAGGTAGGTTGGTGATTCCATCAGATGCACAACTCCGACATAAGTTACTGTTTGAGTTCCATGCCACAAACATCGGAGGGCATGCTGGTGTGGCACAGACATATCATAGACTGGCCTCAAATTTTTATTGGAACCAAATGCGCAAGGATGTGAAATCATTTGTTATGACCTGCCATATATGTCAACAGATGAAAGACACTAACTTACATCCAGTCGGGTTATTGCAGCCTCTCCCCATACCTGATCAAGTCTTTGAAGATATTGCAATGGATTTTATCACTTGCCTTCCAAGTTCCAAAGGGAAGACTACAATCCTTATAGTTGTAGATCGTTTGACCAAATATGGTCACTTTATTCCATTACCTTCCACTTTCTCTACTCAACTTGTAGCAGAAGCATTCATAGTGGGTGTAATCCGCCTTCACGGCCCTCCTCGCACTATTGTCACTGATCGTGATCCACGATTCCTCCATTCTTTTTGGTAGAAATCAATCGTTTGCAGGGTTCAACATTAGTTATGAGTACTGCATATCATCCACAAACTGACGGACATTCTGAGGCCCTAAATAAATGTCTTGAACAATATCTCCATTGTTATGTTGCTGATGATCCAAGCAAGTGGATCACAGTGCTACCTTGGGCTGAGTTCTTGTACAATACTTCGTACAAAACATCTGCGGGAATGACACCATTTCAAGCACTGTATGGGCGAGAACCTCCCACTGTAACTCGATATATATTGGGGAGCACTGCTAGTGAATTGGTGGCGGATTACTTAATTCATTGTGATGCGGTTCTGGAGTTGTTGAAAGCGAATTTGATCAAAGCTCAAACAAGGATAAAGAAGTTTGCAAATAAACATAGTATTGAACTAGTGTTTGCAATGGGCGACTGGGTTTTTGTAAAGTTGAAACCATATCAATAACTTTCTGTGCGGCTGAAAAGGGGTCACAAGCTTGGAAGACGATACTTTGATCCTTTCAAGGTCATCAAGCGCATTGGAGAGGTGGCATATAAATTGGAGTTGCCTGTCGAGGCCAAGATACATCCTGTATTTCACGTTTCAGTTCTTAAGCGTTGCTTGGGCGAGCCTATTCAACAAGTAACACCATTGCAGCTCCAAGATTGTCCTGACCAGACCGAGATAGATGACTTCAACCTTGAGGACAAGGTCGATTTTCAGGAGGGTAGTAATGTTGTGAAATCAGTTGATACATCTGTTAATTTGGATAATAAATAGGATGCGGCGAGTGATGATTTCTGCATTAGCAAACCGCGTCGGAGTACTAGAATTGTAATTCCACCTAAAAGGTTGGACAGTTAGTTACCTTTGGGCTGGAAGAAAGTCACGTGAGCAGGGCAAGAGTTAGCTATGGAATTAGAGTAAAAGTGTGAGAACCTGGGTAGGAAAGGATAAGGAAGTTATTTGTGATTCTGAATAATCCCATCTCCTTCTTCTGTCTTTTGAACCCCTTCTAGACTTCTAGTTTTAGATTTCAAGTTTATTTCCCTAAGTTGTTGTTTCCTGTAATTTCCTTTGTTGTGTATTATCGTTATTCAGCAAAACATATCTATATATATATATATATCAGTATTTGTAATTTGTATTGTGAAATCGGGTTTGTTTTGCTTCAAGGGAATAAGAAGATTTATTTGGAGGAAAATCAATCTATTTAGGGAATTCATATTAAATTGGAGGAGAATAAGCAAAATATCTTTTTTGTAATTTAAAAAAAAATGGGTGCTTATATTATTTCCTTAAACTTCTTTATTCTATTAATTCCTTTCTTTTTTTATTTTGTCTTAATTTTTTATGTGCCTGTAATTAAAGTTTATTTTATTTTTCTTATGTATTTTAATTATAGTTTTCTTTCGCCATTTTTTTTTAATTTTAAAAGAAAAGATGATTATATTTATTTCATTTCATCATCAATTCTATTAATGACTTTTACTTTCTTACCTTAATCTCATATTAATGTTATTTATATTATTTTCTTAAATCAATTTTTTTTTATTTTTCAATAATCCTTGCGTTATTTATTTTTCCTTCAAATTATAATTTTATATCCATTTAATAATGGATTTGTATCTGTCTTTCGCTATGAAAATTTTAATTAAATTTTTTTCAGCTCAACTGACCAGATTAAAAATTTGTGTAAAAGGATAGTCCTATCAAGTAGCTCTCTACGAAAGCTAGCGACGTGTGAGCCCTCCATCATTATTTACATTTTCATTTTTTTCAAGGGATGGGAGTTAATTACAAAAACTCAAAATAGCTTTGAATTATTGTACATATATATTTACAGAATTTGATTTATTATTTCTTAATCATCTCTTCTGTTAATGATTTATATTTATATGTAATAATAAGTTGAAATAAAAAATATGATATGACACTCTTGCTGAAAAATGAAGTTATTCTTCCCAAAAAAACCTATGCCTCGATATTTATTTTAATTTTTGGTATTTTTTCTAATTTTAAAAGACTGAAAATTTACCATAAAATTTTATAAAATATTAAAAATTAAATGATCATATTTAATTCCTACCATCATTACTACTATTAATTTCTTTTACTTCTTTTCCCTTAATCTCATCATTAATGTTATTGATACTATTTCCTTAAATTACTTTTTTTCCTTTCTTTGTTTTTGTTTATTATTTATTTACAACAATAATTACTACTATTAATTTCTTTTACTTCTTTTCCTTAATCTCATCATTAATGTTATTGATATTATTTTCTTAAATCACTTTTTTTTTCCTTTCTTTGTTTTTGTTTATTATTTATTCATCCTAGAAATAAGTTATTATCACTTAATAAGAATTGCAAAACAAATTTTACAGATTTTGATTCCCCAGCTTCTTCTTTTTTTATAAATTTTTTGAACAACATGTTATTGATATTATTTCCTTAAATCACTTTTTTTTTCCTTTCTTTGTTTTTATTTATTATTTATTCATCCTAGAAATAAGTTATTATCACTTAATAAGAATTGCAAAACAAATTTTACAGATTTTGATTCCCCAGCTTCTTCTTTTTTTATAAATTTTTTGAACAACATGTTATTGATATTATTTCCTTAAATCACTTTTTTTTTCCTTTCTTTGTTTTTATTTATTATTTATTCATCCTAGAAATAAGTTATTATCACTTAATAAGAATTGCAAAACAAATTTTACAGATTTTGATTCCCCAGCTTCTTCTTTTTTTATAAATTTTTTGAACAACATGTTATTGATATTATTTCCTTAAATCACTTTTTTTTTCCTTTCTTTGTTTTTATTTATTATTTATTCATCCTAGAAATAAGTTATTATCACTTAATAAGAATTGCAAAACAAATTTTACAGATTTTGATTCCCCAGCTTCTTCTTTTTTTATAAATTTTTTGAACAACAACAACAACAACAACAACAACAATAATAATAATAATAATAATAATAATAATAATAATAATAATTCCTCAAAACTGAAGCTACTCTCCAAAAAAAATTACACCTCAATTTTATTTTATTTTTGACATTTTTTCTATTTTAATAGACTAAAAAAAATTATCTTAAAATTTTATAAAATATCAAAAATGATCATATTTAATTCCTATAACCACCAGCTATTAATTTCTTCTACTTTCTTACCTTAATCTCATCTTTAATGTTATTTATATAATTTCCTTAAATCACTTTTTTCCCTTTCTTTTTTATTTCTTCTTTCCTTTTATTTATGTATTCCTTGAAATAAGTTATTATAATTTAATAGGAACTGCAAATTCTTTTAAAACATAATTAGATTTTATTTTTAAAAATAAATTGAACAACATTTTATATGTTTCTTAAATTAATTGTACAAAAAAATAAAGTTATTCTATCAATTTTTAAAAAATAAATTATTTACATTTAATACTGTTCAATTAAAAGGGGGAATATGTAAAAAGAGACCAAGCAAGATATTTAACTAATTTCTCAATTTTTAAAGTTTTTTTCTTGCATTATAATTAAAAAGTTTTTGAATCCTAAATATAAAAGAAAACATGCCATTACATTTTCAGTTAAGGCTATAACTACAACTCAATTCCGAAAGTTAATGCTATAATTATTTCTTTCCTCATAATAACCATTCTCTCCAATAATTGCATCATTAAGGGAAAGAACCAATACTAATTTAAAAATTTAAAAGTCACGTTACTTAAGATGTGTTTGGAGGAGGTATTTGAATTAACTTATTTTAAGTTATTTTTGGCTCTTTTTTTTTTAGTTTTGAAAATGTATGAGAAATACAAAACATGCTTAACTGAAAGAATTTTAAAAAATAAATCAAAAGCCAAAAGTTGAGTGTTTTCAACTTTTGCCTTTCGTTTATAAATCACTTAAAAAAATCAATCTAAACACAACCTTATACTTAAAGCTCAGAACCTGTGTTGAAAATAAGCAAAACACATTTAAAAATTATATTGAAGTTCTATAAATTTCAAAGGTTATTTATGGTGCCATATTCTTTGCCAATATTTATATCTCTTTTTGATTTTTTTTAATTATGTCCTTACTTACTTTGTTTGTTTTTTAATATTGATCTTAATTGCATCTAATGGTGAATTTTCATGGGTTACATATTGTTTAAAATGAAATTCAATGGGCGATTGACGTGATAGTAAACAAGGGGAAGAAAAACGTACGAGTAAAGATGATGCAAAATATTATTCTTACAAAATTCTTTATTCAAGATATAATTTTAAATATGCAAAGTCCATTCACAATTTCAACATCCCTAAAATAACTTTTTTACCTTTTAAGTAGGTGCTCAATCGGACATAGATTTTTTTTTAAAAAAATCATGTTATTTGTTTTTTAGAAAGATTATTGAGACGTGTTTGGTATACTTATTGCAAATAATATTTGAAATAATATTTATACTTGAATTTGCTTAATTAAATATAACTTCAAAAGTGGAAAGTGGAAAAAATAATTTCAAACTTAAAATACAACTTCAAGTTGGAAAGCTGTATTTGAAATTTTCATTATCAGTTTTTAAATAAATAAAATATTATTTCAATCCAATGATCATATTAATGTGTTTCATGCATCATTCATCTCTATAAATTTATAAGTTTAGCTAAAGAAAAAATATTTTTAATAGTAACTTTATTTTTATTTTTTTGTCATATAGAAGTATGAATGGTAGCATTGTATTTGTCATTTAGGTGCTATTATATACAATTGAGAGTTAAAATTAAGCTTAACAATATTTGTCTGTGGATAATTAAGACAATATTATTCATATGTTAAAAAATATAAAGAAGGTTATTATGTTCAACTATATATTTTATCTTCTATTTTATTTTTAAATTGAAAATTCTAAATTAACTACATATCAAGGAATTGAAATTAATATTATATCTTAATTTTGTCTCTTTTGTTCTCAAAAGTTAATTAGAATAAAAAGGAGAGTAATTTAATAGTGGTCATGTATAAGAATAATTGTACTATTTCGTTGAACTCATCATTTTAAATAAATTAGTCTTGATCAAATTTAAAATATGCAACATGTCCTTAGTAAAGAATGAAGAAGTCACTATCACAAAATAGGATCATAGTCATTTTTTATTTTATTTTTACGGGGCAAATCTAATTCAAAATGTCAAGTACTTTTTTCTCACGATTACTTTTAGTGGTGTTTCAACTTATCTTGATAATTCGTTTGTTCTTTGGTATCATTTGTTAATATGAAAAAATATTGCGGCTCTAAGCAAACTAAATTCTCTCATTTGTTTCAATTTAATCTACAATTTTTAAAAATTTTTTTACTAACATATCGTGCGAAGTGCGGTTAAGTTCACTAGTAATATAATACAATACAATACAAAATAATGGGTGATAACCATTAAAAAAAAAGATACTAAAATTGTGATTTCAGATACTTCATTGGTTCACTTTTACTTGTCACAACTTATATTTGGACCTGACATAATCATTTAGAAAAATAATGATTGACATGATTATTAATTGATGTTTAGTATTAGATCTTAATTATCTTTTTTTGATTTGTAAAAGATGACAAGTAAAATTTAAAATATATTTTTAAAACGGGCAAGGGTCAAAATTACCCTTGAACTATTCGAAATAGCTCATATATACCCTTTATTTATGTTTGGATCAAAACTACCCTTGCCGTCTATGTTTTGGACCACAAATACCCTTAAAACGTTATATTTGTCATATGTGCTGACATGGCAGTCCACCTAGGCAGTCCAACATGACAAAAATCCCTTCTTCTCAATTATGTTGTTCTTCCTTGTTCATCTCTATCACAATTTTTTTAAAAAAAGAATATCAAAAATAGTTCTTTCATTGTTCTGAGTTATTGTTCAGACTTTGAAATTCCAATTTCAAAGGGGGCTGAAGTTCGTTTGAGATAGTAGTCGTGTGTTGAATGATCGAGTTCATTGTTTGTGTTTTGATGTCAGAAAATTTAATTGTTGAGAGATGTTGAAAAACTCTTGAAGACATTCTTTTTGTGTAATAGCTACTCATTTGAAAGCTTGTTGGTGAGAAATTTCTAGCCTTTGTTGGGGTTTTGAAGTGCAAAAATTTGAAGAGATTAAACTAAATGTTACTAAAAATTGTTTGGATATTGCAATTGAAGCTGGAAATTGACATTTAACAACTGATTTTTTAGTTTGAAGATTGATAATTGAAGATTTGAGTTGAAATCCCAAAAAAATATATGAAAGAGTTATTAAATACTTAAAAACCTAAAAATCGATTTTGTGAATCTATGACCCCGAATCCCAAACAATGAACTCGATCCTTCAACATGTAATTACAGACTCAAACAAACTTCAGCACACTTTGAAATTGGAGTTCCAAAGTCCGAACAATAACTCAAACAAGAAATGTGAAATAATTATATTTGATTTTCTTTTTGTGATAGGGATGGACAAGGAAGAATAACATTATTGAGAGGAAGGTATTTTTTCCATGTTGGACTGCCGGGTGGACTGTCATGTCTGCTCTAATGGCAAAGATAACGCTTTAAGGATATTTGTGGTCCAAAACATAGACGGCAATGATAGTTTTGATCCCAAACATAATTAAAGGGTATATATGAGCTATTTCGAATAGTTCGAGAGTAATTTTAACCCTTTTTCATTTTTAAAATAATAAACAAATAAATATAAAATATATATATATATATATATATATCATGTAGCAAAATTAAAGGTAATAAATTATCAAAAGGAAAAGAAATAAGTATTACTCCAACTATTCCATATTAACTGAATTTTTTGGGGTTCTTTCATTGTTCAAAATAATTAAATTGTTCAAAGTTTAAGATAGATGTTTAAATTCTTTCCATATTTTCTTTTTCTTGAGGAAGAGGATCAAGTTGGTTCTTGCGTACAACTTGATGCACTATCTCTCTTCAACCCTTTGAGCGAAATGAGGCAAAAGAAAAAAAGAAAATCCATGAATTGATTCCATCATCTCCACCCCATAGGAACTATGAGATCACCCCAAACCTTGCAAGGTGATCCTTGTTGATTCACACAGGACTCCACATACCCCATGCTACTCAAATCAGAGTGTAAACTATGATGCTTTCGGCTATTAAACTTTTCCATCTAAATACATTATTCAGGTTGCTTCATCTAGCCGCACGACACTTGTATTGCTTGCCTAGAATAGAGGAATTACTATTTTTCTTTTTTAAAAAGTGGACTTAACATAACAAAAAGGACAAATAAATTGGAAATGGGAAATTAAAAATTGCGTGATGAGTAGGCATAAAGTCATAGACATTAATGAAGGAGATAGCTGGAGAGAAAGAGAGAGGTTATTGGAAATTGAAACCTTCTTTGTACTGACTCTCATCTGTAATTATTACTAGTAAAGTGAAAGCAGTAGGTCGATATTTACTCCTGTTATTATATGATGCATGCAGATGCTACACTGCCCACCAGCTTCCTTGCTCACCTTCTCTGACCTACACTGTCACAAGGTATAGGTCACTACAAATAGACCAAAATACTAGCATCCACAAAAGTTGAGTCTAGTTTTACGTGATGTCTTGTGTGTATTATTTCACACAATATTTTGTATTCATTTATTGGGTAAATATTAAATGGTAAGAAAATTTGGTTAGAAAATTTAAAAAGTCTATAATATTTTTTTTATTTTAAAATAAATTATTATTTTTAATTAAAAGATATTAAAGTTAAAAGGGTAAAAATGTTCAAAAAGATAAAATAACATTGGTAAAATACTATTCTGGCCTTTTTCCCTATTTATATTAAATTGTACACATGACACATCCAAAATTAAGAAGCATAAACGTAAAATAATGTTAAGTTAAAGGATATATTTATATATTATGTTTAAAAAGAAACAAGAAGTTTGAATATATTTTGTGACATGGAGTTCGTGGTGAAGAGAAACTCTCTGAAGAAGTTGTGCTTAAATAAAAGGACAATCACTCAGCGTAAGGTATGCATTGAATGTAAAAAACACATTGGAGAACCAAGTTCTATTACAAAGTTAGATAACGAGTTTTAGCATTCATGTATTAGGAGTTTTTTATTTAGTTGTAAAGGTGATGTAGTCTTAGTTTTGGTATGCTATAAACTGAATTAGGATTATCATCACCTTCAAATTAAGGTCACTTAAAGACTTGGGAACACATACCTTGAAAGATCTGTCGGTTGTTAGGAATTATAGTTTATAATAACTTAAGTTACATATGTTTATTATTGTTGTTAAAAGACTCATTATGATTAGAGAAGGTGAGAGTAAATTTTGTAAAGGTACAAATCGTAATTTTACATCATTATATTTTCGCGTAAAAATAGTTTACACCTTAGACAATTTATTTTAACTTACATAAAAAATTAAATTAATTAACTAAATTTTGGAGCGTATATAATATCATCATCATTAACGTGCCACGTGAAATTGTTGCATCTAATTCAGTATATCATCATCACCCTCTTAAGAAAAGCTTATATACTCGTATTTAATTGCAATAACTCCTAGGCTAAAATATCATGCCTGTCACATCCACTTATTTCCTTATCTACTCTCAATCTGTAACAATTTTAAATTTATTTTTTACAGTACTGATGGCAAATCCTCAACCTAAATTACATATACTAGTGGTGTTAAAATTGTGGCTTATCATGAAGGTAGTCAAACAAGGTTGTTGGAATTGGAAAGAGAAAAGAAAAAGGCGTCTGAGATTAAAATATATATATTTGAAACTTAAGTTTCTGTAGGTGAATTATACAATAATATTTTAAAAATTGAAATTGAAGTGGGAAGTCAATCATAGTAGGACAATTCACAATAGTAGGAGTAACATTTTAGAATTGTAAATTTCTTTGAAGATGTGTTGTATTGGCGATCCTAAAATATCATCAAATAATAATAATAGTGGAGTTAAAATTTTTGTTAAGAGCGCTTATACTTTAGAACAAGTAAAAAATTAAATTTTGCTTGTCAAATTTGATAAAAAATGAAACTGAACATCACTTTTATTCTCTTTTTTTAACTAAAAAAATTAAACAAAATACCTTAGTCTGAGCTCAAACCCAAGTCTCCAAGGCAAATTTGAACAACCTTAATCATTGAGCTATCTTTCTTTACCATATCAAGTGTGTTCAACCATTAGTAGATATCTAAAATATCAATATTTAAAATATATACTTATAAAAAAAATTTAGACAAAAATTGTTCATCTGACCACCCTTGACTAGGTGTAGCTCCACTCCCGTCAAATAATAATCTCCATTAACTAAGGACATGTGAATACTTAGCATTTAATTGCTTCATTGAACATCTAGCACAAATTACCTTAATTTAAAATATATACGCGAAAAAATATTTATTTTTTAATAAAAACGCTGCCAAGGCAGCGCATTTAAAAATAACTTTTTTTAAGTAAAATGTTGCCAAGGCAGCGAATTTAATTTATTTTTTTTAAGTAAAACGCTGCCAAGGCAGCAATTTTAAAAGATTTATATATATATTAAAGAAGTTGCAGGGGCGGCTCAACGTAATTGGGGGCCTAAAGCGAAATTTCAATTTGCCGCCTAAAATATAAATACACTTCATATACGTATTTATTCAAAAAAAAAAATACACTATTAAGATGAAAATTATTAGTACTTAATATTGTTTTTTGAGTTACTAGTTTTAGGTAAGATTTTATCAACTCAACATTGAAAAACATCCTTTAAGTGAGACAATTATTATATGTATTGTTAACATAATGATATAAGTAATAAGTTGATAAATATTAAATAAAGATAAGAGTTAGAAGTTTAGAATCATAGAATTTGACTCAAAAAGTTGATGACTTAGTATACCTCATTTTAATATGCTTAGAGTAATGTTTGAAACTAAAATTTAAAAAGAAATAAAAAAGAATTTGTAATTCACTTTGTTCAACACTTTTCACTGTTAATTCTTATTTTTAACAAAGTACAAAAGATGTTAAAGTGGATAAAATAATTTATTTTTAAAAAAAGTATACTTTTTATCATAAATAATTAATTTTTCTATAAAAAATTTAACACATAATTTATTCATGACAAAAATTTGGGCCCCCCGGAATTTGGGGGCCTAAGGTAAAGGCCTTATTTTTGAAAGCATAGAGCCGGCCCTGAGAAGCTGCCAAAGCAGCATTTTCATGAACAAAAGAAAAAAAAAATTCTATGAAAATGCTATCATTGCAGCGATATTAGTGGGCAAAAAAAATTGAGTTAAATAAATCGCTGCAGTGCCAGCAAAAAAAGAAAGAATTATTTTTTGGACAAAATTGTTGCTAGGGCAGCGATTTTTATTTTTAATGGAGAAAACGTCGTCAATATGTGTCAGAGAAAAATCGCTTCGGCAGGAGCAATTTTGCCCTTTTGGTTTAAAAAAAATATGATGTGCTCTTTTGGAATTTTTGATAATTTTTTTTGCCTTTTTGACTCCGAACTCTCCAATAATATCATCGAATGATAGTAACGGAGTCAAAATTTTCGTTAAGGGTGTTTATACTTTAGGATAAGTAAAAAACTAAATCTTACTGGTCAGATTTGACAAAAAAATGAAACTGAACGTCACTTTATTCTCTTTTTTAACTTAAAAAATGGAACTAAGAAAATTAAATGAAATGTTTTAGTGTGGGCTCAAACTCAAGCCTCCAAAGCAAATTTGAGCAACCTTAACCATTGAGTCATCTTTCTTTATATGATCAAATATGTTCAATCATTAGTAAATATCTAAAAATATCAATATTTAAAATATATACTTATAAATAATTTTGGACAAGAATTATTCATTTGACCACCGTTAACTAATTGTAGCTCCGCCCTGTCAAATAATAATCTGCATTAAGTAAGGACATGTGAATATTTAGCATTTGATTACTTCATTGAGCATCTAGCACAAATAATTACCTTACAGTTTGTTTTAATCTGATAGCTATGATGTTCAATTTCGTGGTTCACAAAATTTACTCATTTATTATGATTAAGTGATAAATTAAAATGCGAATGTGTATTAATTAATTATTATAATTTAATAAAAATACTGTGACATAATGTTGATTTGATAAAAATATTAGGTATAATTAAACTTCATCATCATTTCCTCCTGTCTTTTTTTTTTTTTACATAACGCACAAATATGCTCTTTAACTTAATTTCAATTAATATATATGTTCGGTAACTATGAGTGTGGATAATTAGACACTTAGACTTGTCTAATAATGAACAAATAGACAAATGTTTCCTTGCATGATAATTTAGAGAAAATTTCATAAATAGTCCATTAACTATCGGAGTAGGTCTAAAATGGTCTCTTAACTATACTTTTGTCGGATTTAGTCTTTCAACTATCCAAAAACTTATCAAATTTGATCTCTTAACTATACATTTATCGGTTTTAGTTCCTTAACTATACATTTATCAGTTTTAGTCCCTTAACTATAAATATAAATTTATCGCAAGAAATTAAATCCTTTAGCCATTTTTTCAATTGTTTCTCTCTCCCACCTACTTTACTTTAAATTACTCTTATGCAAAGAACCTCAATCTCAACGATTCAAAATAAAATTCATGAGAAAAGAAAATATAAGTCATAATTTTAGTCAATGGACGATAAAATGAAGCATATTGTTGCTACTAATGACTTGAATATAAGAAACTTTATTATAAAAAGGAAAAAAAATATTATCTATTGAATTCAAAATTTGTACTCCAACGACTTTATTGAAGGAAATTTGCTTAATTTCCAACGAATTTATTGAAGGAAATTTGCTTAATCTTTCAAAAGTTGAAATTTATAAAATGGTAGATTTGCAACTTTTTTAATAGATTAATTTTCTTATTCTAATCATTTTATTTTACGTAGAGAATTTTAGTAATAAAATCAAATTTCTTATTTTTAGTTTGTATGAAAAATAAAATTAAAAAAATTCGCACCGATTATGAACCGTTAACTGCCAAAGAAGGGAACACAATATATTCATGTTTTTGAATAATTAAAGGATTAAAACCGTAATCGATAAGTATATAGTTAAGGGACCAAAATGTTTTGGTAAGTTTTTGAATACTTAAAGGACTAAAACCGGTAAGTGTATAGTTAAGGTATCACAACTGATAAGTTTTTGAATAGTTAAAGGAGTAAATCCGATAAAGTATAGGTAAGGGGACCATATTTGACCTACTTCATAGTGAAGAGATTATTTATGACATTTCTCTATTAATTTACGTCTTATAATGTTTACTTGTTCAACTTTATGCAAATTTAATTAACTGTCTATTTATGAACACTCAACATTAGAGAGCATAGATGAAAACTAAGATCAAATTATATGTTTAATTATGTATTATGACTTTTCTTTTTGCTTATAGAAAAAGTTCAAATGTTTTAAATGTCATAACCAATATTACAAGTTTGAAATATTTAACAATAATAGTAGAAAGAATTGAAAGTCAAATTAGTGGAAAGTGGTAGGATAATAAATGGTAGGTCCAAATTTGATTGCAGAGAAATGATGAGTGATTTTAAGAGTGGGAAATTATCGTGATGGTAGTAAAGCAGGTAACGGGAGATCCGGATCAGGCACCCTTGCCATAACTCAATAAAGGACAATTGCACGGCCGCGCCGAGGGTGACCCCCTCCTTTCTTCCCCATCATTTATTGGACCCCCACTAACCATGCAATTATTATTCATGCACAAAACTCAATTCATCAATTGGGTGTGTATTTGGATTTAGCTGGGCTCTAACGTGGATATTAGATATTGGGTGAAAAAAATTAGATTATGTATATGTTTATCTCTATATAAACTCATATTATATATGTATTTGGTTTACTTTTTACTTGTCAATTATTTCAAAAATAGATTTTTATTTTTATTTGTCATTTCTTAACAGAGATATATGAAGAAATACAATTATCTTTTTCCATATTTTACCGTTAACATTAATTATATATATTTTTGAATTATTTTTTTCAAGACCTAATACTAAACATCAATTAATAAGGATAGTGTGATAAAATAACTATGTCAATTATTATCTCTCTTAATGAATGTGTCAAATCTGAATATAATAAATAAAAGTGAATGAAGGGAGACACGAAGCGAATTTACGATTTTGTCATTATTATTATTATTATTATTATTGTTGTTATTGTTTTTTTTTTTTAATCATTTGATAATCGAGGTGCTCCCAACACGGGCAGGATCGGTAACATGTGACTGTGTGAGAAATTTAACCCACTTGCATGAATAATTATATTAGCTAAGGTAAAATAGCACAAGCTTATTTTTTTTTGTTGCATATATGAGTTATTGAATTTCCTTGATATAGGATTTTTTTTTTTTAATTCTTAGTTCTGCCATTGATCCCACCGCAAAGTTCTCCATTTTTGGGACTCCAACAGAAAAAACTTTAATTAAAGGATAAAGTGTTTTAATTATTTGTACCACACGCTTTGATGGGAAACTATTACTCTTACGGTGTATTTGGTATGAAGGAAAATGTTTTCTCAAAAAATAAGTTGATTTTTTAACTTATTTTCGCATGTTTGGTTGGTGAGAAGATATTTCTAAAGCATGTTGGTAGAAAAAATATATATGTTTGACAAAATGATTGAGTATGCTTTGCCTAACTAAAGTCGAGAAAGAACATTGATTAAGGATATGTTTCGATGGACTTATAAAAAGTAACTTATAAGTCTTTTGGCCTAAAAGTGGGTGCTTAGAGCACTTTATAACCTTTCCAAACACCCCCCAAAACTTAAAAAAAAAAACTACTTAAAAATCAAAAGCACCTAAAAATAAGTTAATTCAAACGGGCACTAAATGAGAGATCTCTCTGACAACCTCAATTTTTGTTTTTTAAAAAGGGAAAAGGGTCAAATATGCCCCTAAACTATTCAAAAAGGTCTAAATATATCTCCCGTTTAAAGTTTGGTTCACTTGTGCCCTTGCCATCCAACTTTTCGTCTAGATATGCCCTTATGGCGGTTAAACGCCAAATGGAATTGCCACGTCATTTTTACATTACCACGTGGCATTGGAAAAGAGTCAAATATACCCCTAAACTATTCGAAAAGGTCTAGATATATCCCCCTTTTAAATAAACTACCCAACCCGTTTTCAACAATTTTTTTTTATTTTTTATTTTTTTTGGTAAATCCCGAAAATGAGTAATTGACTAATAAAAAAATAGGAAAAATATGGAAAAAAAATATAAAATTAACGCCAAAAATTCGCAAATAAATATAGTAACCTTAAATTCAACAATTTCAACAATTTTTTAAAATTTTTATTTTTTTCGATAAATCACGAAAATGAATAATTGATTAATAAAAAATATGAAAAATATATGCTGAATTTTTAGGTTATATTTTTCATATTTTTTATTAATCAAGTACTCATATTCGAGATTTATCGAAAAAATAAAAAATTTAAAAAAATTATTGAAATTGTTGAATTTAAGGTTACTATATTTATTTGTGAATTTTTGGCGTTAATTTATATATTTTTTATTAGTTAATTACTCATTTTCAGGATTCACCAAAAAAAAAAAAAANGCTTAGAGCACTTTATAACCTTTCCAAACACCCCCCAAAACTTAAAAAAAAAAACTACTTAAAAATCAAAAGCACCTAAAAATAAGTTAATTCAAACGGGCACTAAATGAGAGATCTCTCTGACAACCTCAATTTTTGTTTTTTAAAAAGGGAAAAGGGTCAAATATGCCCCTAAACTATTCAAAAAGGTCTAAATATATCTCCCGTTTAAAGTTTGGTTCACTTGTGCCCTTGCCATCCAACTTTTCGTCTAGATATGCCCTTATGGCGGTTAAACGCCAAATGGAATTGCCACGTCATTTTTACATTACCATGTGGCATTGGAAAAGAGTCAAATATACCCCTAAACTATTCGAAAAGGTCTAGATATATCCCCCTTTTAAATAAACTACCCAATCCGTTTTCAACAATTTTTTTTAAATTTTTATTTTTTTTCGGTAAATCCCGAAAATGAGTAATTGACTAATAAAAAAATAGGAAAAATATGGAAAAAAAAATATAAAATTAACGCCAAAAATTCGCAAATAAATATAGTAACCTTAAATTCAACAATTTCAACAATTTTTTTAAATTTTTATTTTTTTTGATAAATCACGAAAATGAATAATTGATTAATAAAAAATATGAAAAATATATGCTGAATTTTTAGGTTATATTTTTCATATTTTTTTATTAATCAAGTACTCATTCGAGATTTATCGAAAAAAATAAAAAATTTAAAAAAATTATTGAAATTGTTGAATTTAAGGTTACTATATTTATTTGTGAATTTTTGGCGTTAATTTTATATATTTTTTATTAGTTAATTACTCATTTTCGGGATTCACCAAAAAAAAAAAAATTAAAAAAAAATTGTTGAAAACGGTTCGGGTAGTTTATTTAAAAGGGGGGGGGGGGGGGTATATCTACACCTTTTTGAATAATTTAGGGATATATTTGACCATTTTCCAATGCCACTTGGTAATGTAAAAATGACGTGGCAATTCCATTTGGCGTTTAACGCCCATAAGGGCATATCTAGACGAAAAGTTGGACGGCGAAGGCACGAGTGAGCCAAACTTTAAACGAGGGGTATATCTAGACCTTTTCAAATAGTTTAGGGGCATATTTGACCCTTTTCCCTTTTAAAAAATGCTTTAAGGTTATGGATATTTAGCTGTTTCCACACCCTTTGTGGGGAGGCAATTTTTTTTGAGGATTCGCCATCGAAAATCGGACTTGAATCTCTTAATTTGTCCATAGTTAAGTTCCAGAAAAAATATATTCACGCAATTGCATGATACGCTTTTCTTCTTATTACCATTAAAAGTAATACTCCTACATGATTTAGTATATAATTGAACCAAATAAATTAAACTCTACAATTTTTATTTTTGAGAAAGATAGACTAGCTTAAGATAAAACACACATTTGCTAGAGTAATATTTATTCAATTGAACATAAAATATAAAGTGTCTATGCTAATGACGGTGAACTTGTCATGATCCAAATCGTCGTGAGTGACAACCACACTAAATCAACCCAGTGGGAGAATCAAAGACTAATCCGAAACAACCCAACAACATAAAAATAACTCAAGTTCATCATAAATAAAAGAAATAGTTCAGTTGGCTAAAGGATTGAGTTCCCATAAACTCAACCCCATTGCAGTGTAACATCCAAAAATTTCTAAGTTAAGACTCGAGTCATTCTTCATTTGTGAATAAGATTGTACTGAGTGATTTTAATTTTTTTAGATGTTAAGGTCACTAGATATTGTTTTACTCGAAAAAATAAAAGAAAAATGACTTGTTTCGAAAAATTGACTAAACTTATGTTTTGAAGAGAAATCAATTTTTCAAATAGAGTCGCCACTTAATTTTTTTAAGAAATTAAGAAAACTTACGATTTTTCAAAAGACTTAAACAGATAAAATCAATTGAAATAAAAAAAGGTTCGAGTTCAATGTACATTCCGAAAAGGTATTAGGCCCTCGGAATGTCCGCTAACTTGCGGTTGACTGACAATTCGACTAAAATGACTTTTCAACTAACTTGAAAAATATTAACTAAATAAAAAGAAATTCATTTTTTATTATTAAGGGAAAAACTAAAGGAAACTTTCTAAGGGAGATAATTCAAGTGTTGACAAGACCATAAATAAAATAAAGCTAAGTAATAAAATACAAATATTTTAATTTGAATATAAAAGGAGAAACGACTATCTTTAGGGAGTTAATTAAATTAAACAAAAATCAAATAAATTGTTAGTCAACACAATAACAAATAAATATAAGAGAGAAGAAATATTGAATTTGGGTCTTTGGCCCAAATCCCAAATCTTGATAACCTATCCTATTCTAAAATTTTAAAATAATGTGTTTTGACCCATTTTCCTACTACTTGGACCTGTTGTAAATTTTTTGGGCTTTTAGCCCCCCTTTTCATTCTTATTCGTCATGATATACACCAAATATATATTTGATGTATACATCATGTATACAACTAGTTCTCGAGCTCCCAGACTTGTATTTTTATTTGAATTTTGTATTTCTGCATTTTCAACCTGCTTTGACGTATCTTGAACCTTCATACTGTATTTTTTGACTGTATACCAGTGTATACAACATGTATATCAGCCCTTTTTGGGTTTTTCTAAGCTTGAAAATTTGATATCCAGCCCACATCCATCATCTTCGACCTATACACCAGTTTCACAGCTTGCTATGGGGGCTGACTCGAAGGAAAATGAGGATTTGGGGCCTTTATGGCCCATCCAAAATATGAGGGAAAGAAGATAGGAGTCCAAGAGGACTTGGATCGTATCACATGCAACAAAAATGATGATAAGAATTAGTGCTCAATAATAATATCTCAGATATCGTAATTCTAAACAATAACCGAACTCACAAAAATACGAAATGGTAAAGTATCGGAAGGAACACAATTAAACATGTTTCAGACAAGCAAAATAGATAAATTGAAGTTGAACAACACAACAAAAACAGCCGGTAGTGACTACACATTTAGAAATCATGTTGCAAATATTGGAGCTTTCAAGCTAAGAGTCATACTGATACCAATTTAACACTTTCTATTTTTTTTTATGACTACAACAGGTAACAAGGAAGTTGATAACTCAATAAACCTAGAATTGAAAGCAATTGGAGATAAAAAGCAATCGACTAGGACAAGGCATATGACAAACTGAACAAATTTTAAGAAGATATACACTATGAATCTAACGATTTAAACAACCAGCCAAAACCTTTTATCAAAATCGAAATACTAATAGCCATATTCTAACCCAAACTAAACCCACTTTCACATGAAGAACAAGACTCATCTATGATAGCTTTACAGAAATTTTTGACCTCATATTTATTCTAGCTACCTTAAAGAAGTTAGGTGGTTAAACTAGAGAATTTATAGTTCAAATTGCAGACCATGATCTTTTAAAAGTAACATTGACCAACATAAATCACTTAACGAGAAGAAGAAGAAATCAACTCAAGCTTAACATGTTTAAATCTAATTAAGACAAACCGGATAATCAGACCCAAAATCGCTTTAAGAATAGGAGGACAACAATCGCTATATCCGAATAATTAGACAATGATAACATCATTAAGCATGTCAGACACAAGCTCAAATAGGCATACACAAGCATAATACTAACCAGAAAGAACATTGCTTGGGCAGTAGTATTTGACATGGTGACAGATTATGCCAAATGCAAGCCACACTTAAGATAATGCTATTTTCGAATCACACAAAGGCAAATGGGCTATTTTTAACTACTGAAAAGTAATATTAACATAGACAAATCACTGCATTATAGCATCAGAATTACAGGCAGATCATTTATGAGAAACACACAAATCACATTAGATTATAATAAGCTATAAACAAAGTTGTCATGAGTTAAAACCAAGCATAAAATGCATGAAATTCAAGTTACAAGAAGAGATAGATGCTATATAGGTAACAATGCTATCATTAACAAATCAGATGAAGAAATATTAATGCTTGAAGACATATTAAACAGGGGAATCAAAGTGAGACTGAAATGCGATTTACAACAACACTAAAGCTAAGCTTAACACTTGCAAATCCAGCTTCATACATTTAGTTAGGGCAATGAAGCGAATAATATGGTGACTAGTTAGGAGTACAAACAACAATGAAAATAGGCTGGAAAACTCATAATCAAACAAAACAAACTTTCCAGCAAGAATCTTGAAATGAAAAAAAGAAGCAAGCATGAATGTAGCTAAAGAAAATCAAACAGAGACAGGTTCACACATAACGATTGGAATCGAAATAAAACGTGAATGACGGAGGGACCATTACCTTTTTTCGGGCAGCTGAACTGAGGCTACGAATAGAGGAACAACGATTTCACCACCACAACGAGACTCCGACGGGATTGTGAGAAAACAAAGCCAAGGAATATCACTCTAAACCTTCACAATCTCACAACCTACCCCAAAATATTTATGTGTATTGACTTTGGTTCTTATCATTGATCTATAAGCTAAGCTATTCTTCTCAGTTAAAATCCCAACGTATATCTTTTTCCCAACTTTTCTCCCAACTCCAACAATGAAGGAGAGGTAACTATTTATAGAGGAAATCCTAGGGTTCAGAATTTGGGAAAAGGGCTAAGAAGTTGGATAAGAACAAGGCCCACAAATTTGAAAATTTCCCCCTCGAATTCTCTCCAAGGACGGAGGAATAGACCGAATTGATTCCTAATTCCAACGGATTGGAATGAGGTGGAGGGTCTCGATCGATTTGGGTATCCTTGCGCTTGACGTGGGGCGATCCCAAAGTTGCAAGAACGGAAGACGCGTGCTTTTACTGCTTCAATAGTACGATTTGGAGAGGGACGTTTGGAGAAGACGACAAGGAAAAACAGCTTACTGCCCGTTGCTGTTGCTTTTCATCTGTCTCCGTGTTCACGTCGTGTATCACCGTTTAGAATAGATATGGGAACTGTTGACATCTCTTGGAATCGTGAACGGTTCCGTAATGTTGGCGTTGCTTTCCGTCTGCTTCTGTGAGCGCGTTTAGCGCTGAAAACTTCAAGGTTCTCTTCTGAACGCCGATGTTGACATTGGGTCTTGGAGGAATTGGCTTTGGGCCTGGTCGGAGTTGGACTCGGAAAGGATGGGCTTGGAAATAATTGGTTATTGTTGAACTTAAGAAATGGGGTAGGAAATGGGTTGCTGAAAAATGATAAAGGGGCCCCAAAACTTGGTCCTTAAATAGGCATAGAATTGGATTTAAGGTTTGGCCATATAAGTCTAGGTTACAACCAATTGGACATTAAAAATATAGCAATACTTAGTTAATTAGGATAGATTCGGCTAGTAATCAAATAAAATGAATTGATATTAATTAGTTAACAAGCTTCTTGATTTTAACAAAAAATAAAATAATTAACTTAATCATAAACTAATCGATTTAAATATAAACTAATTAATTCGAAATTAAACTATAATTCAAACTAAAACTAAACTAATAAAATATTTATTTTAATAATGTAGATGTCTTTTGATATGATTTTCAAATATTTATAAAATATACTAATTACATATATAATTATATGAAATGTATTTATTATTCAAAATACTGTAAAAATCGACGGAAATTACTTTAAAATAACCTTGAAACTATTTGAATTTTATAAAGCTAATTATTCTAAATCATTTGAAAATTAAGAAGCTCGAAATTTAATTATTATCGTGGAGGGCCAAAATTGAGTGTCAACAACTGTCCCTCGTTTTACTTGGATTGATGAAAGAAATCCAAGGAAAATGAAATTGACGAATCCAATTTTGACCGACCACATCTTCATCTTTTGGAAAAGGGATTCGGTACGGACTTTAGGAATTATGGCCGAACCCCGAAAATGGGTTTATTGCATATCTCAAGCTATATGAAAATTCAGGTCACTTGTAGTTCGATATGCTCGATTTGACGCATGATTTTGAAAGAATTCAAAAGTTATCTGATATCGAATTATGAAGGGACCGGAACGCTCGGGAATACGATTTATGAGAGATGTTGGAAAATAACTGAGTTTTCAACGTTGATTCCGCCTACATATCCCTCAACTTAGGGAATCAGACTGCTTGTAGTTCGACTCAATCGGTTGAAAAGGAAATCTATTATGCAAGATAACCTTTGGTTTTGGAAAAGCGATAAAGTAAGTCGAGTATGAAAAGAAGGCTTGCAACCTCTTAGCCATGAATGTGGCATGCTTCACACCCATAATTAAGAATTTGCACAGACATAATTTCCAAAGCTCTTGGTGCATTGTCACTTGGATTAGAAAGTTGCTCCCAATGAAAACCAGAACTTCCGGATGCAAAATTGAAACTGATAAACCCAAAGAAAAACTCACATGCCTTCTGATAGGGGTGTGGTTTGATTGTGGTGGGAGTAGCTCCTCTGCTCGCGTCCTAAGAGTTTGACGCTCCTCTTTGGACTATGTCCCAGTTCGCTGTTAAGAAAAAGTTCCAAATTGTGTCACATCCTTGTTGATGTCGTCCGCACCTGTTGTTTGATTTGAGAATTCATCCTCTTGGATGCTTTCGACAAATACTGAAATAAATTTGTTAGTAGAAACCGTAATTGGAGAAAGTGGTAGCATCTCTTACGATGCTTTTCAGTTACTCTTGCTATGGAAGATGTCACATAAGTATGTTCAGTATATGTCTGCACACTCAAAGTAAACAATTAGTAGACATAGTGCTGCTTTAGCTAGCGGCTTGAGTTAAAGAATAAATAAAGATCATTCATATACCAAATGAGTATATATCGTAATGGATAGGCATAAACATTTTTTTTCAACTAGATGAGAAAATAAAGAAGTATCGAGAGTAAAAGATAATGGATACCACTTTTGAACGCCGTATGTCCATTACAACTCATGATTTGCTAAGAATTTGGAGATGTTATTGCTTGTTTTTGTGCATGGCAAACTCCGATGATCTCTGCTGTCACACCCCTTTTTGCGCGAAAGGCTGGAAGGGTTTTTCCAATTAAAGCGACGTTATTGATTAGGGATTATTTTATTTTTTGTTTCAGAGTCGCCACTTGAAATTGAGTTGTGGTGTTCCAAGTCACCTTTTCAAATCCCTAATCAATAGGAAATGACTCTTTTAGTTTTGGTTTGCGAACCAGAAATTCGGGTAAGAAATTCTATTGACCGAGATGAAGGTATATTAGGCACCCTTCGAGTCTCGTGGTTCTAGCACGATTGCTTTTATTGACTTATACTTATTTTTTACTATTTTTGGATATATTATGTCTACAGGCCATGGTTTGCTTTTTTTTTTTTATTGTTGAATTTTTATTAGTCTTAAACCGGATGCATAACTACATTCTCGATCTTGACATTTGAAGACATAATTGTCTTCCCCTCTCGAGTTCATCACACTTAATAATCTTAATTTACACCTCTTGGTTTGAATTAACAAAATTAATTATTAAAATAATTTGATCAAGATGCGTAACCGCATCCTTGAGTTTCTTAAGTATCTCAAAAAGATGTGGAACCACATTCTTAATTGAGATGAAATTTAATTATTATTACTCATATAATGTATAATAGAGTCTAATAAATACCTATGATTATATTAAAACAGTCTAAAAAAATAGTAAAATGTTAAAGTGACCAAAAAAACTTTTCTATATGTCACTTATCACCTCCCCCACAAAATATTAAATTCAATTAATTAAACCTTATTTTATTAAAGCATAAAAGTACTTTCAGCCATTAACTAAACAGAGTGTTATTAATTTACAAATTTTTAATATAATTATTAATTTTCAGTGAAGCATAACAAAAATTAAATAAATAAAGTAAGAGCAACAATAGTGTTTCCAAGCATTAACAAAACAGAGCGTGATTAATTTATAATTTTTTAATGAAAGCATAATAAAACAACAAATACATTAAGAGTACACTTTAACTAATAATTAGTGACTATATCTCATTTAACAAATATTTTCGCTTAAACAATGAGGCGATTTTTATTATTTGCAAGTTATTACCCCCAAATCTAATGTCATAAATTAATGAACTCATAAAAGGACCCTTTTTAAGAAAAAATAAATCTAACCTTTATATTCACAATAAATTTGAAACTAGCCTTAGATCTATGACCCTAAGAATACCAAGAATCTAAGAGACTTTAGATGATAAAGATTAAATAGTATAAAAATGCATTTTTTGGTTAACAAACAATGATTTACTTAGTCCATTCTTAAATTATGCTATCAACGAATAACTCAAAAATATGTGAATTGATCAAATTAATTAACAACAATCCACGAGTCACGTTTCCGCTTGATAAAATAGAGCGAATAAAGAAAAATATTGATTCCTGGGTGAGCGAGAAGCAATTATACGTTATATCATATTTTAATCCCAATTCAACAATACAAATATTTACATGTATTTCAATATTATAATGGCAAAGCTAAACACACATGAAATTTGAATAAATTCATGACACCGAAATTAAGTACTATATAATCATGAAAATCAAATTATAAAATAAATGTTAAAGAGTACCTTTTGCGAAAATCAAACTCACGAAAAGAAAGCGATCCTAATAGGAAACCATGAACTTGAAACCACAAAATAAACCTCCGACTCAACCTTTATTGGTGAGTGAAAAATATAAAGTGGGGGTGATTTTTATTTTTCTTTTTCTTTTCCGTGAGATCTTTTTTTTTGTGTATTGGATTTTTTGGTGAATGTTGTACGTGTTGGTTGTCAATATAAAATAGAAGTGTTGTATGATATGAATATTTTTTTTCCAGATCTGTACGCTTTTTCCTTCTTTTTTTTTTTTTTTATAATTTAGTAATTTTTTTTCTCTTGTCTTTCATATTTTCTTTTTATAATATTTGTTTGACTTTCTATTAAATGTTTCTGTTATTCTTTTCCTTAAAATAAATTTAGTTTTAAATTTTTTTTTTTTTACGTTTTGTTCCCCTTTTTTGTTTGTATTTTTCTTAGACATTCTGTACATTTTTTTTTTATCTATTTTAATTCAATTTGTTTCCTTCTCTTTATCCTAACAAGTTTATTATTATTATTTTTTGTTAGAACCCTAAATATCAAGACAACACACATGTTATAGCATAAAACATGACTTAATACTTTTCTAAATACGATCAAACAAAGAATTCATTCAACTTAGTAAGACACAAACGTAAAAACTTTGATAATTAATTAAGGAAAAAGAGCGAGGAATGGACTCTTAAGCATGTAAGAAATACTCACATGTCATATAGCATGTTCGAATATATTTCAGTACACAACATTAATAATATTAACAGATTAAACACATACGAAATCTGAATAACTTCAATATATTGAAATTAATTCTTGCACAATAATGACATAAAATTATGCAAAAAATAAAATACAAATAAATGTTACCTCTTGTGAAAATTAGTTAACGAGAAGAAAGGACAAATAATCAGGAGCCACGAACTTGAAACCGCGAAAATAGATTACCAGATCTTCAATCACAATGTGAGAAAGTACAATATGTATTGCTTTTTAATTAATGATTATATCTCTGTGTGTGCCTTTTATGTGTGTGTCCCTTTTTTTGTACGTATGTAGGTGTATGTATATAGGTGTTAGGATAGGTGTAGGTGTGGGGTAGTGGGTTGTATTGTGTGGGGTGTGGAATGTGGAGGAAAACGTGAGGGAATGGGAGTGTGGGGAAGTTGAGAGAAAGTGGGAGTATAACTTGATGATAGTTTTATTTTTTTTTCTTATTATTTTTTAATTTTTGGAAGATAAGTCAAAAGCTTTTTATTTTTTTATTTTTATTTTGTTCTCCTTTTCCCTTTTTGGTTTTCCACGTGTAGTATGTTTTGGATAAGAGTAGGAGTGGGGTAGGTTTGTTAGATTATTTAGGTTATTTTTTATTTTTATTTTAATTTTATTCTACTTTTAAAAGAATAATAACTAACTACAAATAATAAATTATAATAACATATAAACTAATTATTTAAAATTAATAAGAATTTAAGAAAAAGTCAACTAGCTATATATATATAAAAAAAAAACAATTAAATAATACTAGCTTATTTATAAAAACTTAATTTCAAATATAGATTTTTTGTAATCTTTCATTTCATTTTAAACAATTGACAATAAAACTTACCTTAAAAGTGATTCTATTTTGTTGTTTTCAAATCTTTTAAAATAAACTTCATAAAATAAGAGAAAAGTCAAAATATCTAATTTATATTTATAAAAATATTTCAGCTCTAAAAATGGTGTAAAATTTTAAGTTCGGTCAAAAATTACGTGTCTACAGTTTGCCCCTCTTTGACTGAAAACACGAAGAGTTTTCAGACAAAGAAGTAGACAACATGACAAGTTTTGAACGGACTCTTATTCGAAAAGAAAAATATGCGATCGAGTCCTAGTTTTGGACATCCTACATATCCCGGGTTATAGGGGAATCAGGTCACGTGTAGTTCAAGGAGATGAAATGATGAGTTGGAAGTCAAGTGAGGCCCCCTTGAGGCTCTAGTTCGCGACTCCTATTGTTACATGAATATAAAAGATGAAAAAATTAAAGGAAATACAAGTACACGACCCTATCTATGTAGCTTCTCTTGAACCTTGACTTGAGTCTTTGCGCTTCTATGGGTTATGAGATATTGATTTTCATCTCAAATGAGTTCAAAGGTAAACGTCTTTCTCCAGGTAGGTTCCTTTTACTGGTACTTGATTATTGACTGTGTGTTTTTTTTAGAATGAGCTGCTGCTTCTTCAATTGAAATTGATCTTGAAAATTACACTCTTTTCCATCCAAGATCCTGAGCTGGAAATGTGGATTGACCCCATTCTATCACTAGATTCCTGAAATTAAAACAAACAAAACTAATAACACAAAATTTTGCCCCAGTTTAATATAAGAAAATTTTGTGAGAGAAATAAAAGATGGTGCTTAGCTTTAAATCGAGACTTTGAACGATTCGAGCTTTGTCGCGATGTACTCTTTAGAGGGCTTATGCGTGTTTACACCAACTCCATTCTTCATGATGAACCGGTTAAATAAAATTATGTTAGTCTAGGCCTATTATCCAGAAGGGTCCTTGTTATACTACGTCCCATTATTCAGGGGGTCCTTGCTATACTACGTCCCATTATTCAGGAGGGTCCTTGCTATACTACGTCCCATTGTTCAGGAGGGTCCTTGCTACACTATGTCCCATTATTCAGGAGGGTCCTTGCTATACTACGTCTCATTATTCAGGAGGGTCCTTGCTATACTACGTTCCATTGTTCATGATGGTCCTTGTTATATACTACGTCCCATTATTCAGGAGGGTCCATGCTATACTACGTCCCATTATTCAGAAGGGTCCTTGCTATACTACGTCCCATTGTTCAGGCGGGTCCTCGCTATACTACGTCCCATTATTCAGGAGGGTCCTTGCTATACTACGTCATTCAGGAGGGTCCTTGCTACACTACGTCCCATTATTCAGGAGGGTCCTTGCTAGACTACGTCCCATTATTCAGGAAGGTCCTTGCTACACTATGTTCCATAGACTAATAAGAGAAGCAAACACCTACCCAATATAGACTATAATTCTTGTGCAATGTTGCCATTTAGCTCTTTGTAGACTAAATTGAACATCTAGGTTTTTGGATCTTTGATCTCGAAATAACTTGTGCCCCTTCTTCAACAAAGAAAATTTGTGAGTTTAAAAACGTGGTGGTTGGTTTATGGTTATGCCTTTTGACGAGGATTGCTCAAGTACTTATCGTGTTTTACATTTTTCCAACCGTCCAATGCTCGTTATTGATTTATTGTATTTTCACCCAAATTTGCTCATTTTGAGGGACTTAAATCCAATATCTGCCTTTATGTCATGACACTCATTGTTTACCCTTCATCAAATCATGGACTTCTTCTGAATCCAAAACTTGCCGACAGATGATAACTCATTGGCCTGATGCTTTGCCTTGTACAAATTTAGAGTTGGTAACAAGTCTTGAAATCCTTTCTTACTTTCTTGACATAAACTCGACTCAAGGACATATGAAACAAAGCGATGAAAAGTGGAAGAAAAATATATACTACACGAGAATAGCAGAAAATGATTCGATGAAAACTCTCTTTTAGAAAGAGGAAGAAAGAAAAACTTATCTGAGTGTGGTAGCCGACTCTACTGATCATGACATGCAATTCGAATTGATTACCCGATTTGTCCATCCAATCTATTCATCAACCATTATTGATCATCTAATCTTGATGTGGAGTTCCAACTATTTGACAAAATCATAACTAATTTCAAACTCTTATTCACCTTATGATGTCCACGAGGGTTTTGGCCACTAAAACTCTTTCACTTTGAATCCTTCAACTCACATTCGCCTCATGGTGCCCGTTAGGGTTTTCACCAGTAAAACTCTCTCATTTTTATTTCTCTCAACTCACATTCGCCTTATGATGCCCAGTTAGGGTTTTCACCAATAAGACTCTTTTTTTTTCTTTTTTCTTTTTTTTTCACAGCTCACATTCGCCTTATGATGCCGAGTTAGGGCTTTCACCAATAAGTCTCTTTCATTTTTGTTTCTTTTAACTCACATTCGCCTTATGATGCCCAGTTAGGGTTTTCACCAATAAGATTCTCTCATGGTTTCATCATTTGTACCCTTAACATACTTATTCTTGACATTTCAAAGGTTGATCCAAAGGTCTTTCTTTGATTGAAACACAACATTTATACAAGGTTAGAAAGAAATGACAAGATGAAGGCTCAAATATGAATTTAAATGATGAGATTGACTTTAGCTTTAGGATAGAAAAATAAAATAAAAAATAAAATGACTTTCGCCCCAGTTTTTTACAAACATGAAATTTTGGATTTTTTATTTGGTTAGACCGAACCCCACGCCAGGGTTGCCTACGTATCTTATCGAAACAAGAATCAGGTCAAACGTAGTTCATGATGATTGATTTTTTTAATGGAAGAGCCAAGGAAGCAGAAGAACCAAGGAAGTAAATTAACTCTCAACAAGGGTGACAACATATGAATTAATACTTAGACACAGAACCAAGAATTTCCATTACATCAACCTTTGAAACGTCAAGTCCAAACATAAGGGTTTCTAATACCAAAAAATCACATCATATATAATATCTTTTCACAGCATCAGCATTGATGACCATTTCTGTCATTTTGCCTTCTATATCTGCTAAGTAAAGAGCACCATTGGATAATACCTTCTTTACAATGAATGGTCCTTTCCAATTTGGAGAAAATTTGCCTTTGACTTCAGCCTAGTGTGGCAGAATACGTCTCAACACTAATTGACCCTCTTCGAAATGTCTAGGACGCACTTTTTTGTTGTATGCTCGTGCCATTCTTTTCTGGTACAATTGTCCATGGCATACTGATGTCATTCGATTCTCATCAATCAAACTTAATTGCTCCAAGCGTGTTCTGACCCATTCATCACCATCAATTCCAGCCTCTACAACAATCCATAGGGATGAAATCTCAACCTCTGCAGGTATAACTGCCTCAGTCCCATATACCAGCGAATAGGGGGTGACACCCACTGACGTACGAACTATAGTGCGATAACCCAACAAAGCAAAAGACAACTTTTCATGCCATTGTCGAGAACTTTGCACCATTTTACGAAGTATCTTTTTTATATTTTTGTTGGCAGCTTCTACAACCCTATTTGCTTTTGGGCGATAAGGAGACGATTTTGGATGTTCAATCTTAAATTGACAGCATACTTCTTGCATTAAATGACTGTTGAGATTTGCAGCATTATCGGTAACAATTGCATTTGGAATACCAAATCGATAGATGATGTTGAAATGAATGAAATCCACCACGACCTTCTTGGTCACTGACTTGAAAGTTACTGCTTCCACCCACTTTGTAAAGTAATCAATGGCCACCAGGATGATCCTATGACCATTGATGCTTTTGGTTCTATTGGTCCAATCACATCCATTCTCCATGCCACGAAAGGCCATGGAGCAGACATCGCATGCAAGTCGGAGGGAGGAGAATGTATCAAATCACCGTGTATTTGACATTCATGACATTTACGAACAAACTGTATAGAATCCCACTCCATGGTGAGCCAATAATAACCTGCTCGAAGTATCTTCTTTGCAAGAACATATCCATTCATGTGAGGTCCACAAACTCCTGAGTGTACTTCAATCATGATTGTTGAAGCCTCTTTAGCATTTACACATCTTAGAAGACCCAAATTAGGTGTTTTCTTGTACAATATGCCTCCGCTTAAGAAAAACCCGCTAGCTAGTCGCCGAATAGTCCTTTTTTGATTACTAGTGACATTAGTAGGACATTCTCCGGACTGAAGATATGTTTTAATATCATGAAACCAAGGTTTACCGTCAAATTCTTCCTCCACCAAGTTGCAATAAGCATGCTGATCATGAATCTGTATGTACAAAGGGTCGATATGAGCTTCGTCAGGATGTTGAAGCATCGAAGATAAAGTTGTCAATGCATCAGCAATCTCATTATGAACTCTAGGAATGTGTCTAAACTTTATTGACACAAACTGTCGACAAAGATCTTGTAAACAATGTTGATATGGTATGAGCTTTGGGTCACGAGTCTCCCATTCTCCTTGGATTTGATGCACCAGTAAGTCTGAGTCTCCTAGAACTAGCAACTCTTGGATGCCCATGTCAGCAGCTAACCTCAAACCCAAGATGCAAGCCTCATACTCTGACATATTATTGGTACAATAGAATCTAAGTTGGGTTGTTATAAGGAAATATTCCCCTAATTCAGACATAAGAACTGCTCTTATCCCAACTCCCTTCTTGTTAGCAGCACCGTCAAAGAACAACTTCCATCCTTGGTCCTTATCATGAATAACTTCATCGATACATGATACCTCTTCGTCTGGAAAGTAGGTCTTAAGTGGTTCATATTCATCATCAGTAGGGTTCTCTGCCAAATGATCTGCCAAGGCTTGAACCTTCATTGCGGTCCGCGTCACATAGATAATGTCAAACTCTGTGAGTAATATTTGCCATTTCGCAAGCCTGCTCGTGGGCATGGGCTTTTGAAAACTGTATTTTAACGGATCCATATGAGAAATGAGATAAGTAGTATAAGATGAAAGATAGTGCTTCAACTTCTGTGCTACCCAAGTTAGGGCACAACACGTTCTTTCGAGAAGGGTGTACTTCGATTCATAAACGGTAAATTTCTTACTGAGGTAATAAATGACCTGCTCTTTCTTCCCAGTGCCATCATGCTGACCCAATACACATCCAAAAGAATTATCCAGTACTGACATATATAATATCAATGGTCTGCCCGGCTCGGGAGGAACCAACATAGGGGGATTCGATAAGTAATTCTTAATCCTTTCAAAAGCCTTTCGACATTCTTCTATCCATTCGACTGTGACATTTTTTTTAACAACTTAAAAATGGGCTCGCAAGTTGTTGTGAGCCGAGCAATGAATCTACTGATGTAGTTTAACCTTCCTAAAAGGCTCATAACCTTAGTTTTATTCTTTGGAGGTGACAGTTCCTGAATGGTTTTTATTTTTGAAGGATCTAACTCGATATCTCGTCGACTGACTATAAACCCCAAAAGCTTTCCTGGCGGTACTCCAAATACACATTTTGCAGGATTAAGCTTGAGATTATACCTGCGAAGCCTTTCGAAGAATCTTTTTAAGTCTTGCACATGATTTGACTGCTTTTTTGATTTAATGATCACATCATCCACATAAACTTCGATTTATTTATGCATTATATCATGAAACATGGTTGTCATTGCCCTCATATAAGTTGCACCCGCATTTTTTAACCCAAAAGGCATAACCCGATAACAATATGTACCCCATGGAGTGATAAAGATGTTTTTTCTGCATATTCATCATCCATAATAATCTGATGGTAACCCGCATAACAATCCACAAAAGATGCAATCTCATTTTTAACACAATTATCCAACAAAATATGAATGTTGGGCAAATGAAAATCATCTTTTGGACTTGCTTTGTTCAAATCATGATAATCAATACACATTCGAACTTTGCCGTCTTTCTTAGGGACAGGTACGGTGTTGGCTAACCAAGAAGGATATTGAGTGACTCGAATGACTTTGGCCTCAAGTTGCTATGTGATTTCCTCTTTAATTATTACACTCATGTCAGTTTTAAGCTTTCTCAACTTTTGCTTTACTGGAGGGAACTTAGGATCAATCGGCAACTTGTGAACCACCATGTCAGTGCTTAATCCAGGCATGTCATCATAAGATGACGCAAAAACATCCTTGTAATCAAACAGAGCCTAGATTATATCCTCCTTTTGATGTCGAGCATGTACGTTTATCTTAGTCTCTTTAATATTTTCATGATCCCCTAAATTTATCGTCTCAGTTTCACTCATGTTTGGTTTGATTTATTCTCAAAAGATTTGAAATCCCTGCTTAGTTCTTCAAATACTTCGTCTTCATCATATTCAATTTTTTGACTTATTATTTCAAAATTAGGTCAAAGATTAGATTGGGTTTTAAGATCCGGTGAAAAATTCTGCATGCATGTCATATCACTAGAATCGGCATAGAAAGAACTGTATTGAATAAAACAAAATAAATATATTAGACTGAAATAAAAACACAATTACATCCTATTGAAAAAGAAAATAGAGAGTTTGAAATAATACGACGAGACAAAATCTAAATTACAACTCTTGAATAAATCGGATGATAAAAAGAAAAATAAGACAGACTACCAAGACTCATTCTTAATGGGGAGAGGAGTGGCCTCCCAATTGTTCAGTTGGACATCAGGACCAATAAATTGCACATCTCTGTTGCTAGTGCCTTCTCCGAGTTCAATCATATCAGCCTCGACAAATAAATCTTGAAAATAGTTGATCAATTCTTCGTGAACCTCCAGCATTGGCTCTGGGAGTGGTGACTCAGAAGATTCTATTGTGCGGGCTTTGAGGAAAGATTTGTGTATGGGTGGTATAGGCTTGGTAAGTGACCATACATCTCTCTTCTGTTTCTTGGCCTTCATTTTGTCCTCGACTCTAGGCTTGTATCCTAAGCCAAAAGTACCAAGACTCTTTCGTGGACTTACCGGATAAGCTCTCCATTGCAAGAAGATCCCTACACCCTTACCTGGTTCAAAACCATACTTCAGCATTTCATTTACCATCATCACGGATGCCATGGACAGTTGTGGTTTTGAAATGAGATTCCCCTCGAGGATATGCTCAACAACCACGACCTCAAAAGCTTGATAAACCAATGCCTCATTATCTTTATTCACCTTGATAAAAGGGAGGGATGAGTTTTTGTAGACTGACAGATCCCCCTCACCATGAACAATCACTTCTTGTCGGTCGTATTCAAACTTAATCATTTGATGCAACGTAGAGGGGACTGCCCCAACTCTATGCCCATGGTCTTCCCAACAATAGATTGTAAGATGCATTGATATTCAGCACTTGAAAATTCACGATGAAATCGACAGGCACTATTTTTAGTATGAGCTCTATCTGCCCAATGGCATCTGTTTTAGACCCATCAAAAGCCCTAACACATACGTTGTTGGGTCGTACCCTTTTAACATTAACATTCAATTTTTGTAGAGTTGACAAGGGACAAATATTTTCCCTAGACCCTCCGTCAATTAAAACTCGAGTGACATATGAAAGCTCATACTTTACAGTGATATGGAGGCCTTGGTTATGTCCCGTACCTTCCACTCGTAGTTCATCATCTGAAAAGGTGATGCGATTTACCTCGAAGATTCTCCTAGTTATCTTTTCTAACTGACTCACTGTAACTTCATTAGGAGCATGTTCTTCCTTTAAAATCTTCATTACAGCTTTACGATGTTCATCTGAATGTATTAACAATGACAACAAAGAGATTTGGGCTGGAGTTTTCCTTAACTGTTCCACAATGGAATAGTCTGACAATTTCATCTTTCTTAAGAACTTCTCTGCCTCCCCTTTAGTGATTGGACTTTTAACTTGCATTTGGTCATTTTTATTTTTCCTTAATTCAGCCGGGGCATAACATCTTCCCGAACGAGTCATTCCTCCTATTTCATCTACTTCTTCATTGATTTCTTTCCCCTTGTATGTCACGACGATAGGCTCATGATTCCAAGGGGCAGCCTTGGGGTTAGTCATTGGAAGTTGGGACACTGGCCTAATGATCACAGGTGGAATATAGGCTCCTTGCACGATTAAGATAGGCTTGTCTGGCCCTCTTGGAACAACCAATCTTGCCTCTCTCTGACTTGCCCAAACATCTTCAAGTGCTCCTTTCACAGTTAGGATGGGGATGTTTGATGGGCTTAACCTTTTCGACGTTCTTTCTGCCCCTGAAGGCACCATTTTTGTCAAGTTAACAACATTCGCCGAATTTTCCATGCCAGTTCCAACCTTAAGGATTGGCTTGTATGGGACTGCAACTTCTTCGCAAGCCTTCATTATTTCTAACATGTTTGTTTCAGTATGCCTGGGTAGTGGATTTTGATTGATGTTTGGTCTATTTGGGTTTTCAACGATAATTCGATGAGTATCGATCAAATCATGAATCGCCCTTTTCAAGTACCAACACCTCTCTACGTTGTGCCCTAGGGCATCAAAACAATAAGCGTAGTGTTGAGAATAATCTAGATTTCTTGGGGGAGGATTTGACATCTTTCTTTCAATAGGACTCAAAACATTCAACGTCCTTAATTTTTTAAACAAGCTAGCATATGATTCTCCAATATGGGTGAATTCATCCTTAGCTCCATTCCCCTTCTTGTATTCTTTTCTAGGACGAAAAGGAAATCTAACAGTATTTTGGTGAATTTGTGGGGGTGGTGGATGATTTTGAGAAATTGGGGCACGCCATTGCGGATAAGAAGGGGGGACAATTGGTTGTGCGTTGAAAACGGGATATGGAGAGTATGGGATGGGATATTGTGGAGTTTGGGGAGGAAAATAGTGTTGCGGGGGATTATCTTGGACATAGGTCTGAGGTGCTGATACAACCGTAGCTATATCCTCCATTCTCTTCTTCCCTTTAATATTTCCAGAACCATTTTGAAGCACTTGTGTTGTGGCTTTTAAAGCAGCTTGACTTACAATATTTCCAGACTTGATGCCATTTTCCACCATTTCCCCAACCTTAATAACTTCAGCGAATGTCTTCCCGATGACAGAAAGGAAGTAGTGAAAGTAATCAGGTTCTTGCGCTTGGAGAAAAACGTCAATCATCTCCGACTCCTTCATTGATGGTTTCACCCTAGCATCTTGCTCCCTCCATCTATTGGTATATTCGCAAAAATTTTTCGTGGTCTTTTTCCTCGTGTTGGCTAATGAGGAGCGGTCTGGCACAATGTCAATATTGTATTGGAATTATTGCACAAAACATCTAGCCAAATCATCCCATGTATGCCAGTTGGTAATATCCTGATCTATGAACCATTCAGATGCAATTCCAACTAGGCTTTCCCCAAAAGAGGCCATAAACAACTCTTCTTTGCCCTCTGTACCCCTCAGTTGATTGCAATATCTCTTCAAATGAGCTATGGGGTCTCCCTGACCATCGTATTTCTCAAACTTTGGAGTTTTAAAACCAACAGGCAAATGGACGTGGGGAAACATGCACAAATCGCTGAATGAGATGCCTTTGTGGCTTCCTAGTCCCTGCGTATCTCTGATGCTCTGTTCCAAACTCTTCATTTTCTTAGCCAACTCTTCATGTTCCTTATTCTTAATCGTCTTTTCAACTTCGATAGGGGAACTATATTGATGGATGTGGGGATACGAGCTTGGAATTTTAATTGCCTCTTCAAGAGTATAACCATGATCATGAGGAACTTTGGACGACGGATCATTGTTGAGCATCATTGTTGGCTATGGAATGATATTAGTCGGTGTAGTTGGCATAAAAGGTGGATTACTCATCATATGGGTACTCAAAGGGCGCACCGTAGAAGTTCCTGCGACGTTGGATGTGTTAGCATAGGGGCCGATTCCAGGTGGATAAATGGGATCATTTGTCGACACTTGGATAGGGGGTGGCATGTTTATATTTAGATAGTCGCGTATTGAAGAAGGCGGAGCTTGTCCACTCGTCCAAGCTTCGTACATATCTGTCATTTGTTGTCTTAATGCCCTTACCTTTTCTATTGATGTTGTTTCTTGTGAAGTCATCTGGTTTCGGACCTCATCATGGTCAGACTCGTTCCCGTCTTTGTGGACCATTTTCTTCTTCCCTTTCGACCTTGTATTGTAGGAATGTGATGCTAGCTTAACCACAAACCAATCACCTTTAAGCTAGTATGTATTTTCTCTCTCTCTCTCTCTGAATGAAGTAGCAAACATATTAGTGTTAAGGAATCGTGTATATTGCATCCACATATATACTTCTAATATGGAAGACCTTATGTTTCATCCCGACTTATCTAGGTGTTTTCTCCTATTTAGTTATTCTTGTTAAAAACATTTGATCGAACCCATTGGGTTGCCTACGTATCATGTTAGTGCATGAATCGGATCTTTGCGTAGTTCGAAAATATACAGTAACCCTTTCTTTTTTTTTCTTTTTTTTAATTATATATTTTTTATAGTTGTTGTATATATATATATATATATATATAGATATTAGTATTTATATATATTTATTCATTTATACTAATGAAAAAAATGAAACCAGACATAAACATAACTTAACATATTATTTCAACGTTTGGAACATAAGTAGGAAAACGATGAGAAAATCGCTAAACAAAAGTCAATATCTTAAACAGACACGACCTAAACAAAGCGTAGTAAAGTAGAATGAAATAAAGCAGGACTTAAAATAAAGAAAACGACACTAAGGAAACAAATGTTTGCATCAACCCTCATATCCCAAAGACATAAATGTCATGCTTGCATCCCCATCTGCTTGCTCATGGAGATGGTGGTCTTACACGACCTCCTACACTTTGATATATATCTTGCACCGAATTCATAAGGTACTCAGTGAATTCAAGTACTTCAGCCAGAAATTGTTCATGGTTCATCTCTTGATAGTCTAAACCCATTTGGGCAGTGCGATCAGCCAAACGACGGACTTTCGATCGAAGTGAATTGCAAGTCTGATTCCATCCTCGTATCTGTTGATCACGAGAGGCCACCATTTCTCTAGCACGTCTTTCTTGAGTTGAGGCTGACTCTATTTCCTCTCGAAGTCTTCCCATTTCACGGATCCACTAAGCTCTCTCTTTATCAAAATCTGTCTGACTTTTCTGATCACATTTCCTCAATTGTTGTTGTCGAGATACCGTAAGTTTCGCAACTTGTGTTCCCCTAATTGTTGCCAGATCAACTTGTCCTCGGAGCAAGGTTTCTCTCTGAGTTGCCTTGGATTTTTCCTCTTCGAACTTTGCTTGTTGTTGGGTTAGAGCGGCTCTAGCAAGCTCTAAATTTGCTCTTAACTCCTAATTTTCAGCAAGGAAATCACGCATAGCCAACTCGATTTTTATTTTCATCTCAGCCTCATGGTCTATTGGTTCTTTCGCAGATCTCTCCGGCCTAACTTGTAATCGAGGTTGTTGCTCAAGCCAATTGGAATATTCTGGGTGAGTTTCTCCTGTGTATCATTCTTTAACCATCGTTCCAATTCCCATAACTAAACAACCATCCTAAATTTTTTGGGCCAATCCTTCAGGAAGGGGAACCTCTGGTCCAACTTCAGACACAAAATCTTTCATATCCTCTATGATAGGTAAAACTTGACGCCTGCCTAACTGACGTAAAACCCGCAGCTTTACGTATGGTTGCACACCATTAATACCCATCAACAATAAAAATGGGCGAACAGACGACATGTGTATGACTTCTACCCAAGGGAACCAAGGATAATTCCAAGTGATCTTATCTTTCGTTAGCGAGTGAAAATGTTCAACCAATGCATTGACCCCTTCCGGACACCTGTATTTCTCCACCCTTTTGGCATGACTTCTAATGTAATCGCTTCGATCTTGAATGAACCTCGCCACCGTAGGAGGTCGGTAAAAATGTTCTACTATCCATAGTTGAAGCAGTATGTTACATCCCTCGAAGAAACGTTTCCCTTTCTGGCAGACAGTCAGAGCACGGTAGATATTAGCCAAAATCATGGGGACGATTTTATAATTCTTTTTCTCAATTAATACACTCACTACCCCAGTCAAAAGGATGTTAATCTTTCCACCTCTCCTTGGAAAAACCATTGTTCCTAAAAAAGCTACCATAAAAACAAAACGTCTATGCTCTTTCCATGTTTCAAAACTTCCCTTGTTGTTGAGTGTCCTTCCAAATTTCTTGAATCTGTCCTCCTTTCCATACCTATCATACAAAAACTATAATGAGATCCAACATTTGTCTAATGATTGTTCCTTGACTTTGGAAATGTTCGAGTGTTGAAAAAAATTTGTTGATGGATATGCCCCTTGGGGCTATAAGCCTCTGATGATGTAACCTCACTCCAAACCCGGTAAAGCCAGTTATTTCCTTCAAGGTTGAGGTCATTTCAAAATTCGAGAAACGAAAAACATTGTTGGTGGGATTCCAAGGACAACAGTGCTTCGATCACATCTCTCTTAGGTTCCATTTGCATGATTTTAGTCAAGAAACCCAAATATTTGAATATTATGCCTTGTTCTATCAACCCCATGTCATTCCACCATGCCCACAATTGCAAATGAGTACAATCTACAACCTAAAGTGGTACATTCGAATCTCTTTTCCTTTTCTGACACTTTCCACGACCAGGATGAACCATGTTGTGCCTATGAAAAAGATGCAGGGTCAAGAAATGCTTAATTTATGGACCTCTTATATTTGGAAAAGGAAAAAAAGGTGTGTTAAACTTATATAAAATGACGCAAAATATTTTTGAAATAAAAACTTTAGGAAAAGGAAAAAATAAGCAACTTGTATTTATAAAGTGAATACAATTTAAATGTTTGTCACTTGAAAAATCAGATTTAGAGCAATGTGGATAATAAATATCTAATTTATTTGGAAATTTCTTTTGATAAGTTATTTATATTCTCTCAAACAATTGTTTATTCTATGAGTCCAATTGCAAAATAATTTCTAGTAAATGCATCTATAAAATCAAGGTTTAAATAATAATTTCCACTAATCTATTATTATGAGTGATTATTACGAATTTTAATTTCAAGTGCTTGTAGATAGATCAAAGACATGTTGAAGATGACATACTTTTAATATGACTATGATTAATACTCCGAGTCAATATAGGGGTTATATATATGATTTAATAAAGATTTTTTTTTGTGTACAAATGGAAAAGAGAAAGGGAAAAAAAAATCTCGAAATTAATTTTTCTTAAAATTATTGAAAATTCCAACATATTATTGGTAGGCACACCTATATATTAAAACCTACTTTTATTTAGAGAATAGATAGCTATATATATATATTTCATTTCATTTTTTATTTTTATTTTTTAATTTTTTTTAAAATATTTTTTTTTTAAAGAAAAATATATAAATCTTAAAGAATTTATTTTAGAGGGAATCTAAAGCCGGTCAACAATCGAGGTCTTCCACATAATATTTTATAATAACACATAAAATGCACATGTTAGTCAAGAAGAGGGTCTCTTGTCTTAGATGGACACGACCCCTGTGTCGAGTTCCAATATGTCAAATGCAAATGATGCAAATAAGCAGAGCCCACTTGTGTATGTTTTAGTTTTACTAGGTTCGAACCTAAAAGAGATAGGTATCTAGACTGGCTTACTCGAGTGGACAACTCGAGCCAAGGAGGGGTAAATTATCGGTAGCAGCTCTATTTCGACTTCATTGCTGGTCCAATCTTGCCTAACATGTGTGACTAAAATCCTTCAATGGGTGCCCAGATACTCCAGATTAATCTCAAAAGAAATTGGGATGCATAACTGCATTCCCTACTACCTTATTTTTAGAGACTCAGATGGTGTACAACAAGACAGATTATATACAATTCAACAATATCAAAACGATAAATGAGCAGCAAGTAACACATTAGGTCATCAAAACAATATACCCAATGAAATAATATAATAAAATAAAGTAAAAGTCAAATATACAAAGCTCAAATTGAGTTGTGGTGTTCCAAGTCACCTTTTCAAATCCCTAATCAATAAGAAATGACTCTTTTAGGCATATTAGGCACCCCTCGAGTCTCGTGGTTCTAGCACGATTGCTTTTATTGACTTATACTTATTTTTTACTATTTTTGGATATATTATGTCTACAGGCCATGGTTTGCTTATTATTTTTTTTATTGTTGAATTTTTATTAGTCTTAAACCGGATGAATAACTGCATTCTCAATCTTGACATTTGAAGACATAACTGTCTTTCCCTCTCGAGTTCATCACACTTAATAATCTCAATTTACACCTCTTGGTTTGAATTAACAAAATTAATTATTAAAATAATTTGATCAAGATGCGTAACCGTATCTTTGAGTTTCTTAAGTATCTCAAAAAGATGTGGAACCACATTCTTAATTGAGATGAAATTTAATTATTATTACTCATATAATGTATAATAGAGTCTAATAAATACCTATGATTATATTAAAACAGTCTAAAAAAATAGTAAAATGTTAAAGTGACCAAAAAAACTTTTCTATATGTCACTTATTACCTCCCCCACAAAATATTAAATTCAATTAATTAAACCTTATTTTATTAAAGCATAAAAGTACTTTCAGCCATTAACTAAACAGAGTGTTATTAATTTACAAATTTTTAATATAATTATTAATTTTCAGTGAATCATAACAAAAATATAAACAAATAAAGTAAGAGCAACATTAGTGTTTCCAAGCATTAACAAAACAGAGCGTAATTAATTTATAATTTTTTAATGAAAGCATAATAAAACAACAAATACATTAAGAGTACACTTTAACTAATAATTAGTGACTATATCTCATTTAACAAATATTTTCGCTTAAACAATGAGGCGATTTTTATTATTTGCAAGTTATTACCCCC